>NC_134138.1:131869175-132172206 GCF_033958435.1 Carettochelys insculpta | reverse complement strand
CAGGTTGAACACCTCTCATCCAGTAATATCCGTAATCTGGCATGATTTTAGTCAGGCAGCCACTTATGGGTCTGGCCAAATTTCCCATGCTTCCATGAAGTTTTTGTAATGCTGCCAGACAACATTGCCATCCTGTGTTCTGGTCCCAAGGTTGTCAAACTAGAAAGGTTCAATCCTGTACTTTTTTCTAAAGCTGGGAGTGGGTTATCACAGGGATACCTTAAGCAGTAGGTCTAGTTAGCTTAAAAGTCATTTGCTTTTTCTCTTTTAAGGAATAATTACATTTGTCTTCTCCTGAGTAAGGTATGTGCATAAAACACTTTGATACCAAAAGTCATAAAATAAGGCTTCCCTGATTAAATTCTTTATCTTTGTGAGTTTTACAGTACAAGAAACTTAGCTGCTCCAGAATTTGGGTGCAGGTGTCTGAAGCTTCCAGTGTTTAAAACTGATTACACTCAAATGTGGGAGCCATTTTTTTTCTCCTTCTGGCCCTTCTTGTGTTTTAGTGAGATCTAAACTCCGCTTTCTAAAGTCTCACCTGGTACTTCAGAATCCAGTTCTTCACTAGGTATTTCGGTACTCCTCTTTCAACCTCCAGTGTGTATCTAATATTCAGTTTCTTTTGCGCCTCCTTTATCCACTTGCCACCCTGTTTTTGTCTGTCATTACCCTGTGGCTTTGCCTGCTGTTTTTTCTGCGTTGTATAATGTTCATTTGACACACTTGGTGGGATAAGGAACCTTAAATACTCAAAATGGCATCATTAACTTTTATTGGACCACTGAGGGCCTATTCAGCAAAGCAAAGCCCTCATCTCTGAGGTCAGTTGGGCCTCTGTATGCTGGGCTAAAAATAGAAGTGTAGACGTTCTCACACAGGCTGGAGTCCAGATTCTGAAACAGTGTGGAGGATCTTGGACCCTGAGTTGGGAATTTCTACATAGCTATCTGGTCCTGCAGCCTGAGTGCCAGGAGCTGGAATCAATTGACTTGGGCTGAGAGACCCAACACCATAGGTTTTTCTTTGCTGTGTAGACATACTTAGATAAGGACTTGCAGAAGTACACACTATTCTAGCTCATCAGGTTTTACCTTTCTGGTAAATGGGCAAGGCTCAATTACCCAAATCAGTGCAAAAGCTTAGCATACTCTTGCAGCTTAAAAGCACTAGTAGCAGAATAAAAATGATTATGCCTCATGAACCAGGTGTGATGCATTCTGGAGTGCTCTCATCTTCGGTTCAGATTCATGGGCATGGTAAGGAAGCACAAAACTTGGATCAAGGAGATGAGTGCCTCTTAACAGTGCAATTCAGGAGTATTGAGAGAGGGTGGGAAGATTCTAGGCTTCATATAATGGATGGTGGGATAATTTCTCAGGAGTAACTAGTGATTTGGGGTGGCCATGATTTTTGCGTACCGAGCTGATTTTTCTTTTTCCCAAAAAGTAATGTAGAGCTCTGTGAGCACCCACTTTCAGAAAGGTAGATTCCTTTGAGGCATCCCAAATTGAATGGCCTCACAACAATTGCCAGTCAGCTGTCATTGTTGAACCTTAAGCCTATTCCAGCAGAATGATAGCTACAGCAACATCTATGGCGCAAGTATACACAGTGTATGCTTTTATGGGCTAACAAAAATCTGAGTTTGTTGAGAATGTACTAGAATAGCCCGTATGGCTGGACAAATACCAGTCAATGTAACATACACGTTTTGTATTTGGGGAGACTCTTTAGCACTGGCCTTAGACAAAATAAAACTTAGTTCAGTTATACAACGTAGCTAGTCCAATATATCAGTGCTGACTACATTTATTTCCTTTTGGTTGGTAACTTGTGTACAGACTTGTAAAGTTAACTTGACTACAGCTTTAATTTCACATAAATTCAGACACCTAAATGTTTCTAGTTTCCTTGTACTTTCTGGAAATATTTCTGTCCCATTACAAATGGGTATTTTATGACCCCTCTCTCAGCAATGCGTTGCAAATCATGAGTGTCTCAAGTCTTATATGACTAGGACAAATAGCTTTTCCCCCTCCCCTGTGACAAAGCCAGCTGTTGTGGGTTCTCAGAATGAGTTGAGGTCTTTTGCAGTCCTCAAGTAGATTTACAGTGTCTTCACAGTCTTAATAGCTTCCTCCAGCCCAGTCAGAGAGCTTCTCGGTCTCTCTACACTATAGCATTCTGCAATAAGCAATCCGCCAGTGTAGAGTATCTTAAATTAGATGCAGTTTTTCTAGTAAGGCCAAAATGTGCATGCCCAAATCAAGCAATTTTGTAAATTGACTGAGGGTGTGACTTATATAATTCAGTATCATCATACGTTATTTCATCCAATTAATCAGTTTGTGGGCAACAGCTGTTGCTTGCAGAGTTCGTTAGTGTTGGTTACAGTGTGAATAAAAACAAACACTAACTTTTCTGTAAACACTGCAGCTCCCCCAGGATAGTCAAACTTCGTGGTTAGTAATTGTTTATAAAGCCAATTCATTTTTTTTTAAATTTGGAAATCTGTTGCAATTCCATTACAAGTGTCACAAGTTTCTGAAGAATGTAATGGGGCTAGGAAGACTTCAGAAGATAACTATTAATCCAGCTTTGCTTAATGTATACTCTTCCGTGTGAGAAGGCATGTCTAAACTGCAACGACAGACTGATGGCACTCTGTGGCTGCCCAGGTTCTCTGACTTGGGCTTGTGGGGTCAGGCTGCAAACATAGTGCACAATGAAAGCATAATGCACATGCTCAGGGCTGGAGCCTGGACTGAGACTTCAAGGGGGTAGGTGGGTCTAAGGCTGGATCCCATGCTTTAAGCCTGAAACCTACACCGTTATTTTTAGCCCAGCAAACCAAGCTCTAGGATTTTGAGTTTGCTAGTCTGGCCTGGTTGTGGCTGTGCTGCTGGGTTTTGTGTGGCAAGTCTAAAGTTAAAATCAAAGCCCAAGGTTTTATACTCTTATTCTAAATGCCACCAATTCCTCTCTCAGTTCTGGGACAAATTTAAAACAAAAGGTGACATAACCATGAGTGGTAGTTTAACTGATTTGGTCTGTTCTTCAGTCTCAGACATCTCTTTAAAGGGTTGCCCAGAATGTCTGTGTATGGGCGTTTTCAGGGTTGTACTTTTGGAGCTTTGACAGCAATGAAAACAGGTTTTTCTTGCCAATGTACCCAAACTGTTTTTGTTTTTTTTGTTTTTATTTTCCAAATGGTAAACCCATTTTTTTCCTAGTATGTGTTTGGGATTTGTTTTGGACATAATTGTCTTTTCATCAAGCTCATAATTTCTGCAGAAGTCTCTTTTTTAAAAATTATTGAATTTTTTTATTGGTGTCGTCATGAAGCATCCTTGTACTTCTATATATGAAAACCTGTGAACTGCAGTGATTTTTCTGAAGTTCTCTGAAATTCACTAAACTGGAGTGCTGTCAGGCTGCTCAAGGGACCAGATTCTAGGTGTTGCTTTCCAGCAAGAATGTGTTCTTTCCAGGTGTGGATAATTTTAGTCCTGGCAGAAATCTGCAATTGTTGCATTTGGAGCCATAATAAAATTGCAGAATTCCTCAGGACTGATGATTGAAGCCATTAATCAACAGCATCCTGGCAGAGAATATGGTAACGCCTGTGGTGACAGTGGGGTATATCATAACTTTTGACTCTTGCTCTGTATCCAAAAGAAGGCGTGTAAAGCTTGCTCAGAGTTCACATTCGTGAAACAGATGGGACAATTGAACAACAAAAGAAGTTATGTCCCCATGTATAGTAGATCGGAGACTAACTTCTGCTTTCAACACCTGATTTATTGGGGGGTTTTTGGTCATATGAGGTGCAGATGAATTCTTGTTGGTGGTGTACTCTTCTTTCTACTTAATGTTCAGTATTCTTGCTTACAGTGATTGATCTGTTGAGGCTGTATTCTGCCACCTGTTGCCTTGATAAGTGCAATGAGAAGCAGCAAGTATGATGAGTTTCTTCACTCTGCTTAAAAAAAGTTTGTTCTTTCGTTGTCAAACACTCTAGGTCGCTGTTGCTGAGACTTTCCTGCCTCTTGCACGCTTTGGCAACTAATAGTCTTGATCTTTTTAAAGTTGCAAGCTGTTCAAGCTAATCTATCGACAGACAGGATTTATTCTTATTAAACAGTTTCTTGGTTGGCACATGCACTCTGGGAATGCAGCTATCGGGTAACCCTGAACTAGTGATGCATTAACTCCAATGGTGCATAGACAGATTCAAGTAAGCGCAAAATAATTTAGCATCTCTCAGCATCTTGTAGAATTGTCTCCACGTTTTGACTTTTTGCACTGTAAATTGAGCTCTGATTGAAGTTCCAGGTGACGTTAAATATTCAGGAATTAAGAGCCTGTAGGAGGAGGTGACCAAAATATCAAAGCAATTTCAGCTGCAGGAATTAAAGGGAAAGGTAGCATTAGTATCAAATTATAAACTCAAGAAAAGATCACCATAATGGAGATACCAAATGAGGAAGGAAAAGGACATAAGCAAACACTTGTGCTTATTTCATTAAAGAAAATTAAATTTTTCTCCTCAAACTGTTCCAACTTTTGCATAAGTGTTTGTAGTTGCTAGAAAAGGTTGGTTGGCTTTTTAAGACCAGAAGGGACTATATGACAATCTAGGCTGTCTTTCTGTTTAATGCAAACCACACAACTTTACCCATTAAATTCTTGAATCAAATCTGGTGGCTTTTTTTAAATGCTCTCAACCAAGTATCTAGTCTTGATTTAGAGACCTTCAAGTGACGGATTAATTACCTGTTACATTAAGGCTAGAGATATAAAGAAATTATTTAGCTTTGCAAAACCAGAGATGTTTGTCAGAAGTCTCCTCATGTATCAGAGAGGTAGCTGTGTTAGTCTGTAGCTTCGAGAGCAAGAAGTCGTCTTGTGGCACCTTTATAGACTAACAAGTATTTTGGAGCATAAGCTTTCATGGGCAGAGACCCGCTTCATCAGATGCATGAGTGGGGGAGGTGGTTTCAGAAGGGTATTTAAAGAGTAGGGTCCCAGTAAAAGGGAGGGCCAGAGCTGACAAGGTCTATTCAGCAAGGTCCACATGGCCCAGTATCAATAGTGCTAGTCTTTAAAGTGCTACTTGACTGCTTTTTGTTTTGAGGAAGAAACAAGTTAGATCACACAGGGGGATGTGAGCCTTTGTCAGAGTCTAACAGGGAGATATCAACACCCAGAGTAGAGAAGCTGTTTTTGTAAGCTGCGAGCCACTCCCAGTCTCTGTTTAATCCGTGGTTAATGGAATCGCATTTGCAAATAAATTGCAGCTCAGCGATTCCTCTCTCCATTTGATTTTTGAAATCTCTTTGTTTCAGGACTGTCACCCTTAAATCTGCCACTGAGTATCCAGGGAGATTGAAGTGTTTCCCCCACAGGCTTCTGTGCATTACCGTTCCTGATGTCTGATTTTTGTCCATTTATTCTTTTACGGAGAGACTGTCCAGTTTGGCCAATGTAAATTGCAGTGGAGCATTTCTGGCACATGGCATATATATAAAATTGCCTTTGAACTCTTTCTTGGGTGAACTAAGTATATTGAGCATCTTTGTCTCATGTGGTAAGGCATGCTTTCCAGACACTTCTTCATTTTGTATCTTTTTTTCTGAACCCTTTCCAATTTTTCAACATTTCTTTTCAAGTGGGTTCCCTAGAACTGGAACCTTGTTACATGAGTCAGTACCACTTCCCCACTGCTGTTCTATATTTTGCCCTAGCCCTCTTAGTTGGAGCATCCCTCTGAGAACTCATACTCAATTGGTTATCCACAATAATCCCTACATCCTTTTCAGAGTCACTGCTTTCCAAGGTACATTTTCCTATCCACTTACATGTGGCCCATGTTCTTTGTCTCTGGAGAGATAGATGGTGATGTATTAAGTTATAGTAAAACGTGATGGTCAAATGAGTTCAACTTACCAAGTGATCCATATCCTTCTGTAGCACTCTCCTGGTTTTCATGTTATCAACCCACCAAGTTCCGTCAGCGCCATTGGCAAGGATTTTGTATGTTCTTCTAAATAACCGATTAAGGGCTAGGCCAACAATATGACGGCTTATATTGACCTAACTCTGTACAGGTTGGACTTCCCTGGTCTGGCACACTCAGGACCTGACTGTGCCCAAATGAGGGAGTTTGCTGGATCGGGGGGGTCAATGCTGGCCTCTCTGCTGATACGCTCCGAGCTCTCCAAGGGTACACCCCCAGTCCAGCTCTGCTGCCAGACCTGTCCACCAGTCCAATTCCTCTCTTAGGCACCAGCTGGGTTTTGCTGGTGACCCTGGCCTGAAGCCCTAGTGCTGTGCTCCCAGCCCATGGCTGGGCTTCATTGCCAGGCCTCTCTGATCCACATCCATGATCCTACCAGACAATGGGCATTACTGAACTAGAGAGGTTCAACCTGTGCGCTAAAATGCACCTGCTCTAATGTAAACTGTCCATCACATTGATTTAGCTCTACCTCCACAAGAGTCATAGTGCTTTGGTTGATGTAGTTATAGCGCTACTTGCCTGTCGGCCCCAGGCAGGGCTCACAGGTGGAGTCCTTCCCCAGTCCCTACCCCATGGCTGACAGGTGGAGTCACACCCTTCGTTGGATAGCTTGATTCCCCAGCCCCTGCGTGGGGGAGAAGAGGACTGCTGCTGTCAGGGTCCCATGAGATGGTTGGAGGATGCACTTCTGGGGAGGGCTCCTACCACCAACAGAAGGAGGATTATGTGGATGTGACCCACAAATTTAGTTACTCCAGTGGCTTAGGTCAACTTGTTGACTTAATTTTGTAGTGTAGGTGTGCCCAAAGATACCGAATGGCATTGAGACCATAACAGATCCCTGAGGTGCTCCTTTAGAAGAACTGCATCGAAGAGGATAATTCACCATTTACATTTGCCTTTTGAGGCCGATCAGTTGGCCAGTTTGAAATCCACGTGATGGGCTATGGGTCCCAAATGAGAGATGTTGCCTGACCAGTAGAGGTTCCCTGCCACCAGCTCCTGCGCAGGCGCTGCAGAAATGCTGCTTCAGCTCCCCACTCCCGGCTGGGCTCTTTGGCCTGCTGCTGCAGGTGCCGTGGGTGCCCCAGACTCTGCCGCCTGTTGCAGGGCCCCTGCCCTTCAGCTCCTGGGCTGTCTGGGCCAGGAGCATACATGGCCTGATGTTGCCAAACCTGAGGGTGCCAGGTTTTGGAGGCACAATCTGTATCAATAAATGCCAGAAATCTGTAGGCAGTGGGGTAGCCTTTAAGTTACAGCAGCATTCTTGTAGTTCTAAACAAGCAGACAGTAGCCTAAATGCCACTGTTAATTAGAGCATAGCGAAACTGGAACTGTGTGCGCCAAGTTTGGACTTAATAAACTGATTTTTAAAGGGAGAAGATAGTTACAGTAGGCATGGGGGGAATCACTTTGAGGTAGACGAACTGCAAGTTTGTTTTGTTCTGTAAGCATCAGGTTTCTCTTATGCCTCTGGCGATTGGGGCTGCAGCGAAGCTTCTCCATTTCTGTCTATTTCTGCCAGGTCTTTCTTTGGTTCCCCAACTGTGCCCTCTGTGGTAATGTATAAGAGCTGACTTGGTGGGAGGTAACAGCCCTTAGGTTGTGATATAGAAACACTTCCTATCTTTTTCAGATATGGGTCTTGCTGGAGTGATCCAAAATCTGCATCTGCTGTTAAATTCCCCAGAATTGTGGGATTTCAGGTTTTTCTTTTCTTTAAAAGAATTAAATCTTAACTTTTTCTCATGATCTGCATATTTACCAGCCTGTTGTCTAGGCATGAGGAAACTGGAGTTACTGAATCTGCTGTTTTATCCACAGCAAACTCCTTTTAAAATACGCTGTCAGAAAAGCTGTACTAGAACCAAGCACAGTACTAACAAATTTAGCCATTGTACCATACATCCGATTGCATCTCTGTCCTGACTTGCAGCAGCCTTGTTATTTCAGGCCTAGGCTTGTCTTTAGATGAGTAATAGCAGATTTGGTGGTGATAATTTAACAGGGATAAAGGCTTCCTACTGTAGCGAGATAAAGAAAATCCTTTCCACCTGAGCCATAGGGCTTCATAATCTACTGCACCATGTGGCCACTAAATGTCACTGTCATTGGTATCATCTTATGAAAGAGAGCTTTGTAATAGTTTTCCCCCTTAAAATGGATAAGCCTGGTCACAGATTTGGACAGCTCATTTTTTACCACTGTCTGCAATTTGCCTGCAGTACTGAAGGTAAAACATCAGAAAGTGCTATTGGCTATTTGAAAACATTAACAACTAGAGATGTTTGAAATGGATTCCAACCTCCAAAGAATAGAGGACATTCAAAGTCTGAACACTTTTTTTTTTTAATACTGTTAAATAACTATTCAAATTGCATATTACATGGTCTTTGAGTATAATTACTAGGGATGGGTTAGTGAGGTTTTGGCACTGATTCAGAAGAGAGGCAAGCAATGGTATTGTATGTAAAAAGCAGAAGATGGAAAAAATATTTTTGAAATCTGGGCAAATATATAAATGTACCAAAACTTCAAGACAAATATGAAGAAAGGAAATGATACCAGTCTGTATCCGTGTATTGATACTGCAGTGCTCACATCCCCTATTTAGTTGTTTGGCTCTGGAGTTGGTTGTCATTTGTCAGGTTGTGCTCAACATTATGAAGAGTGATTGGAAAAAGGAAAACCTCTTTAGTGGTAAAGTGCCTGTTCTTGTTTCTGTTTCAGGAAAGCCTCACAGTACTGGCAACTCTGAACGGATTCAGCTCTCAGGAATGTACAATGTTCGAAAAGGGAAAATGCATTTGCCAGTCAACAGATGGACAAGACGCCAAGTTATCCTTTGTGGGACGTGCCTAATTGTATCATCAGTGAAAGACAGCCAGACTGGAAAGATGCATGTTCTCCCTCTAATTGGTGGAAAAGTAAGGTTTTTTTTTTTGTGGGGGGGGTGGGAGGGTAATGTCTGAGACTTTTAATTCAATCCTCTTCCCCCAACTGCTATAGGATTATACGGTGATTTTGAGACATAGGAGTTCCTTGTAGTGTTCCCTCTAATTTCAAGCAGAATGAATTTGGTAATGTGTGACAGGAGACAAAGGCGGGATATAATAGAGGTCTATGAAATCAGGACTGGTGTGGAAAAAGTAAATAAGTGAAACTTACTTATTCCCATAACATAAAAACTAGGGGTCACCAAATTAAAGGAGTGGGTAGTAGGTTTAAAACTAGCAAAAGGAAGATTTTCATGGTGGACCTGTGGAACTCCTTGCCAGAGGATGTTGTGAAGACCAGGACTTTAACAGAATTCAAAAAGAAGTAGATAAATTCATGAAGGTTAGGTCCATCAATGGCTATTGGCCAGGGTGAGTAGGTGTCCCTAGCCTAAGTTTATCAGAGGCTAGAAATGGATGATAGGAGAGTGATGGCTTTGGTGATTACCTGTTCTGTTCACTCCCTCTGGGTGTGTGGGGTTGGCCTCTGTTGGAAGACGGCATAGTGGGCTAGATGGACCTTTGGTCTGATCCAGTGTGACCGATCTTATGTTCTTATGTATCACTTTCATATTGGTGCAAATAAAAATTAATGTGGCAGGGTAGGGCCAAGGGGTTCTGAATCGGAGGGGAGGGGTCTCAGGCCTGGAGCAGAGGCTTAGGGTACATGGGTGTGAGGGGCTCTGGCTGGGTTGCCAGGGCTATGGGGCTGAAGGACTTGGGGTTCAGGAGGGTGCTCTGGTCTGTGGGGTGGTGGGCTGAGAGGTGTGGAAAATGGGGCTGTGGGTTGAGGCCGGGGGTTGGTGTGTAGGATGAGGTGAAGGTTCTGGGATAGCCCTGTAGATGAGGCATTTGAGATGCAAGAGGGGCTGGGGGCTGGAATGCAGGAAGGGGTGCAGACTTTGGGCTGGGAGTTGGGGAGCAGAAAGGGGGTACAGGCTGTGGACAGACTTTGGGTTTTGGGGTTGGACTGTGGATGAGGAGTTTGGGTGTAGGTGGTGTCTCTGGGTTAGAGGGGGCAAGGAATGAGCTCAGACTTACCTGGGCAGTGACGCTAAGGTAGACTGTGTTGCTTGCCTGTCCTGGGGCACTGGGGCATGTCTCAGAAATGGTCAGCAAGTCCAGTCTGAAGTGGTGGCATGAGGTTCCACTGTGCATAGAGTCCTATGTTCCCCCCCCCGCCCCCCCGCCCGCCAATACCCCACCATGTGGCCTAGGAGCTGAACCTGTAGTACTGGCTGCTTCCCTGCTGGCCCCAGCACAGAACCGTCTTGGCCAGGGGAGAGGGGTCCCTTTTGTGCTGTGTCCAGCACGCAGCTGCCGTGGCCACAGCAGCTTCTTCCTGGGGCCAGCAGAGAGGGACCCTCCAACCCCACTGCAGACCTTAGTGGGCCCTAATGAGAAGCTGCACAGCCTAGCAGGAACTGAGGTTCCTGTCCCTGTTAAAAAAAAAAAAATCTGTATAATCAGTGAAGGAAACCCAGATTGGAAAGATGCATGTTCTCACTCTCGCTGGTGGAAAAGTGAGGGTTTTTGGGGTAATACCTGAGGTTGCTCGCCTAGCTTACCCTTTCCATGCTGAAAGGATACGTGGAGATTTTAAGACCCAGGGGTTTCTGCTCCAAGGAGCTTGCCTTCAGTGGAGTTTGGTGTTGAAACATTTATTGTTAGACATAACATTTTCTACCTGGCTATTCCTGTATCTGCTACATTTTATCTCATTACCAAGCTCTGATATTGAAAATGGAAAAATCAGAGAATAGCAGTTTTTTGGGGGGGAGGGTGAATATTCTCTTCTTTTCACATAGTATTAATTGTTCTGTGGATGCAGAATTTAGTCTTCGTTGCTCTTTGCTCATGCTACCTGCTTGCTAAGAGGTTGCATGGGTTTCTGTTCCATTATGTGCATCAGCACAATTTATCCCAATCAGATATGCCTGTGAAGCAACACTGAAGACAATGGGGTGACATGGGAGCAACTGGAGATCCGATAACAAACCTTCATAACTAGTTGTGATGCACAAGATGAAAAGAATCTTTCTTGATTCTTGGGCTGCCAACTGATTTTTTTGCAGGGGTGGTCACTGACTGTCTTTTCTTAACCTTTTGTACTAACAGGTGATACTGAAATTGATGGTGACAATAAAAATGGAAGTTCATGATGGCATAGTTACAAAGTCAGTTTTCGGAGTTCCATTTTAATATTCTGTATTAGGACATTGTATGAGCCAAATATAGTTGTGTGGCATTTACCCTGTCCTGCAACTCTCTTCTCCCTTCACTCCACCCTCTGTACAAAAATGGAGTGTCCTTTCCCTCAGCCCAAAGAGATACAAGTGGTTATTCCTAACAACCCTCCTCCCAGTAACAGATGGCATTTCTCCTGGCTGCACACCAAGAGGTGCAAGAGACAGGCATGTTGATATCTCTAAGGGAGGCCACAGGGGAGGAATAGGGTAAAATCATAGCATCCAAGATAACAGCTAAATGACTGCTGAGCCTTTAAATGGAATTGGCAAAAACTATGTCTTCGCATTATCTGTCTCCTGTATGTTGTGGGAGTTGACTATGTGCAAGGGGTGAAGTTGAAGGTTGAATGCAAGCATAAAATGAAAATTGAATCAAGGCTGGAAACAGTGCAGGCTTTCAGCAAACATCTAGCCATGTCTAGGGAGACATTTGGAACTGAATAAGTTTATTTAAAAAAAAATTAAAATATTCTCCCCTCACCCACTTAAATCTTCTTTCACGTCCTGGTTTGCAAAGGCATTCCAAAACGTAGTGTCACAGGAACATCTTGGAAACCAAACAGTTTTGTTCTAGAGCATTTTTTTTAAATATATTCTTTTCACTGCCTTGTTGCATGTATAAAAGCAGCTTAAGAGTCTTTTACAGGGAAATGCTTTTCCATAGAGTTCTTTTGGGGTCATCCATATATATGCCTCACAAAGAGCTCCAGGAAGAAAGAAAGTGCGGACTTGTTTGTACACATTTGGAATATCTCAGCATTTAATGATGGTGCTTATAAAAGGAGTAGCAAAGGGCATGAAATACTTTTTGTTTCACATTCCGCAGTTTAAGGCTTATCAGCAAATACTTGTTTAAACGGGAAGAGAGTTATTGCCTAACTGCTCTCCATTCCCTACCCTACCCACAACCCATCTGATTTACATATCTCCCATTTCACATTAAGAGGAGGCATATGATAAATACATTTTTTAAATGCCAAAATTGGCTTTATGGCAGTTTAGTTTTGGAAAAGTCTTAAAATATCCAAGTCTTTACAGTTATACAGATGTCTAGTTCTAACATGTTTAACTTAAATCAAGAGTCCTGTTAAACTGTTCCAGAATCTTAAGCTGTTATTTGCATGAGTTTTGTGGTTCCTTGACACAGGGTTAATTAGATTCCAGGCTTAGCAATATTTAAGAGGTTTTTTTGAGCAGCTCCTCTTTTTCACAGCTTCATTTTTGCTCTTGCTAGTTGAACACTGACACTTTCCAGATTTCATGCAGTAATTATTTTGTCTTTTTAAATACAGGTGGAAGAAGTGAAAAAGCACCAGCACTGCTTAGCATTTAGTTCCTCTGGACCTCAGAGCCAGACTTACTACATTTGTTTTGATACCTTCACAGAGTACTTACGGTGGCTTCGACAAGCATCGAAGGTAAGAGCACATCTAGCAATTAGAGTTCTTCTTAGTTTTGTAATTAAATGTTCCTCACTTTCAGCAGAATGGCATTAGTTGTTGCAAGCCTGTGGGGAGTGAAGCTTTTTTGTTAAGCTACCGCATGCAATGGGTAAATAAAGAATACTTGCCAGATTTTTCTTCTTTCCCTCGTTTGGTGTGGTTCATTAATGTCGGGAATAAGGCCATTAAAGTAGAGAAGCTTGGTAACATTTCTCTTTCCAAAATTTCAATAGAAAGAGTTGATTTTAAAAGTCACGAAAGCTGTGGTAATGTAAGAAAGGTACAGTAGCCAGAAAGAGTGCTAGAAACTTACAAGTAGGAATTGGAGGAGGTCTTTTTTTGTTTGGAGTATTATGCTTCTGTTTTTAAGACAGATAAAGCTTAGTGACTGGCAAGATAGCAATATATTTCCTATTGCTGATCAATTGTGGGTGTTATCCAATGTACTCGATTATGAGCCAGTGCATACTTATTATACACCTACCTGCTGGGTCGGTGTCTTTGCATTTGCCTTGTTGCTGGGAAGAAGGGGAGAGGTGAGGACCTTGTTTAGCATGATCTGTTCTCGGAGTCTCAGAGTAGCTCTGAACAGTAGTTGTGGAAGTTCTGACCATCCTGCTGTTTCTCCTGCCAGTCTTGATAGCAAAAGATGCACATGGTGGTGCAGCAGGAAAAGCCACACAAGGGTACTGAGGATACAAGGGACCCTCAGACTAAAAAAAAATACAAAATGGCTGAATAGAAATCACAAAATGCAATGGGCAGGGAAAGGCAACTAAGGAGAGCTCACAAAGCTGACAACTAAAACATTGAGCATCAGTCCTAAAATTTGTGGATCAGACCAAAAATATTTTAGATTCCTCTCCAGACCTTAATTTGTGTGATGGGGAGGTCCACTCATGTTTAGGAAATGAAAGCTCAGAGCACATTCAAGTAGAGTTCCAGACTTAGACATTGTGTGCTGGAGCAGTCTTTGCCAAAAGAATTTAGTTTTTTTTTTGCTGTCTACACTATTTGCACTACTCTTTCGTGCCATATTACCATGTCCTGAGAGATGGTGTCTGCAATTGTCTTTCTCTATTATACTAATGCTTCCCACCTTCTCCATTAGTTGGGGTCTTTGCAGCATTTGATAACAGCTCATATTTGTGTATTTTGTGCAGCAAACAGTAAAGAAAATTTCAGTTATTTTGTCACCATGGGTTATATGTTTTTCTCTTTGGTTTTCCATAATATATTTTTAATGTGCATTGATTCCATATCTAGTATGCTCTTTATTGTATCAAGGTAGTTTGCTTTAATGCATTGTGAAGAGACTTAGATTTATGGCACTCAAGATCACTTTCAATTTCTTTTGCAAAATGCAATCTACTTCAGTTAGTGAACGTTTGAAGTATTGGTATTTTCAGAAGATGGTTAATTTTATATTCCTGTAGTAAACTGTTGAATTGTATAATAGTTTTCTTTGGGCAATAAATGTTCGGTTTTTTTTCTTGGCATAGAATGTCCTTTGTGCATTTTCTAATAGTTCATCTATTTTAGGATTTTGTATCCCTCAGACACTGGAACACCAGCCTAAATCTTTCTCACTACTTAGTTGTGAAGTCAAGATATGTATGGTTTTGGGCAGTACTTGTTTAGGGCTTTTCTTTTTTTAAAAAAAGAGGACCTACGGCTCCTCCCGACTCCTCACTGGATTCCTGCACTTGGGGCTGTTGGAAGGGTGGTGGGGTCTCCGGCTCCTGGCCCCGCAGGGGGCTCTGGCTCGGCTCTGCTGCAGGGCCAGCTGGGGTTACAGCTCCTGGCCTGTTCTGTAAAAAGGTGACAATATGCCAGACTGACACATACCATCACAAAGAAACACTGGTTTAGAGTATAATCTGACTGCAGTTTTCAGCTTGTTCTTGTTACTCACTGAGTCTTTATATAAGACAAGTGTTCTTTCATCTCCAGTGGCTCTGACGTTGGGTGAATGAAGGACAGATCTCATGAATGAGGATAAACAGCATAAAACAATGAAGTTCAGAAGTAGAAACAAATGGCCAGAAAATCCCATTGAGTTACTGGCAGCATAGCCTTATTCTGTACCATGGTGTACTTCTCTCTTTCTGTGTCTCACTCGCTCCCTAACAGTGTTGGGAAGGTAGCCAAAATGAGGACATCTCCCCATATGATCGTGACATCTTCTCTTTTATTAAATGTAGGGAGGTGAACTCCAAGTCTAGAGTGCTAGAAAGCTTTGAGTGCCAGAACTGAGGAAAGTCACTAATATTTAATGGGCAGCTCAACACTTCAGTAAGTTGACAGTGTATAGTAAACGTTCATTTATCCCAAATCTGAGTTCCAATAGTATAGTTGCTTTGTAGATTTGTATCTTTCATACAAAACTAAACTGTGTTACAATGAAGTTATTCTGTATTGTTTTGCAAGCTAATGTGGAAAACAAGTGATACCAGCTCAGCCAAATGTATTGCTGTGAGAAATACCACACAACAGAATAGTATGTTACTGAAACAGCCAAACTAAAAATAAACACAAATGTAAATCTCTTTGATTTTTGATATCACTACTAGCAGAAATCAATTTAGAACAGTGATGCCAACCACAAGTTCTGAGTGGAACGCATAAGTGGCCAGCCTTTGTATCAGTGGGCCACAAGATTGAAAACCAGTGGTGGGCAGCCTGCAGGCCACAAGTGATACATTGGAGTCCAGCCTGCGGGCAGTCTGCTCAACCACTTCTCCATCCCCTTTCCCTGGTGCACAAGAAGCAGGGGAAGGGAGCACTTGGGGTGCGCAGGCCTCAGTGGAACTACAATGAGCTGCATGTGGGTCACAGGCTACAGGCTGCCTACCACTGATATAGAAGTTGAAGCAAACAGGCCCTGCGTTACATGTACAAAGAGGAAGAATGGCAGGAATCTACAATTCTGTGGGTTAATCAAAGGGTCCCTGTGTAGCAAAATAAACCCTAGTCTTGTAATTCCATTTCTGTATTTATCTTAATGGATGCAATTAATTTGAGAGCTAGTCCAGCTGGTTTCAGGAGCTAGCAACACCCCTGCAAATGGGGAAAAAAAACACTGGGTACTGTTTAAATGTACATAGTGAACAGTTTGGGGTGAGGGGACGCAGGGCATTTAATCTTTGATTGTTAGTCTTTCAGAGGGAATTATCATAAATTGTGTTCTGTATAGAAATGATAGATTTAAAATCTGTCACTTTTAAATGAATGCGTTTGCGGTTGGAGATGTGCATCACTTCTAACTATAAGGAGAATATTCAAATGTACTCACTGAAACTGTTCTTGAAATGCGTTCATTACATAGTGTAAACTGTTTGGATTTTTATTAGTACTCAACTTTTATATTCACTAGTGTTCAAAAGCATGTTAGCATCTCTAAAGCATAGGCTGAAAGTAAACTCTGAATAGTGTCTAGTAACAGAGGAAGCTGTGCTAGTCTATACACTATCGAAACAAAAAGCAGTCAAGTAGCACTTTAAAGACTAGCAAAATAGTTTTAGGTGAGCTTTCGTGGGACAGACCCACTTCTTCAGACCAATAGTGTCTGTCTTTGTCCTGCGAAATGCTAGTGAAAACTTCCATTTCTTCTTTGAGTCATTTGCTCATGTGCATTCCAAGTTGGATATGTGCTGGTGTGCTCCCAGTCATGGGAAGCTTTTTGCTGTAGCCAGTAGTCATAGGCTCGGTGTGGTGCCTCCTGGAATGGGGCTGATAGTACGACTAATATATACACCGCCCAACCCCTTTCTCCAGCCGCCCCTCACCCCCCACTTCTCTCTCAGTGCTGCCAGTCCTTGGAGCTCTTGCTTTCTGTGTTCAAATTGTTATCTAGTAGCCTATTGTAGTGTAAATAGTTCTCCAAGAAGTGTAAATAGCTTTAGTGTTTGATGGTTAGTCTTTAGTGTCTTAAGTAATAGCTGAGGTGGGGTGTTCCGTCCCTGCCTTTCTCCCCAGGGTTTAAGACTTGTTCCAGGTGTGGCAAGCGCATGCCCAAGAGCAACCCCCATTCAGCTTGTCTGATTTGCTTGGGGGAAGGACACTTGCATGCCTGCTGCTCAATTTGTAAGGCCTTTAAGTTCAGAACTTTGAAAGGTAGGGCCCAACGCCGTAAAGTCGTGCAAAGGGAGGTGTCCCTTGAGCCTCCAGAGTCTCCAGCAGGAGCGGTGAGTGGAGCCTGCTTGGTGCAGAGTGCACCAGCATCCCCTACGATGGTGCTGTCCAAGCACTCTCAGCACCGGGAGCGGGCATGGGCACCATCACCTTCTCAGCACTACCTATCTCCAGTGCCAAAGAAGAGGAGGAACGATAGACAACCGTCACTGACGTCCACGCATGGCAGCCTCAAGTCGAAGGCTCCAGCGTGCACTGGCAAAGGGCAGGAGGTGCGTACATTGAGGCCAGTGCAGCGCCGGAGCCCGCAGATGCTAGACTTGCCCCCAACGCCTGAGGCGTTTCTAGCAGCACGAGGCCTTCTCCAAATGACGGTCCTGGGCCCATCTCCATCTGTGGAGGACTGGCACCACAGCATTGAGACTGAAGAATCAGGGCTGAAGGAAGTGACACCGGCAGCAGCCCCTGCACTCACATCAGTGGTGGCACCAACACTGTACTCAGTGCCAAGCACTCTGGTGCTGACCCATCAAGGAGTGACATTGGGCCAGTTTCAGGTGCCCTGTGCTTCAGTACACTTGACTTTGTTGCCAACACCGGTGGCCCCACCCTGATTATCTGCTTCCAAGTCGGTGTCTGAGTTGGACTTATTCTACTTGAGCTCCAGACACAGCAGAAGCTTGAGAAGGTCACACCATAGCCATCGCAGACACCGTAATCGTCATTTGGACAATATGGGCTGGCCGCCGGCTTTGCAGGCAACACAACAGTGGCCTTTCCGGATCCCCTGGGTATTTCATGAGGTGCAGGGCCAGAGCATATGAATAACATCAAAGGTGCTGGGGGCCCTGCCAATCCTGTGCTCAGCACCATCGGCGTCACTGGACGCCCTGCCACCAAAGCAACAGCAGAAAGTGGTGAACATCTGAGAGCCACCTACATCGTTCTCGTTGGTGTCGACCTCAGCATCATCGGCGGTGCTTTTGTAGTGGGATTGGACCCCATCGGAGCCAGCACCATCAGTGATCGTCCCCCTGGTGCCAGTAGGGCAGGCAGCAGCCCAGGCATGGGCACTGGCTCAAGTGCAAGGCACATACTGGCACCATTTGTACTGCCTGTTTGGGGTTTTTTCTGGCCAGCCAGTATCCACGCCAGCTCCATCCATGGTACCTCCTGGTTATGCTGTAATTCTCAAGGCAGGGGGCAGTTGACTAAACAGGTCCCAACTGCCCTTCCCCCTCCAAATGGAGACTCAAGGGCTATCATCCTCTTCCTCCCCAGAAGAGACGGTGGTGGGCTCATTGACCTCACTGGTTTTGGTAGGGCATTTAAGCATCTCCTCAGGAGAGTGGCCCAAAACTTGGGGGTGCAGGCAGAGGAGGTCTGGGATGAGACGGACCTGTTACGGACATTTTGCTGTCCGCAAGTCGCACCAGGTTGGCTCTGCCCAAAGCTAAAACAATTGCCACTATGGCTAAAATGGTTTGGCAGACACTCGCTTTTGCCTTTTCTCGGTCCCACAAGAATGAGAGACAGTACTTTGTCCCATCTCAGGAGAGTGAACATTTGTTTACCCATTTGCTACCTGACTCACTGGTAATGGACACTGCAAACCACAGAGCACCAGGGGTTCCAGGGTCCTTCCCCAAAAACTAAAGACACTAAGTTCTTAGACTTCTATGGGAGGATGATTTACTCAACAGGAGGGTTACAACTAAGGATAGCTGACCAGCAGGTTCTGGTTAGCAAGTACACTTATAATACAGTCAGTGCCCTCTCGAGGTTGTCTGAATTGGTACCACCTGAAGCCAAACAAGACTTCACAGTGGTGGTGGTGGTGGAGAACAAACTGGTTTCAAGGGCAGCCCTGCAGGCAGCACTGAATGCTGCGGACAGTGCCATGAGGATTATGGCTTCCGGAGTGGTGGTGCGTAGTGGGGCTTGGTTGAAGGTTTTGGACCTACCACATGAGGTCCAACAATTGATCCAGGACCTCCCCTTCGATGGCCCTACCCTGTTTTCAGACAAGACAGATAAAAGGCTGCATAGCCTGAAAGACTGGACCTTCATATGCCTGCCAACCAAGCCAGGCATTTTAACCTGCGTCCTCAGCAAAGATAGTTCCTGCAGCTACAAAGAGACAGTAGTAGAAAATAGAATGGAACGGGCAGGCACCGTTCAGGCCAGCAGCCTCAGGGCCACCAAAAGGGCCTGCAGGGGCATAAGCCTCAGTTTTGATGTCCTCTGAACCTGGGGAGAATTTCTGTAGCTCCGGAACCCAGGAAGGATTGCAATTCCTGCCATAACAGGATCTTGTGAGCGGGTCCCTGAAAAGGGACAGGGAAGGGGGTAAGAAGAAAACTGATTAGCATATCTCCTAATTCTGGAACCAAAGGGAAGGCTGGAGACTCATTCTAGACCTTAAGAAGTCTCAACCAGTTGGTTAAAAAAAAAAGATAAGTTTCATACCATATCCCTGGGTCTCATACTTCCGATTCTGGGGTGTGGGGATTTGTTTGCGGTTCTCGATTTACAGGATGCATATTTCAATCTACCCTTCTCACAGGAGGTTCCTCAGGTTCAAGGCAGACGGAAACCACTGTCAGTTCGCAGTGTTGCCTTTCAGTCTGTCTGTCTGGCCCCAAGGGTCTTCACCAAATGCATGGCGGTATTAGCAATGCACCTGTGCAGGCAAGGGGTGCAGCTGTTCCCATACCTGGATGACTGGTTGTTCCAGGGAGCGGGAGCTTCAGCATGTACAGTTGATCCATCAAACTTTTGTAAGCCTCGGTCTCGATCAATGAGGCAAAGTTGGCGTTGCTCCTGTCTCAGTCTGTAGAGTTTGTAGGTGCCCGACTAGAGGTCAAGTGTGCTGGGCCGTTCCTGCTGGTCGACAGGTTTGTGACCATGGGGGCTGTCGTCTGAGACATCCTGGCAGTTTTCACCACAACGGCCAAGTGCTGCCTGCATTTGCTGGTTCACATGGCAGCATGCACTTTCATGGTACCGCATGCCAGGTTGAGAATGTGCCCCCTACAGCTATGGCTGGTGTCGGTGTATCGCCCTGTAAGAGACAGTTTAGACTTAGTGGTTATGGTGCCGCTGTGGACTCTGTCGACCCTGCACTGGTGGCTGGACGAGCAGGTCATCCTCGCAGCAGTCCCCTTCACCCCTAGAACCAGGGGTGGGGAGCGCACCTGGGTTAGTTATGAACCCAGGCTCTTTGGAGTGTTTTGGACCTTTGGCATCACATAGATGTGAAGGAGCTCAGGGTCATCAGACTAGCATGTGTGACTTTCAAGGCCAATCTGCTGGGGCATTCCGTCAGTCACTACAGACATGACAGCAGTGCCCTGTATCAGCAAACAGGAGTGTGTGGCTCCTCTCCCCTGTGTCACAAGGGCCATGATGCTCTGGGACTTCTGCGTACAGCACATCATCATGCTGCAGGCCCTTTACGTGCCAGATGCGCACAATTTGCTAGGGGGCCAGCTCAGCAGGTCCTTCATGGAACACGAGTGGTCACTCGACCTGACGGTTGTTCATTCTATTTTCTGGAAGTGGGGTTATCCCCAGGAGCACCTGCTCGCCTCCCACCTCGGTGCAAAACATGGGACATTTTGCTCCTACTGCAGTTAGAGCTTGCGGTCCAGGCGGGACAGGCTGATGTATATGTTCCCTCCAATTCCGCTAGTCCCCAGGGTCCTCAATGCCCCATCTGAGTGAATGTTGATCGTCTTGGTGGCATCAGCCATGGGCGTGCCAGCACTGGTACTCAACCCTCTGCCACTGGTTGCTTCACAAGCCGATGACACTGCTGATCCAGCTGCACCTGCTGATGCAGCGGGAAGGGAGACTGCAACACCCCAATCTCTAGTTGCTGCACCTCACAGCATAGATGCTCCGTGGCTGAGGGACCAGGTGCTGGCTTGTTCAGATCCCATAAAGGAAGTATTGTTAAATAGTAGAAAACCCTCCATGAGGATGACTGACTTGGCGAAGTGGAAAAGGTTTTCGGTGTGGGTGTCTCACAGAGGGCTATGTCCCTCGCAAGCCCCCATCGCGATGATTTTAGATTACCTATGGGGTCTGGTGCAGGAGGGCTTGTCCCCCTCCTCCGTTAGGATGCACTTAGTGGCTGTCTGAGCCTTTCACTTGGATCATGGAACATCTTCTGTTTTCTCAGACCCAGTAGTCAAAAGCTTTCTGAAATGTTTAGAAAGAATCGAGCCCCAGGTTTGGATGGCACTGCCCCCTTGGGACCTCAGTTTGGTATTAGCCAAGCTTATGGGGCTCCCCTTTGAGCCCCTGTCTCCCTGCTCCTTGCTGTTTGAGTTACAAAATGGTGTGTTTGGTGGCAGTCACCTCAGCCAGGAGGGTTTCTGAGTTGTGGGCACTTTCAGTGGGTCCGTTGTGCACAGTGTTTCACAGGGTTAAGGTTAGGCTGAGACCTCACCCCATGTATTTACCCAAGGTGGTCTCTGTGTTTCTCATTAACCAAGACATTTCCCTGCTGGTATTCTAGCCCAAGCCTCCTGCTTCCCTGAGGGAGCAGTGTTTACATACCTTGGATGTTAGAAGGGCACTAACCTTCTATATGGATAGGGCTAGACCCTTGAGAACAGTGGTTCCCAAACTTTTCAGCATCATGCCCCCCTTTTGATTTTTGAGAAACCCTCATGCCCCCCCATCTCTTCTTTAACAAAAACTTCAATTTGTAATTAGAAATAAACACAAAAGCTTGATATAAAAATGTTGCTTAAAATTAAAAATAAGCACAAATCATTTTTCTTGGCCCCTGGGGTTGCCTGGTGCAGTCCCAGCTGGCCAGCTGCCTGAGCCCTATGCCAGCCTCCAGAGCTGCCTGCGTGCCAGCTGCTCACCTGCCCAGTCCCTACACTGCTGGGGACAACCACCCATCCCAGCCACAGGCCAGCCACCCAAACCACCCATCCGAGCCCTCTGCTGCCAGGGCCGATCACCCACCTACCAGCCTGAGCTGCCCAAGCCCAGCACTGTTGGAGCCAGCTGGCTGGCTGCCCGGTGAGCTGCCCATCCAAACCCCTCCCTTGCCCTCCCACAAAGCCAGGCACCCCCAGCCCTCATCTAACCCCATCCTCCTTTCCCTGCAACCCATACTCTCATTTGCAGAAGGCAGCCAGCGCCACATGGGTCTTCGCCAGCTGCCTGCTTTTTATAGCAGCTGTCCTGGGTCACCCAAGTAAAATGGCAGGGACTGAGAGCTGGAACGACTGGGGGGGGGGGGGGGGGGTTGGGCTTCCTTGTGCCCCCCCCCGGAATTTTTTCACACCCCCCCAGGGGGGCACATCCCCCGCAGTTTGGAAAACCATGCTTTAGAAGAACGCAACAACTGTTTGTTTGTGGCAGTAACTGATAGGATGAAGGGCCTTCTCATCTCTTCCCAGCGGATTTCCTCCGGGTTAGTGATGTGCATCAAGGAGTGTTATAAGGTCGCAGGGGTTTCCCCCACCCCTGCTGGTTGGGGCTCACTCCAGTAGAGCACAGGCATCCTCTGTGGCGTATTGGGTGCAGGTGTCTATCCAGGCCATCTATACGGCGTCCACCTGGTCCTCAATTCATATGTTTACAGCACATTACGCTTTGATGCAGCACGCACGGGAAGACGCTGTGGTGGGCAGAGCTGCCCTGCATTCCTTTTGGGGCTCCGACTCCACCTCCTAGGCCTTGGCTTGCATTCACCTACATTAGAATGTACGTGAGCAATCATTTGAAGAAGAAAAAATGGTTACTTGTTTTTTAACTGGTTTTCTTCAAGGTGTGTTGCTCAAGTCCATTCCAAAACTTAATATGAACAGGAGGTAATCACTGCACTAGACATCTGCTTAAAAATTCAGTTCGGTTTTTAATAGATTAAAAAATCATTAGATAATATTGTTTATACAGTCAAAGCTCTGGTATCTGGCACTCAGTTAACCAGAATATTCAATTAACCACCATTTCTGTTATCTCCCAATACAAATCTTCAGTCTACTAACTGGAACTCTCCAACATGTTATGCAATTGCATATCTTGCAGTCTGCTTTTATTCAAAAGAAGAAAAGTCAGTAAGCTGAACTCAGGGATTTATTCAAAAAATAGTAGCTTCCAAGGTTTGTTGCAGAGTCATTAGTCAGCCCATTCTTCTACTCATATATGCTCAGTGATGTTGATAATGACGGTGAGACACTGCAAGATCCTGAAGTGCTTTCTGAATCTTCAAAGATTATATTATGTTCAGTACAGTGTTAGTGTTGTGTATTTTTAGTGATCTGGGTGTACATCATTTGCTGCCCATAGCGGTACATGTTGTCATAAGATAACTTACTGTATAGAAAACGTTACCTGTATATAACTGCGTGCTTCAAGTGTGTGGAAGATTCCTGTATGACTGTTTTAATAGAATATCAAAAAATCCCTAACACACATTCAAGCTTCCAAATGTTTAGGAGTGGGAGAATTATTTGCATACAATAAATGTGAGTTTCAGTTCCATTTCTTATTTTATTTCAGACACCTAAATAAATTCCATTTCTGCAATCCCTATTTGTCAGCTGTCGACTACAAGTCAAGATCATGGCAAACATGTCCATGCTGTTACTGCTTTGTTATAAAACCAAATTCTTAATGTTAACTAATGCTCAAAATAAAAACATGGTTCAGGCTGAGACAGCCCTTAGCTTCTCTTCCCAAAATACTTTGTTTCTTTTTAATGGCTTTCATAAACGTTTAAACACATGTACACATATGACACTTGCAGTTAGTGAGGTCACTGATCATGCGTTGACTTGTATACGGAAAAAACTCAATGGGGGGGTGTTAAAAGTGGAAGAAATTACATTTTCTGCTCAATACAGAGATTCAGTGGGGATCATTGCAGAAATGCTGACCTAAATATGGAACTTGTTGACATACTTACTCCAAATAGGTCAGTTTTAAATATGCCGGTTTTGCCTCAAAAGAAATGTGTTTAGAAGATGGAAATGTGCAGACTCTTCATTATTGATAGACTTTTTATACACTGTATCATAACTTTAGTTTTAATTTATAAATGTTGTAATTATAGTGTAAAGATTATAAGTGGTACTGTGGCACCCTGTGGACTAACAGATATTTTGGATCATAAGCTTTCGTGGGCCAAGACCCACTTTGTTCGAGAGAGAGAGAGAATTTGGTTTTATTAATCAAGTTCATTTACCATATTGTGAGGCTGAAAACAAATACATGAATGTTTGCGGGAGCGGTGAGGAAACTTGTTTTCCATACTCTTTATATTAAAGGTATTTTGTGTTGTCTGTTTTAATCTGCAATAAAAATGCTGACACTTGTATGATTCTTCAGTACAGGTAATTCAGGTTAAAGAGTTGATGCTGGACAATCGTACACATTTTCAACAAGCTACTGAAGGCAGAGGAGAGAGATTGTGATGGTAATAAACAGTAAAGAAAAGCAAACATTGAGTTAGAAAGGTCAATGAGGAGAAGGTCAGAATTTTTATTGCGTTGGACAGCTTGTACCTTACTTCATTAACTTGTAGGCAGAAAAAAACTAAACTCAGAGGCCTGGTAGAAGAAATGCTGTATATTTAATGGCTTTTTATAAGACATTGGAACTCAAACGTTTCTCTGAACACTGTGTGGGACTTGCCTTAGTTTGAAGGTACCAAGGAAAATACTAATACTCCTGTTTACAGAAAGCATGATTACCTACCATATATGTGTTTAGATCAAGTCCCAGATGCCTGCTGTGCCATTCTGCATCATGAAGAGAACATGAACATGGATTCTTTTCTTAAAAAGTCTGTTTATGCTTAGAAAAGGCTAACCTATCCCACATTCTTGGTACACCTGTTTAAGTCACAACCCTAATTAAGAGACTGTTACTGAAACAAGCTGTCAATGTATTTCTTTCATCCAGACAAGGACACCAACAGTACATCTTGATTAGATGTCCTGTCTTAAAGTACCGACTGACAGACACAGTACCTGGGGACAAACCTTCATGTGTGTTTTGCAAATTGTGGTTGAAGGAATTTCATGATTGTTTAGGAGTTCCTTTTTTGAGTGACAGTAAACATTAGAAAAAGTGCTTGACATGGCTTTAGTCAACCTTTTAGTTAATTAAAAGGTTAATTATCTTCCTGTGTGCATTTGTGCTGAGGAGTAGTTGTCAGTATTGATCAAATTTGTTAATGGGGCTTGAAACCACGAAAGGTGTATGTTTCTTGATTGAAAATGTTTTAGTGCACGTGTGCATGTTGTGTGTGTTTTGAAGTCTAGGGACAAATGTATTAGCTGGGCATATACTAGAAGAGATTGAGGTTGATTGTTTTGATCTCTCATCCAATGTGTACACTTACGTTGAACTTAATCATAATTTTCAAACCAAAGGTAAATGATATATTTTTTGCTCCAATTAAAGAGCACAGTCTACGCAAGGTAAGGGAAAATAAAATGGGCACATTGCTATAGAGTTTAGATGTCCTGCTTTCTAGGATCCATCAGCAGCAGCTTCATGAAACCTGTAAAATGTCTTTTAAAAATATTTCAAAAGACTTCTACTATGTACTAGCTGAGCAGATGGCTGTTCTCTTTTATCCCTCTTCCTTTTTAATAGGGTAGTTGATTTCAAGGTAATTTTGAAGGCATCAGTGGGTCCTGTACAACCAGGTTTTGCAGTGTCAGTTTAAATAGCAGGGAAGGGAAGTGGCTGTATCATTACTTACTTGTATCATATATGCTTCTGTTCTGTAACCTGCACAGAAGGAAATTACTAGGGTACTAGCTCTATGTTGCTTGGAGAATTCTGGGGCAAGATCAAGCATTTATATGGAAATAAACTATTACATTATTCATATCCTAAAATAACTTTCATCTTGGTTTCGATATCGTAAATATGTTCTTAGATAAGTGACAGAAGTGTAATCAGTGTGTGTCCCTACGATGTGCCAATTACAGGAATAGTGCTGAAGAACTCAAAGAAATCAAATGTGTTGCTGATTAGTAAAGTAGCTTTGATTGCCAGTTGCACTTTGTTTATTTTTGAGGGAGCTAAAGATAATCAAGTAGGTGAACATTTTTCATTGGGACTCTCTGCTCATTAAATTAAAAATTGCATGTAATCAAACTCAAACTGTGTCCATAAGCTTCATGTGCTAGACCGAGCAGTTATCATTGGCATATGACTTTAAAACTCATCATACGAGGCCTGGCCAAATAAATACACAGAATTTTAAAATTTGATTCTGTTTCAAACTGATCAGAAGCTTGGGTTTTACAGAGCTTAACTGACTTTCCAAATACAAATTACCAGTCTCAATCCAGAATGTAGTGGTGGCTTGGATCAATTCAGCTTGTGCCTGAATAAACTGAAACCACTCCAAAAGTTTTCAGGTTGGCATCTCTCTCTCTCCCATTCGGCTGAGCTGGTCTTGCCCATTCCTGGTGGTTTCCTCCACCCTCCTATTTGAATCCTCAGAAGCTACAGGGAGCTTTATTATTGCTACATAATTCACGGTTTGAGGAAATGGTAGTCAGCTTGGGTTATTTTAAGGTGTCTGTGTGCATGTTGCATACAAGCTGCTTTCTAGTGGTTAATACTCAGAGCCTAACCTTGAAAATTATTGTTCAAACCCTTGGCCATATGTCACATAAGTCAGAGGAAACAGGAGCATACCATATACAAAATGTGCTAGAGGAAAAATCCTGTATAACTTAACATATTGTTTGGGAGAGTGCTTTAACATTCATAGCTTTGATGATACAGCTTTATTATCTTCCAGTGGAAAAAATAAGCCCTGAAGTGTACTTCCTTGCGTTCTGCATGGTAATTATGAGAGAGTTATTTCTCTGAGTAATTGGATTCAATTTTCATTATTTCTCATGCTTTTCACTTTCCTGGTTGAGACATTGTTTGCTCACTCATCATGGAATAGCATCATTTTCATTAAGTAAGGCATACCGGTCTGTTTACTACCCTTGGGATTTTCACTCTTGTTACAAATTACGTGAAAACAAATCAATAATGCATTGAGCAGCATTCAGGATAAGATACATTGAACAATAGCAATATATAGGCTGTTTCTTCACATTCAGATTGATGTGTCTTTAATTTAAAGTATCTCCTCTAATTTTGACAATAGGTTTTTTGTCTTTTGAGATTGCTTTTAGTAAATCAGACTCCTCCACACACAGACATATTGTTCAGATAATGCTTCTCTGGAAGTGGAGGTCTAAAAATAAACCCACGGTTTCCTTTTTAGTGGTGATTTCAAGCTCTGAAACATAAACAAAACCGCCAGTTTCCACACAGGATCTTAGCATCCTTTATTGTGTATGTATGAAATCTTGAATACTAAGACCTTTGGTCCCTGATGATATCTAGGAGTTCCTGTCTTTGGTAATTTATAGTAGTCATTCATTGGTGACACTTCCTGAAAAAAATATGCAGTTCAGCTCTTTGAATGCAATTCAGACAGGAGGTCTCGTTTTTGTGTTTTGGAAATAATGGAGATGAAAACCTCACATTTGCCCTTCAAGTTTGTTTCCATTTTACGAACAGTATTCATCAGTTATAGAACTAGGATGTCGGGGTGGGGGGAGGGCGCGGCTTGCACCCTGTCTTGGAGTGCATTTTACAGTGGAGTTCAAAGGCTCTCAGCAATCCCCCCTGTGCAAATGGCTCCAGCAGCCCTGACAGGATTTACACTTGGGTGAATAAAATAGATGCAAGAAAAATAATTGTGGTGCCAGTGCCATATTTGGTTTCCTGGAAGAACAAAAGAATGATCAAAAGAGCTTTAAAAATTGCTGTGTGAAATTAGGAATAGACTAGGGTTTTATTGTAATCGTAAAGCACTTGGAAGTGATTTTCTTCCTCTAATATCTATTGCTCTGTTCTGTACCCAAAGAGTTGTTAGAAGTTAGTTGCCATTTCAATTGAGCCTCTTTTCCAGGGTTTATAACATGTCTGTTTAGCAGTGTGGAAGTGAAGCTTTGTATTCAGGATGAGGCTACAGTGTTTCCCCATCTCTTGTAAATATTGGAGTCTTACTAGTCACAGATTTCAAAGTGAAATATTCAGTGTTTTGAAACTTTTAATTTCCTTGTTCCAATTAACTGTGGCTTTTTAACTGGAGGGAAAAACAAAACAACTTTGCAAGCCTGTGATCCCTTTTCTAGACTGCTGCCTTTAGTTAACAATATACACAAAATGTTGCACCCGAGAGTGAGAATATGAAAAGCAGTTAATCTTATGCTGCCATCGGATGAGTCCTGATGGGGTTGACGTCTTTGCAATATTTTAAAATCCGATACTCCAGCTGAGTGCTGGAAACCTCCCCCATACCACCTCTCCCCCTGAGGCCTTGTCTCCGTTTGCTCATATTCCCTTTCCTCCCCCAGTTGCTTGCCACTCCCCTGCTCCTTGCCAGGCGGGACTGGGTGCTGCGGCTGTCTGATTTATGTAGGAGGCAGCTCCAGCTGAGTAGGGGGTAGTGTGGGAAATGACCTGCTGCCTCTGCTACCCACTGTAATTTTGATTTTTGAGTATCCAGTCAGTAGATGAGACCAGACACTACCTGATCAAAATTTGAACACCTGGCAAATCTAGTCCTGATAGTGAATGTGATTATACAAAGTACGCTGTAAATTTAGATACAGTATACCAGACTTGCAGATTTTTCTGATTAGTTACAAAGTGCATGAGGTGCTGCGTACAGTGATTTTAATGTTTATGTGGCACCTTTTAACACAGAAAGATAGCAAACTATTGAAAAATGCGCATCTTTCACTGACATTCTATCATCTTAGATAATTTCAGATAAACACGGGTGTGTGGCTTTTGGTAGGGGAGGGCAATAAGAAGGGGGAATCTTATTCAGGACATGGGGAAAAAACACTGTCCTTACCCAGTGCAGTGTAATCATGAATGTCCATGTGAAACAGATACGCCTTCCTGCGTCTTTGTGAAAGTCTCACTTGAAAGACCCACAAACACTGAAGTGTGTGCTACTTTAGTATCTCTTTAGAAAGACGAAGTGCTGAGTTAAAGCTGAGATTTGGATTGCTGTAGTTTGGGGGGCATTCCAAATCTAAATTTTAGATCACTTGCTCAGCTCACTTAGGACTGGTCTGTACAACTGTGGTAAAGTGATCTAATTCACGCAACTTGAGTTATGTGAATAATGGAAATAAAACTGACATTAGATCCACTTACTGAGTGGCTACACTGCACTCTGGTTTGAGAAGTAACCGAGAAAGCCGTGCTAGTCTGTATACTATCAAAACAAAAAAGCAGTATTTTAAAGTGCTACTTTACAGCTTTTTTGTTCTGATTTGAGAGTATCTCATGTTGACTTCCTTATACTTCTCAGGGAGGTGCAATATACAAATCAATGGGGGAATGTTCTCCCATTGTTTTTATTATATCTTCACCAGACTTGGTAAATCAACACTTGCTGTATCTATTTGCAGTAGTGCCAGTCTATTAACAGGTGTGGACTTACCCTTAGATGTGGTGGGGGGGGGGAAAGAGTGTCTGTGATGATGAGTGTTTGTAGAGCCCCACAATTCTGCTGATATCTCCACCTGCAGATTGTGTTTGTGGATAGCAGATGTATGTGAATCCACATTTTGTAGCTAGAACCTCGCAGATCTGTGGATATGTGGGGTGCATGTCTGAGCATGGCTCTTGATATTGGTACAATGTGAGGAATTGTTGAGTAATATTTTTAATTTGTGGAATTTGATTGGTGAAGGCAGCCTCAGGAAGTAAATATGTCAGACTCTCAACTTTTAGTCTGAGGGTGCTTTCCTGGGAATATACTAGAACCCTGACTGACTTGGGGGTAAGTTGAATTTTTGCATAACTTGGGAGAGCCATCTCACTTGAGTGGTGGGGAACTGGGAGCCAAGATCCAGCTCCCCACAGCTCACAGGAGACAGGAAACTGACCAGTGCTGGAGCAGTGAGGCAGGGAGATGCCACACTGCTGTGGCTGCCTGCCCTGCTTCCCCAAGTGGGGGGAGCCAGGTGGGCAGACAGCTGCAGAGCGGCTTTGAGTTGCATTACATGAGTTAAGTACAAATTAAGTGCAGTTCAAAGTCACACATTTCATGAAGCCATGAAAGCCTGAGGGACTCTTACTTCATAAGGGCAGATCTTTGAAAATCAGGTTAATGGCTTGCACAGAAAGGTAGATGGAACCTTTAGCATCCATGCACAAGCTAACTTTCAGAGAGTGCAATTTTCAGTCTTAAATTTTATTTCATTCATCAAGGGTTAGGCCGCCTAGAGCTTCAGCTGGCATCTTTTTATTATTTATCTAAATCTAAATAAAATAAGTAGTGTAAAATAACCTGCCCAAAATCTTGCAAGTAACTTTGAACTAACTCCCTAAATACAGAAGACTCATATCCGGCAGCCCTGGGACCAGTAGGTTGCTGGATATTCAAATATTCTGGATAATAGAGAGGTATGCCTAGCAATGTATAACACTAAAGAAAAACAAGGTTAGATATTAAGAAACAGATGTCTGCAGAGTACCTCATTTACCAACAATGGCAGTATTGCACACTAAAGTTATACAGTAAACTCTCAGACTTCGGAAATAACAGATGCTGTTTGCCAGCCGTGCCCCTGCCCCAATGCCGGAGACTCCTCAAAGGCACCAGTAGGGCTGGAGGAGCCAGGGGGAAGGGGCTGCAGCAGGGTGCAGGAGCTTTCCTTCCCCTGTCCCGTGGAGCATGTTGGTGCTTGGCCACTGCCGCCTGCAATGGCACTGAACAGCAGCTGTAGTGTCGGAGGCTGCTGCCCACTGGCAGGCTGAGGGCAGCCATGTGCTACCTTTGCATGGGCAGCTTGGAGTTGGGGGTTGGAGGAGCCGCAGCGCTGAGAACTGCAGGAGGCATGTGGGCGTTCAGCTGCTCTCCTGGTGTTTGGAGCTACGTCTACACGTGAAGCCCACATCGAAGTAGCTTATTTCGATGTAGCAACATGGAAATAGGCTATTTCGATGAATAACGTCTACACGTCCTCCAGGGCTGGCAACATCTACGTTCAACATCGATGGTGCACAGCACCACATCGAAATAGGCGCTGTGAGGGAACATCTACACGCCAAAGTAGCACACATCGAAATAAGGGTGCCAGGAACAGCTGCAGACAGGGTCACAGGGCGGACTCAACAGCAAGCCGCTCCCTTAAAGGGCCCCTCCCAGACACAGTTGCACTAAACAACACAAGATCCACAGAGCCGACAACTGGTTGCAGACCCTGTGCATGCAGCATGGATCCCCAGCTGCAGCAGCAGCAGCCAGAAGCCCTGGGCTAAGGGCTGCTGCACATGGTGACCATAGAGCCCCGCAGGGGCTGGAGAGAGAGCGTCTCTCAACCCCTTAGCTGATGGCCACCATGGCGGACCCCGCTATTTCGATGTTGCAGGACGTGGATTGTCTACACGTGCCCTACTTCGACGTTCAACTTCGAAGTAGGGCGCTATTCCCATCCCCTCATGGGGTTAGCGGCTTCGACGTCTCGCCGCCTAATGTCGATGTTAACATCGAAATAGCGCCCAACACGTGTAGCCGTGACTGGCGCTATTTCGAAGTTAGTGCCGCTACTTCGAAGTAGCGTGCATGTGTGGACGGCTTGGGAGAGGGAGATGGAGGTGTGAGAGGAAGAATGGGGCAGGCGCGGGGAAGGAAAGTGGGGAGCAGCAGACAGAAGTGATGAGCTGAGAAGGTCAGTGCATCATCATACAGTGCAATCATTTGGATATAACAGACTTTTGGCATTAATGGACACCCCTTCCCCCATTAGTCCATTAAATTGAGGGCTTATTGTACTGTATTAGCTGTATTTATTTGTGTTTACTTTCACTATATTGTACTTATGGTAAACATAACTAAAATGTACTTATGGTTAAATGCTGGTTATTTGAGAGTTGCTGGATATAAAGGAGTTTACTATGCTAACCTTTTCTAGTAATAAAAACATCTGGTAATGTACCATAGTTGGAACGGTTAGTTTGATATATTATTGTAGAATAAAACTGAGGGTTTTAGATCAAGAAGTCTAAACAGAGCCAAGATCAGGGAGCCCATTGAAGAACAAAACCTGCAAAGGAGGGGAAAAAAATACAACTGCAGTTTCTCAAAATATCCTGTGAATTTACCACTGCATACATTGTGTCAAATAATGTTTGGGTTAGTACAGGCCTCTGACTGACACTGAGTACACAGCTGCGTGGAAGTGTTCCACCACAGTTGTGGTGGGTAGTTAGCTTACCTGAATAATGGTTTTTACATTTGTCAATATCCAATAGAAAGCGTGGCTAAGGGAAAAAAACATTTTAAGTTTGTAAAAAAAAAAAAAAAAAAAAAAAAAAAAAAAAGTCTTAAGTTCGACTTTTCTGGCTCCCACCCTGAAGCACAGCAATAGAAGAATGAGGCCAGCTTTAAAGGTTTTCAAGCAAGTGGCAGTCACTCTGGAAGTTTCCAGTGCCTGACAGTGATCGGTGAGTGGCATATCAATTTGGGGTGGGCAGATCGAGAGCGGGGGTGGTGCAGGTAGCCAGTGCAATCTGTTGGTGTCTCCTGAGGAAGACCATGACCCTGGGAGATGTACAGGCCATAGTGGATGGCTTTGCTGCCATGGCATTTCCTAACTGCGGTGGGATAATAAGTGGCACACGCATCCCCATCATGGCCCCTGACAACCTGGCCTCTGAGTATATAAACAGAAAGGGATACTTTTCGATGGTGTTGCAGGCATTGGTGGAGCACAAAGGTCATTTCACTGACATCAGTGCGGGATGGTTGAGGAAGGTTCACAACGCATGCATCTTCAGAAATTCTGGTCTGTACAGAAAGTTCCTGGATGGGACTTCTTACACAAATTGGGAAATCAAGATTGGTGATGTGGAGATGCCTTTAATACTAGGTGACCCTGCTTACCCTCTGGTTCCTTGCTTCATGAAGCCACACACAGGCCCCCTGGACTGCAGCAAGGATTACTTCAATTTCATAGTTGGCAAGTGCAGAATGGTGGTAGAATGCACCTTTGGCTGTTTAAAAGCGAGTTTCAGGTACCTAATTGACCTGTTTTGGACCTTTCAGAAACTAATGTCCCTACCATGGTTGCAGCATGCTGTATTTTGTGAACTTTATGAATCGAGGCAGGAGAATTTCATGAGTGCCTGGATGACGGAGTCTGATGCCATGAGCAGGCAGCTAAAGCTGCCTACGTGGGCATTCTCCAATACCAATGCAGAGGCAGCGGCAATCAGGGCAGCTTTGAAAGATAGCTTTAGGAATGATCTTGCCAGCTACATGATTGCACTGTATTTCCTTGTTGCAAGTCCACCCCCACTCTCCAAAATTTCTGCATACCACCAAATGGAAAGCAATAAATCAGACCCTGTCTTTCACAGAAAGAATACTTTTATTGTGGTGGAGGAGATTAAGGTGCAATTAGAAGAATGGATGTAAAGGGAGGGTTATTTTCACAAAAAGTGTTTGTATTTTGGGGAGTGTGAAGGATCATGTGTGTTTGTTTTTTAACTGAGGCAAACACAAGCATGAAATAAGCCGGCTTTGGCACTCTGGGCATTGCCTCTGGAGTCGCATCAGCTTTTGCAACCACCACCCCAGCGCTCTCTGCCATGATTCCTCTGCAGGCCTGGCCATAGCAGCAGGCAGCTGTGCTATCAGCCCTCTCAACCCCTACCCAGGCCCCTTGGCTATGAGTCCTCTACAGTTCTTGCCATAGCGACGGGCAGCTTTGCTATCAGCGCACTCCACCCCTCAAAGACCCCATAGTGATTGGTGCACCTCAGCACACATGGGTACCAATAAGTCACACCGTGGCTGTCATTTAAAAGAATGTTTATTTGGGGACGAGAGGGTTCAGTAGCAGGGAAAATAAGGGATGTCAAGGGAGGTGGAATAACCTTTTGTGGTGAATCTTGCGGGGTAGAGCGACAGACTGTCCTTGCCCTCCCTCCCTGCATATGGGGACTGTGACAATGAGGGGGTGGGACCTGGATTCAGGGAAGTCCAGGCAGCAGAGCCCACAGTGCTGCATAGGAAGTCGCTCTGCAGCTCCAGCATGGAGTGCAGAGCCTCAGTTTGATCTGTCACAGCTGTTATGAGCTTTGCTGCATCCTCTTTTAGGTGTGCCGATTGCTCTCTACTGAGCTGCAACACAGTCTGCTGCCACTGTGCTGTCTCCCTGTTGCTGGCAGCGGTTGCTCTTTGAGCCTGCTGCAGGTTTAGGTCCTGCTTGGACCTTTCACTTCCTCACCCTGTCTCCCACACTGAGGATGCCTGCTGGTTTACAATCAGTGAAACTTCCTTTTTCCAAGGCCACTGTAGGCTTCTTAAGGAGGACAAGGATTCAAGCTGTGCATTGTACAAGCCATCACTTACTCACACCATTTCATTGTGGACAAGTTAAGCTGTAGTCCACTTTACTAGGGGTGGCAGGAAGCAGACCGGAAAGCAGGGGAAGCCGGCCAGTGTCCGGCGGGGGGGAGGTTTTTTTCAGCTGTTCCCTGGAGCAATCTTATTCAAAGCAAACCCTCCTGTGCTGGACGTGCTGGTGTTCAGGAGCAGGGTCTGCAGAGCCTGGCAGCCGTGTGGTGAGGGGGAAGGGTTCAATGACAGCTGGGTGGGGAGGGATCCCTGTCAAGTGCAAAGAAATGTGGGGAGTGGGGAGTTTTCCAGCCACATGACAGGGGAACAAAGTTTCTTGGTAGTCACTGGAGCAACCCTCATCAGGGAAAAGGCCATTTAGAGCAGGGAGAACCAGCTCTGGACATGCCGCTATGCATGACCAGGGTCTGCAGAGCCTGGAAGCCACGTAGTGGGGGAGAAGGTAATGATTCCAGATTTATGGACAGCTGGTTTGGGAGGTGTCCCAGTAAAGCACAAAGAAAAGTGGGATGGTGGGAGGGGAGTTTTCCAGCCACATGCAGAGGGAAAAATGTTCCTTGGTGGCTCCTAATCAAGCCAGCAGCAGGGTGGGAACAGAGAAGGCCTGGAGAGTCTGCCAGCCATGTGGAGGGGGAAGACATAGCGCCTGCCAGCTATGTGGTGCAGCAATGCTGTCCAGGGAAATGTAAAAGGGCAAGGAGCATTGCAAAGAAATCCAGTCAAAATTCCCATGCTGCTGTAGGTTGTTAAAGACATCACCCTCCTAAGAATAACAGACAGCGAAAGAGAAGAGATGCTCATCCTGTGTGAGCCTGGAAAATTTGCCAGAGTTTTGTGTGGCACCATGATACCAGATTACTATCTGGTTGACTGGCATGGCAAGGTGTGCTATCATGGAAGCCACAAGAAATTAGGCCTCCACAGAAACCTTGTTCAAAAAAATACATACCCATACCCATACCCATCCACGGCCTGTTTTGTAGCATTCAGGAAAAAAATACTCACCAGAACAGCTGGGTCCCAGGGATTCAGGGACTGGCATAGAGCGCACCAACTCTAGATCAGTGATGAGGAGGTCTGGGCTGTTGGAAAGAACTTCCTTGGTCCCCTGCTGGTTGCCCTTGTTCTCCTTTCCATTGTTTTCTTCCTAGCCCCGCACTAGACTCAGCTCTTCTCAGCTCCCTCTGGACTCTGCAGAAGGGCCTCCTTAAGAGCCCAAATTAAGAATGGGCAACATGGTTGGGTCTTTCCCAAGAAGTGCATCCCGCTGTTCATAATACCAGCATATCTTTGGAGATAACCCAGACTGCTTGTTGGCTTCCTGGACTTTGTGATAGACCTGCCAGAGTTCTTTCACCTTCACCCAGCATTGATAAGGGTCCCAGGAGTAGCCTCTATCAATCATTCCATGCGTAACCTTTTCATACGTGTCCATGTTTTGCTTGGACACTCACTCTGCTCACCACTGACTCCTCTCCCCAAACAGCAAGGAGATCCATAATCTCCTGAGCTCCTTGCTGGAGTTCTTCTTTGACCCTGAGAACTCAGATCACAAACCTGAGTGCTCATGATGACAGGAGATGGTTACCAATGCAATAACTAAAAGAAATTATGGCTTCTGGGCACCTTTGAAATTTTCTTGGCTTGTGGGTGATGAATTCAAATTTATGGGCTTCCTGTGACCTACTTCCTGTGCACCTGATGAGCAGCAGAGGTGGAAGAGGCCTGAGCGAACAACCATGGAGCATTGTGGGATACATACAGGACACCTCTGGAGCATAAAGTAGAATTAAGATATGGCATTTCCACGCTAGCCTTAATTTGAATTTGGCGCTACATTGAGTTGCTTCTCACACTGTTATATTGAACTTTAGCACTGCCTAAAATCGACCTAATGGTATTTTCAGTGAAGACAGTGAAATTGTAAAATCAAGCTAACTGCCGTAAATTTGACTTTAAGGCTATGTCTACATTACATGATGATCTCCTTTTGAAATATTAGCAGGGGAAAGCCAAACTTCCATAAAACTTATTGGGACGTTTATCTTTGAAAAGAATATAGCAAAGTGTTTTGTTTGCATTCACGTATTATTGTAATGGTTGGCACATACCTGTCATATATGACCCCTCTGATTGGGTGCATCCATGGTCTTGAAACCAATCCAGCCCTGAATTGGTGCTGTCTCTCCCAGGCTTTCCTGGAGATGCTGTTTTCCTACTGCCTTCCCCAGGCTCAATCCCTGTTCAGTATCCACAGCGCGCCAGCAGTGCTTACTCCCCCTGTCCTTGACTTCACTTAGCTGTCATTGGTGCTGCAATTCACTCACATAGCCAAGCATGCCATAATGTCTTCTCCAGCTTCCAGCAGCAACTACATGCAGAGCTATTCTGTTCTGCAGATTCTTTTTGTACGTGGGACCAGACTGACTGCTTCCCCTGCAGCCACTCTGGCCAGCATTGCAGGACCTCTCCACTGCTCCTTATTTGGGTTGACTGTGGCAGGATCATGACTTCCCTTCCCCATTGGGGTCCTCTGTGCTTTGCATGATGTCGAGGTCACAGTTATGAATAAAAAACAGTTGAAAATCAGGACTTCTGAAGAACAGATTGTCTGTAACTTCATTAAAAGAAATGTAAGCTACTAATGTTCCTGTTTGTGGAGAAACTGCTTTCCATTCTGCAAGCAAATGAACTGTTTTGTTGTTTGTGGCTAGGGTAACTGGAGTGACAACCAAAACTGTCAATACTATCCTTAGGCTTCCAGTGGTGGGTACAGGATCACTACCATTTCTGTTACAGGGTTATTGCTACATTCTGTTTTATGTGAACAATAGCAGGCATCACTTCTACATCTATCTTAGGTTCAGGTAATTGAAGAAAATTCAGGAAAGGTCAGCTGAACCATGGGTTTTTTCACAGTGGGGATTATGAACAGATCTGATGTCATGGTTATCATACTCTTTGCATTGATAAATGGGGAAGAGGAGGTTGAAAAGCACTGGCCTGATGCCCGCTCTCAACTTACATGTGTGTGTGCACACAAACCAAACAGCTTCCCCCCATATTTTTTATCAAGGTACTAGTTGTATTTAAATGTAGATTTATTTTTAAAGTAATCATGCCGGCGTGTAGTTCTCATTCTGCATCAAATATCTGCAGTAAAATTAAGCTCTCCCCAAGAAATGTCTTTTCTCTAGAGGGGCTAGGTGGGGAAGTAAAACTATGTAAATCTTGTTCTTTTTGCAGATGTGATTGTCCCTAGCTGCAGTGCTTTTTTTCTTACCCTTTTCTATGATAATCACTCTTGTCACCTGATATTTTTGTGCTATAAATCCATTGCTGTGATTTTTAGCTGTGCCTAGAAATGTCATGTCCCCAGTGCAGTAGGTTTTAGAAGAATACTGTGATTTTAATAATCCAGTAGCAAGTACAAAAGTCCCAGGCAAAATTTCTTTGAATCTAGGTTGATGGAAGCACACATTTAAATCCCCTTTTAATGCGGAAAATAAGACATCACTTCAGTGTTAAAGCAGTTTTGAAGTTGACTATAACAAGCTTAAAAACTGGCTCTTGTGAGCTGAGACAATATATTCTGAAGAATTTCTTGTGGGTTTTTTGTATCTTTCTCAGTGGAAATGTGGTACAAGAAATCTACCATTCTGTTGAGTTCTTTAGCAGTTTGTGGTATATAACAGTTAAGATGTTTGAGTCAGTAAGAGCTATGGAAGTGAGCTGTTACAGGTTGAACCTCCCTAGGCTGGCACTCTCTCTTTGCTTGGCAACATCCATAATCCATCATGATTTCATTTAGCTGGATGACCACTCATCATGGGTGTGACCAACTTTCCTGTGGTGCCATACAATTTTTATATAGCCACTACTCCTGGATCTGTGCTCTGCACTGTTTTTTTAGCTGTAATTTACCCCAGAATGTTTTCTAAGAGCCCAGTAATCAGTGGAAGTGTTGGTAATGCTGCTAGACAATATTTACCAGATTTTATGGGATTTTCCAGATCTAAAGAAGTGGGTCTTTCCCACAAAAGCTCATCACCTAATAAATTATTTTCTTAGTCTTTAAAGTGCTCCAAGACTGCTTTTTTGTTTTGTGAAGAGACAGACTAATCCAGCTACCTCTCTGATCTGTTGCTGTGTTCTAGCCAAAATTATGTTTATTCACATGGCGCCTCAAGGTCATTTTCTAACATTGATTGAGGTTTCTAGGAAAGACAAACCTGTTTTCTTGTTCCTATAACCCTGTCTGCATGACCATGTGAAAAGGATTTTTAAATAGTTTTGGCAGAAGCTGTGTTGGGGATAAGGTCTCTTCTTTTTTGAAAACTTTTTGCTGTCACTCCAGGGTTGGCATAGAATTTGCTGAAATCAGCATTAATCCACCAGTGACCGTTGATAGCAATCCTGGAGATTTTAATAGGGTATTTTAAGAAAAATGACATTAAATCATGTTAGGGAGAGGGGAGCCTCCCAGAATTGCTTCAGGCAGAGTTAGCATCCCTGCGCCTTTATTGGTGTATAATGAAGCAGTGTGTGGATACAACACAGGGTAAGGCAAAGACTTCTTGCTAACTGTGGATAGTAAAGGGGACTCGGTTGAAAGGGTATGGTGATATGCAGCAGGGTTCAAGGCAGGTAATCATGAAACAAAGGAGTTTTGGTTTCTAGCGCTACTTTTGATGTCATGCTTCACAATACTATGTGATATCAACAGGAGACTGTTCTAAAAGAGAGCTACATATGAAAAAACCTTTTGTACATACATTAAAATATTAGTTGTCTTATTATATGGCTAGCATTTAGGCCAGTCCATACATTGCTGGCTCTAATATTTGAGATTCTTAAAAGAAAACATACTCACAGAAATTCATATCCATTCTGTCATTTGCTGCTTTGGTGTAGCTTGCTGCTACCCTACAATAAAGTGCCAGAATTATTCTTTTGAATAGATATAATGCCAGCACAAGTGCATACAGCTTTTACAACCAATCTTTGGGGTATCGATAGAAAAATGACCACCTTTATTTTAATAAAAACCCGGTTTGGCATGAAGTAACAGTTTTGCAGAACAGCATTTTTTCTCCTACCGGAGTTTTGTGTAGAAGTTGTGTGCTCCCATTTGGTTTGAAGAACCAGCATCTCTTGGATATAAGTTACAATATAAATGACTTCATAAACTATAAAAATGCAGTTGTTGCTACACATCTCTGGCAAGTGTAATTTAGACATTGTTGAAACAGGGTTTTTTCCCCTCTTGTTCCCTTCCTCCCATTCCTGCTCCCTTCTGAGTCCTGACATGCCCTTTTCCCCCCCACCCAACCATGAAAGCTCCCCAAACCAAATAGTGACTCGCTTCTCTGCCCCCAGTCTAACCTCTAGCCTGGGCTTAGTTGTCCCTTGATGTAGAGATGCCTAGTCCATCTCTGGCACTGCAGACAACCACAGGGATTGGAGAGCAGAAACACTGAGGAGCAGCAGGCAGGTGCTATTCAGCACGTATCTCACCTGCACAGCACAGTTAACTCACCTCACCCTCGTGCTCTGGAATGCCTCCTCCCCCCAGTGTCGGCAGGGCAGTGTGTCCCCCATGCGTTGGCCATTCTTGTTGCTGCTCAACATAGCATGTCTGAAACCATGTTACCAGCCGTGAGCAGTGGCTGATGGTATTTCTTTAATGGTTCTGGATAGTATTTTTTTTCTTCTGAAAAAGCTCAAGATCTCAGCATCTCCTTTGTTATACCTCTATAGGTTACTCTAGGCTATTTTCTCCCTTGAATTGTAGTGGAAAGGGTGGGTTTGAAATATGAGCAGCAATAAGAGTTCCTGTAAATTACTAGTCTATTTTGTTTGAGTGATGTAATTTTTCTCTTATTCCCCTTATTAGTGCTGCATTAAAGTGCTTGAGATAGGGCATATGGATATGGCATCTCTTTTGTGCGGCTAACCTTTTTTCATCTCTCTGGTGTATTCTCCACCCATGCAGCAATAAAGACAACTACCCTGTCTCATTTACTACTATTATGCACCTGCAGATGTCAAGCCAATTTCTGATCTTTCCTTCAGGTCTTCAAGTATTGCTTCCAATTTTTATATGCCTTCTATTAAAAGGTATATAGTGTACATTTTCATATGCACTGGTCACTACTGGAGCTTAAGTGGCTTTACAACAGAGCAAGGGAGGGGTGGTGGAAAAATAGGGCAAGAGATTAATTGAGGAGAAAGTAATTATGCGTGCGTGGGTTGTGTACTGGCAACATTAACCAGTGATTTATGCTGTTCAGAAAAACTTAGCTTGCGTTCATAGGTGTAAAGGATGGTCTTCTGTTGTCACCAAGTTAATGTGTTTGGTATCTTGTTTTATAGATTGCCTCTCAGCGCATAAGCTCAGTGGATCTCTCGTGCTGCAGCCTGGAGCATCTGCCTGCCAACCTCTTCTACAGCCAGGACCTCACACATCTCAATTTAAAACAGAACTTCCTGAGGCTAAACCCTAGTCTGTCAACAACCACAGGACTTAGTGAAGTACAAAGGTAAATCAAAAAAAGCCACATGCTTTCAGGCTCATCCTCAGTTCTAGTTTCACTCGCTATGTGCACATTTAGTTTGTAAGAACTTCTCTAAAGGTGTATCTCTAAGAAGGCCAAAATGTATGTACAGTAGGGTCTCAACATTCGCAAGGTTCTGTGTTGAGAACCCTCACGAATGTTGAATTTTGCAAGTAGGGCAGCCTGCCCTGGGGCCCTGGGTGAAGCGGAGGCTGCCAGCGTGCCGTGCCTGGGGGAAGCAGTTGCTCGCAAATAATTGATTTCGCGAACATTAAGTTCATGAGTCTTGAGAACCCTGCTGGATTCTGGGCAGGAGAATTTGCTATGGTGTGCTAGATTCCAGTCTGTCTTGTAGTTAACTAATTTGGAAAAACCATGTACAGGAGACTGATAAACATCATAAAGAATTGGAATGTTCTCTGAATTAAGGAAGGTTAAGGAAATAGTTTTCCACATTTGCTGTTTTTCCTTACATGCACCTGAGCCCAATTTTTGTGTTTTAAATCCATTGATCTTTCACTTTCATATTTTGCCTATCAGAAGGGTTCTGTACATGAGCTATGAAAACAATGGATGACATCACATAGATGTCAGGAAAACCAACTATGTAAATTAAAAGTGACCAGTGGGGCCAGCAGCCCCTGGGGGACGTGTGGCAAGGTGAGAAGGGGGGCTTTAGCTCTGCATCGCAGAAGGGGTGGGGCCTTGGGACCACCCAGTCCGTGGTGCTGGCTACCCCACCCAGCTGTGCAGTGCAGTACTGCCATGGTGTTTCAAAGGGACCTGGGGCAACTTCCCTCCACCCAGCAGCAGGCCTGAATGTGAGATCTGCTCCTCTTCCTTTTCTGTACTACCAACTTCTCCAGCAGCTGTGACCTTATTGAATGTCTGGATTTAACCACTAATATATGTGACTGTTTTCTGATGGGGATAGAGCAGAAAGGAACAAATTGGTAGTAAACGGTATCATTGCTTAGTTGTGACAAGAACATTGTGTTTGTGTACATCCCCCCAAATTATGGAACCAGACATAGTCCAGTAGGTGGATATTTCTATGTAACAAGTAAATCTGTTTTGCAATTTGTGGTGCCTGAATTTCTGAATGCAGTGGACGATTTGTAAATGGTTCTTTATACATCTATTGTAATATATTATAGCCAGCATTTCTGATCCTTTTTGTTTTTGAAAAATACCCAAAAATACAAAATGGATTATGGAGGCTGATGCATTTTTACATAATCTCCAATTGACTTTTAGAAAAACAAAAAATTTGGCACAGTAAGAGATGAACAAGCCCAATAAGTCTGATTCACAAACAAAACAGACAGTATTTCCAGGAACAGAAGAGCACAGTCAGAAGTAAAATGGAGTATAATAGTTGTATCGATACCCTCTGAAACCAGAAATAATGTACTACCTAATGTTGAAAGTTGGAAATGAACAAACTGGTAACCATAAGAACTAATTTTCACTTTCACACATGAAACAGTTTTGCTCTCTTTTTTTAATGTTAGAAAAGGTACAAAAGTCTTTTTGCAACAAGTGGCTTGGTTCCAACTGCCACTGAAAAGGAAAGTGTTCAAATAACATGGCGTGCTACTCCTATTGTCTGCCACATTTGTGCTCTGCGGTGAGATGTGGTGATAGGAACTGCTAGAATGTCTCAGTGAAAGACAGCAACAGGAGCCAGAAAAAAAAAGGCCCTCAGACAGACCTGGGGATGAACCACACAGCTCTGAGAGCTCCTTTGACCAAATAAAACTTCTTGTTCTCTCCCACTCCTCCTCTGGTCTCAGTTTCTGCTTTACAGCAGGTCTGGGTAAGCCATCTGAACCTGAGGATGCTGTATAGAAAGTTTGCCTCCTGCAGGAAGGAAGCCATTCCTTCTCTGCCAACAAGTGACAGGGTGAGCTGCATCTGAGGCTCAGGCTTGACTGAAGGTGAACTGTTAAAGGTCTGTGGATCTTTTCAAAGCAGAAGAATGAATTGCCAGGCGAAACAGTGCTCTGGGCATGGGAGCCCTGCCCTTTCAACCGTCCACCCCAGGCTGTACAGTGTCCTTTTTTCTGTCTCACAGGTCTTACCTAGATTGTTGCCCCCTGAAGGGCAAGGTTCCTGAGGCAGATGGAACTAAATCAGGAGCCTTCACGCTTATCGGAGCCTGGCTGGAGGAATGCTGTGCTCCTGCAGTGCTGATAGGAGCAGTCACAGGGACCCTTTAAGGAGCGTTCACCCTGACTCTGAAGAGATTCTAGTTCTACAATGCACTCATTCTGTTCTATACAAAAATGAAAACACCAAATACGTAAAAAAAAAAAAAAAAAAAAGAGTTCTCCTGCTGTTCGTTGGTCACTGACTTATAGTTGCCTTCTTGGTGGTGATCAGCTGGTCTCAGAGATCTCTCTGTTAGAGTCAAGGGGGCTTGCACTTCTTTGGTAATTTCTTGAGGTGGTATTCAGATTCTGCATTGGCTGGCCCTCTAGCACCAAACGTGGGGCATAGCTTCTTTCTCTTAGGTTGTACAATCAAAGTGTTGGGAAGGTTATAGTACTCCTCCTCTGGTCCTCAGCAGTAGCTTCTCTTAAGTGAGCACCAGCTGGGCAAAGGTCATTGGCGTCTCGTGATTGTCTACATTTGTGTCTCAGAGGTCATGGAATTGATGACTTCCAGAGCCTCTGTGACCTTTTCTGCTTCAGTCCGTGGATTTGCAACCATAGCTGGAAGTCAGCCAGGCCCTGGTAGGATTACAGCCACAGGAGACAGCCTCCTCAGGGTTCCTGTGATTGGTGGCAGCTTTCTAGCCCACAGTGGGGGCAGGGCATTGATGAATCTGGCCCAGAAACTAATTAGCCAGAAAGGAGAGTGACTTGATGGGGCTTAGAGATCGACATGGTGTCACACAGAGATCAGGCTTGTTGTTTCAATCTTGAATCAAATACATTTGGCAGGGCAGTCTTGGAGAGTTTCTACTACAGCTTGTGATAGTACTTGTGCTGTGGATATATAGAACTCTTCACCTCTCCCAGATATTAAGTCCTGCACCCCTCATGAATGCTAAGTTCACTGACGTTAAGTGTCTTACACGGAGAGGCACTTCACAGTACCAAGAAAACACAAACTTTTCCATTAACAATGAACTACACATAACTTGCCTTAACTGAGACCATCAGGTAAATGCAGTGCTGCCTGGGTTGCCTCCCTATCAATTGATAAGCACCAGGTGAACATTTTAGATGCTACTGTAATGTAATGTATGCTCAGTAGCTTCTGAAACAAATCAGGTTGGACTGCTGCTTGAAGACTAAAGTACTGTAAAGCTATCATAGTTTGGTGTTTCAGTTTTCAAGATTATGTACCTAGCAGGGCTGAACAATACATAGTCAAGACTCTGGTTCAGCATGTCATGTGATGAATTATTAGCTTAGGCTTCCAAAGTTTTAAACATTTTTGTTTGCCTGCCTTCCTCAGCAACTTATTCACATTAATGTAAAATGCCAGGTTTACTTGTTTCAGTGAGGGGACAGGACAGAGGAGATAAATATTTTCACTGCAGCCCTCAAATATAAACATGCATTGCTGCCTTCTGTAGAAAAAAGCTTTCAAGTAACTCTGCCCTGGTCCTGTGCACCTTGGAAAAGTATCGTAAACGAAGAATTGAGATGAGTCCATGAAAACTTGACAACATCATGCATCTCTTTTGGGAGGGTGCATACGAGGCCACTGGCGAATAATTGAATTCACAGATGTGACACTCATGAATGTTGAGCCATGCTGTATTTGCTTGAGGTATGAGTTAGTAAACCTTGTATTTGGCAGTTCGTCTAACTTGTTTTATTTCCCACTTAAACTTATTACATCTACTTTGGACTACCAGAAACACACCACAAAGTTATTAACAGAACTTTGAGTACAGAGGAGGTCTTGTACTAATGTTTATAGTTTTCATTTCTTTGTACATGCCAGAAAACAGGGAACAAATATTTGATTCTAACTTTCAAAAGTAGGTGGTGTAAAAATTCAGCTACAGCAAAAGATAACAGGCCTGTTCCATGAGCTGGATTTACTTGCTCCAATTCCCAAAGCATGTACAGCATGATGGTGCCTTACAGGAAAAGTATCTTTCAATAATTCTTGCAGTAATGGAAGTTCTTCCTCGAATGTCCCCGTCGGTGCTCCACGATAGGTGTCGGGCTCGCCCCGGTGCTGCATATAGGATCTTTCCAGCAGTTTCTGCGGGACCGCACATGCGCCGGCACGCGCTGCTCCCCTGCGCGCTCCCGGCCACATGCGCGATCCAGTCCCCGCCAGTTCCTTCTTAACCGCCATCGGCTGCAGACGGAATCTGCTCAGGCTGCGGCCAGAGTCCGCGTATTTAGAGTCTTTTTTTCAGAGTTTTAGAGTTCTCTTTCAGAGTTCTTAGTTAAATTGTTTCTTTCTTTATTGCAAAATATAATATAAAGTAGGAAGTCTTAGAAACGAGAGGAGGAGCGGAGGCACCCTGGGGACGTGAAGGCCAGTAGGCCTTCTGCTGCGGCAGGCTGGAGTCCGTGAGAGGGGAACAGGCACAGAGAAGGTGCTAAGTACCCTATTAACAGCTCAAAGCCTCACCGCAGTGTCCTCTTCAGGATTCAAGAAGTGAGAGTCCTGCCGCAAAGCTATGCTGGCCTCTGATGGGCACAGTCAGTGTATCAGGTGCCTGGGGGAATCGCACGTCACCCAGAAATGCTCCTTCTGTGCAAAGCTCACGGCCAGAGCCAGAAAGGACAGAGAAATGTGGCTGAAAATGCTGCTGTTTGATAAGGCCCTCCAGCCAGACGTGCCGCAGAGGCCTCAACCGGAGGGACCCACAGGGCTCCATAAAAGGAAGGCGGTGTCCCTCACCCCCTCAGTGCAAAAACGGAGGAAGCTCTCTCCAGCCCGATCCCTGCCGGCGGTCACAGCGAGTGGGATGGGCGTAGCTCATAGCCCACAGCCACAGTCACAAGCGAGCGGCAGCGCGGCAGCGCACGTGGCAGAGGCTGAGCCTCTGATTACTAAACAGCCGGCCCGCGCATTCAGAGCGGCGGCCAGGCAAGCGCCGGAACCGGCGGCACCGCCGCAAGCGGCACAGACCCCCGCAGCACCAATGGTGCAGGGCCAACAGGCACGTAGCCTGCAGGCACCAGAGGAGACCACCCACGCGGCACCACAGAAGAGAGTGCCGAGCACGGCGCCGACAGTGGGGCCGAGATCCCTGGCACGGAGAGGGGCGGAGCCAGCCCCGCAGGCGAAGGGAAAGGCAGCAGCGAAAACCCGGCACCGCAGCCCTTCTCTGTACAGGGCTGCAGGGCTGCTCTCAACAAGTCCTCCCCTTATGCTGCGTACACCAACCAGGAGACATGGGTCTCCCCTGGCCTACCCAGAGCCTCCTTCCCCGTTCCTCCAACCAGCCTCACCATGGCTCGGGCCACCCTCGCCTTTTCTGGGATTTGACCCTCTGGAGTACTACCATGAACCAGTTTCACCATTGTCTCAATCGTCCAGACGATCTCACTCCCCCAGACATCAGGGGTATACACCTCGAGAGTGGTCCAGGTCTCCATCCCAGGAACCGTGCCCATGCGGCCACAGTCGTCCTTCCTTATCACGCCGGGCATAGACACCACAGGCATACACCCAGGGGCAGGTCCCCCTCGACTGCCCAGTACCCCCATGGGCACTCATGGACGGGGACGGAAACACAGCTGTCTCAAGGGGAGCTGATTCTGGAACCCCGAGATTTTTCCCTCGCAAGCCTCTAGTGAGAGGGTGTACCACTGGCAGCAGGACCCTGAGAGTTCAAGGGAGGTCTACCCTAGTGGTTCCTCCTTGTCCTTCCCCGACGAGGCTATGGCCCCCGGAGATGTTGCCCCCCTGGACGACCTCAAACAGTTTCAGGAGCTGTTTATAAGGGTGGCTTTCACGCAAGGCATCCAAACAGCAGAGGTGCAGGAGAAGCACCACAAGCTCCTCAAACACCTGAGGCCTCCGTCTTCATCCAAAATCGCTATCCCGCTCGACGAAGCAATCATGGAGTCTGCTACCACCATATGGCAGACCCCGGCTTCTGCTCCACATATAAACAAGAGGGCGGATAAGAAATACTTCGTGCCGGCGAAGGGCATGGAGTTTCTGTTTAGTCACCCACAACCAAATTCTCTGGTGGTAGAATTGTCTCAGCAGAGATCGAAGACTTCCCAGTACAAAGCAGGGGGAACGGACAGAGATGCCAAGAAGCTAGAGCTATTTGGCAGAAAGGTATACTCCTCCTCCACCCTGCTGCTGAGAATGGCTAATTATGCAGCACATCTAGCGAACCACAATTTCGACAATTACTCCAGGCTTACTTCTCTCATGGATTCGCTTCCAGAAGATAAGAATCCGGTGCTGAAGGCCATCGTGCAAAAGGGCTATGCAGCCTCAAGGACGGGAGTCCAGATCGCACTGGACGTAGCGGACACGGCAGCACGCTCAACGGCTACGACAGTGGTCATGCGCAGGGAATCCTGGCTCCAGATGTCGGGTATCCTGAGGGATCTGCAGGCAAAAATTGTCGATCTCCCTTTCGACACACAGAAGTTGTTTGCAGAGTCAACTGATTCGGTCCTTCATTCCAGTAAAGACTCTAGCTACACTCAGAACCCTAGATATTTATACCCCTCCATACAGAAAGAAAAAGTGTTACCCTCAACAACGGCGATACCCCTACCAGCCTCAGCGTGCTCAGTACCAACGGGGCTACGATCAAGGGCGACATCAACAGCAACAACAGTATAGAACTCCCAGGCGACGTTCCCAACAAGGCCGTGCATCCTCGGGGCAGGCCCAAAGGCAACAAGTTTGACGGACAGATCAAGGGCTGCACTATTACTACCATCGCGCAATGTCATCCACGATTAATGTTCCATCATCGCCTCTGACCATTCCACTCACAATGGCAAAAGATCACCACAGACAAGTGGGTACTAGAGATCATGGCCACGGGTTACATGATCCCCTTTCAGTCACTCCCACCGCCAAGACCTCCGCCCAGGCTTCATCTCAGGGATGCCTCCCACGAGGCAAAACTCAAGCATGAGGTGGACCACCTGATGCTTATAGGGGCGGTAGAAAGAGTGCCGGAGTGACTCCAAGGGAAAGGGTTTTATTCACGATACTTCCTCACAGAGAAGAAAACAGGAGGCTGGAGGCCCATCTTAGATCTTCGAGGCCTCAACCGGTACTTGCGCAAACAACGCTTTCGGATGATCACAGTAGCCTCTATACTCACGGCACTGGACGATGGAGATTGGTTTGCAGCCCTCGACTTACAAGATGCGTATTTTCATATAACGATCCACCTGGCACACAGACGTTTTCTCCAGTTTATGGTCGGCAAAGAACATTTCCAATACAAGGTTCTGCCGTTCGGCCTCTCCTCGGCCCCCAGAGTCTTTACTAAGACCCTGGCAGTGGTGTCAGCCTACCTGCACAGACGGGGTATTTATATTCCCATACCTGGATGACTGCGTACTGAAAGGGGCCTCAAAAGAGGAGGTACTACGCATGATACGCGTAACAGCAAACACGTTTTCTTTGCTGGGCCTGGTCATCAACCTTGCGAAATCAAAGATCGACCCCACACAGGACATAGAGTTCATAGGGGCATGCATAAATTCTATCACAGGAAGAGTTTATCTACCCGACACTCGCTTTTGTGCTGTCAGTTCCGTGGTACAAGTCATTACATACAGCCCCACGGTGCCAGTTTTAACGTGCTTGCAGCTGCTCGGCCACATGGCAGCGGCAACGTTCGTGGTACAGAACGCCAGATTGCATACGCGCAACCTACAACATTGGTTGGCAAGCGTTTACAAGCCGGCATCCCATACCGTCCGCAGGGTGGTGTCGCCCACGACAGAGGTGCGCAGATCCCTGCAATGGTGGGTAAACCCCAAGAACATGCTAACAGGGGTACCCTTTCACCAACCACAAATCTCTCTTTTTCTCACCACCGACGCCTCCCGCATAGGGTGGGGAGCACATATTGGCGAGAAGGTGACGCAAGGACTGTGGTCCCCTACGGAACAGTCACTGCATATAAATATTCTGGAGCTCAGAGCGGTGTTCAACGCCTGCAAACACTTTCAAGACCACATACAAGGCAAGGTAGTCGGAATCAATACAGACAATATCTCCACCGTTTTCTATATAAACCGACGAGGAGCTCGATCCCGTGCCTTATGTGCGGAAGCAGTCCAGCTGTGGAACTGGTGCATCGACAACAATATAATGTTGAAAGCCTCGTACTTACTAGGCGCTCACAACGTGAAGCTAGACCAGCTGAGCAGGCACTTCACACTCACACACGAGTGGCAGATCCGCTCCGATCTGCTACAACCGATTTTTCAGGCATGGGGGTTTCCCCAGATAGACCTGTTTGCCACTCAGCACAACAAGAAGTGCCCCCAATACTGCTCAAGGGCAGGACTGGGGCGGGGGTCCCTGGGGGATGCGTTCACAATTTCGTGGAAGGGCCCACTGCTTTACGCGTGTCCCCCCCCCACGGTGCTCATCCACAAGGTCCTGCAGAAAGCCAGGAGAGAGAGAGCCCGCATGATCCTAGTCGTCCCCACATGGGATCGACAGCAATGGTTCCCCTTGCTTCTCCGCATGTCGGATTGTCCACCGCTTCCCTTTCCAGTAGCACCGGACCTGCTCACGCAGGCCCAGGGGTCCATAGTGCATCCTTACCCCCCGAGGCCTGCGCCTACAAGCATGGTTAATCCATGGCTCAGCTCCCTAGAAAGTACATGTACGGAGGGAGTGCAAGAAGTCCTGGAAAGTAGCCGAAGGATCTCCACCAGGAAGGCCTACAAACAGAAATGGACTCAATTCATTGCATGGTGTTCCACCAAGCAGTTAGATCCCCTTGAAGTGCCTATACCTGTCGTACCAGAATACTTACTAGACCTCAAGAGAGGCGGGCTCTCCCTCTCCTCGTTGAAGGTCCATCTCGCTGCTATATCGGCTTTTTGGCATGAAGAAGAAGGGCCCCCGGTGTTTGCCCATCCTATTGTTACCAGGTTCCTGAAGGGGCTGGTAAACCTGTACCCGCCTCGGAAACAGCTTCCACCATCGTGGAGCTTGGACCTGGTGCTCAGCGCGCTAACGGGACCACCCTTTGAACCCTTAGCCACGGTTTCCCTCCGTCTCCTTATGATAAAGACAACCTTCCTTCTTGCAATCACATCAGCTCGCAGGGTGAGTGAGCTCGCAGCAGTTATGGCAACGCCGCCCTGCACGGTATTCTCAAAGGAGGCGGTAACATTACGGCTGCACTCAGCCTTTGTTCCGAAAATTTCTTCAGAGTTCCATCTTAACGAACCTATAGTTTTACCCTCCTTTTACCTGAAGCCACATAGCTCCAACAAGGAGGCACGCCTGCACCTCCTGGATGTGAGGAGGGCGTTGGCCTTCTACATAGACAGAACTAAGTCCTTCTGGAAAACGGACAGACTCTTAGTCTCTCTCACTCCCAGATCAAAAGGAGAGGGTCTCTCTTCACAGGGAATCTCGAAGCACATTGTGTCCTGCATAAAGATGTGCTACGAACTTCATAAGACTCCTTTACTGGCCCCGCCTAGGGCTCATTCCACCAGAGTGGTGGCGGCATCAACAGCCTTTTTCAAGGGCATCGCGCTAAAAGACATTTGCAGAGCGGCGATCTGGTCATCCTATGACACCTTCGCCAAGCATTATGCCCTACACCGGATATTCCAAGAGGATACCTGCCTCTCGACAGCGGTCCTTTCGGGGGCAAGCTGCACATAACCTGATTACCCACCTCCTTTCTTGGGTTACTGCTGGGTAGTCACCTATCATGGAGCACCCATGGGGACACTCAAGGAAGAAAGAGAAGTTACTCACCGTAGTAATGATGGTTCTTCGAGATGTGTCCCCGTGGGTGCTCCACCACCCGCCCATCCTCCCCACTTCGGATCTCTGTTTGGTGTTTTTCAGGAGCATCCGAGGCGGTTGGTCAAGGAACTGGCGGGGACTGGATCACACACGTGGCCGGGAGCGCACAGGGGAGCGGCGCGCACCAGCGCATGCGCGGTCCGGCAGAAACTGCTGGAAAGATCCGATCTGCGGCGCCGGGGTGAGCCCGACACCTATCGTGGAGCACCCACGGAGACACATCTCGAAGAACCATCGTTACTACGGTGAGTAACTTCTCTTTATGGAGGTACTCGCAAGGCTGGTATTAGAGCAGAGGGCGGGAAGGGATCCTTTCAGTCACTCTGAAGCACTATGTCACAAATGTATGTGAGATATTGTAGGATACATTCAAACAATTTATATGCCACAAATTTTTGCTTCGTTTTTAGCACTAAAGCTAAATTTCAGGTGAAAAATGTTAGAAGTTACACTTGCACTGGCATTCATGCTCTGAAACTGTTCTAATGCAGCTTGCATTTGTATCAGCAGTTTCAGAGGAGCTACATCCAAAACATTACATTTGGAACTAACCTGCTCTTTTGCCTTTATTTACAATTAAATTCCTCAGACCCTTTCCTGAAAAGCAGAAGTTGACTTTAGTTCTGACAGATGAGGCAAACTCATGATTAAAATTCATTGTTTCCTGCTGATCCATTTCACTGTGGCAAATAATTCAGATTGAATGTGTCTCCTTAAGTTAATCACTGATGCGAGATAGATTAAGAACACTGTTTGCTTGTAAATAATGGAAAGTCATTCAGTCAAACCTTTGTTATTAAGCAATTTTAGTGAACATGTGCAAATGAATACAGAGTATATAGTTTTGGCAAAAACATTTTTGTCAGCATTTTCTAGCAATTCTTCTTATGAAACCAAGGAACGAGTTTTTTGCCAATCTCTTACATTGTAATTAAGGTTTAATAATTAACACTGACACTATAGGTTTTCTTTTAAAAATACATACATGTAGTCATTTCTGGTTTTCTAGGGGCCTTCTCAGAAATCTAATCTCCTGTCAAGCATCTGTTACTTGAAATTTCTTTGGACAGGTGACACAGCTTTAAATCTTTCAGCTTTCACAGGGTATGACAAAGCAAAGGTTTGTGCATCATGGATGCTAGCAGTGAAAAAGTGTGTGTTTGGAAAGAAGCTCAGGAATTGAAAAATAAGCAAATGCCCCCAAGGACAGGAAAAATGTTGTTCTCCAGAGAAAATATAACCTGAAAAGGGTGTATTCAGGTGCTACAGTTGTACACAAGAGGAGTGAGGGGGAAGAGGATAAGGAATTTTAATAACTCAGTCATGAAAATAATCTTCGTATAAGGACCTAATTCAACACCCACTGAAGTCTATGGAAGGAGTTTCTGTGATTTCAGTGGGCTTTGGTTCAAGACTTAAATGCTGAAGCCTTTTATTTTCATAGCTGGAGATGCCAGGAAGGATCTTATTTTTACAACTGTAATAATTGCTTTACCAGTAGGCGGGAAAAGTAAACTTTTTAAAATAAAATCTTATTTTGCAAATACTAGCAGGTCATCAGTACAAAGTTTTTTCACATGAACTTCTTAAACGAAGTAAAAATAGAGCAGTCCTTTCCTAGTCTGTTTTCCCTTTGCTTTGTTTTGCAAAATACTGCAGTGTTTGAATTGCAATCCTTGTAAAGGGTTGTTTCAAAAGTTACCATTTTGGAATTTTAAAAAACATAAAAGCACTCATTAGCTTTTGGTCAGTGTCAGCCTGTGGCCCATCAGGTTCTATGTGTGACCTGCGAGACGTTTTATTTATCATTGCCCACATGCAGGGTGACCAGATTCTGCTTGTTTCCATCTGCATAGTATTTTTCCTTCTGGTGTTACTGAAGTGACACGCAAGTAAAGCAAAGACATGTGAATGGAGATATTGATTGACTGTGAGGCCTGTTTATTTGCCAAGATGACAATCCTACTAAATCCTGTATTCTCTGCCCCACAAGATTACAGTGATGAGCATGGTAAAATATGCCAAAATAATAAAATTCTGTGTTGTAACGTTGCATCATTGTGACAGGCCGCATAATCATACTGTGCTTCAAGAGCACGAGCTGTAAAACATGTTAATACAAAAATACATAAAAGCGGTGATATGTGAACCCCTCAAAGGTCAGTCTCCCTAAGCAGAATAAAATGTGGCTGACAGTCCTCTTTGCCGGCACTGTATCACAGGCCTCTTAATTATGAGGCCCTTTAAAGTTCTGGTCATGTGAGCAGCACCAGGTGCCTGGCTCAGGAATCTGAGCTCAGTTACCAGTTGTTCCACATGTGGAACAATGAGCTCTTCTCTTCCATCTTCTGATGGGCTATTGCCTGTAGTTCTTGTGTGTCTGTGTCCTGCCTGGGTGGATCAGAGAGCCACTATCACCCTTCGAAACAAGGTATTTAAACCCTTCTGCTACTTGCAATGCGTTAATTGTGGATAAAGGTCTTATTGTTTGGGAAAGCTGGAGAAGGGGACAAATGCGCTGAGTGTAATCCCCAGAATATTTTGCCCCTCACTGGTATATCTTCTGGGGTAGTTCAGGTGCCCTCTGGGCCGATGTGCACACAGTGCCATTATAAGGGCCAGCTGGACCCATACCCCCTCAGTTTGTTATTACCATCTCTGGTGGTTGCTAGAACTGTTGCACTTGCTATGAGAAGCTTTTCTCAGTGGTCTTTGTTTTTTTTACCACAGTTGTATATAGTTAATGTTTGTACATAGTTTTTAAATCTTAGCGTAGTTGTGTTCCCCCACCCCCCATTAGAGCAATTTCACTTGCTCCAGGTGCCATGGTGTGGCTCAGTAACTGGGCTTCAAGCCCTTTGCCTCCTGCAGCAAGGCAGTGCCTCTGAACAACGGTGCTTGGGTGATGCTCATGCTGGGGATTGTTCACAAATCTTCCGTGAATTTAAGCCCTATGTAGAGGAGTACCAGGAGCACGGATGAACGTTTCTGCCAAAAGAGGTGATGCTGAGAACTTCCTGTGAGACCAGCCAGTCAGATTTGGCAACAAGCACATAGGAGAGGAGTGTTCCTCCCACCAGATGGGCATCCAGGCACTGCTTAGCACCCCTGGTGCTGAAGAAGCAGCACAGAGAGCTGGTGGTTGAATGGATGTTTTCCCCCACATGGAAAGAGGTCAGCACGGGGAGCACAGACTGTCAAGTGTAACATAGGTCAGGCCACTCTGCCTCAACATCACGCCACAGAGGTTGATACCAGGTGAATGGCTTGTACTAGAGGGATGGTGCAGCACCAACAATATATTACTGGAGGCATTTGCTGCCACCAGAAACCTGCTGGTGCATTTGGTAGCAGTACAGGAGTCAGTGACATCTGTGCAAATGGGAAGAAGGGAGCGTGTAGCCTCTGCATGTAGCTGTGCTCTGTGCTCTACCCTTCTACCAAGAAAAGACCTAACCATTCAGTAAAGCCACCCTCCTCTTCACAGTAATCTCTGACAGGTCTCCATCTCTGCCTGGAGAATCACCTCTTAGATCGTGTTGTGCATCTGCTCTGCTGGCTACTTACTCCACAAGAGTTGAGGCATCCTCTGCATTGCTAGCACAAGTCCTTATTCAGGATGTTTGGAGAGCATGTGCTTCATTGTTAGGTGCCTGAGTTTTCTGCTTGTCACACAGTTACTGACCAGGCTAGGGATGACCCCTGTTTCGCCTGAGCTTTTTTGCAGTTGGCATGCTGCTGTCCTGCTGCTTGTGGAATGAGCATGTGCAAGCACTCGAAATAAAAAGACTTACGTTCTTTCTATGACCTGCCCTAACCCCTTTCTTCATCAGAGGTTGGCTGTAAAGAAGGAACTGAGGGGGCACATGATGGGCTTGGCCTTCCATACCAGAAGCAAAAGGAGAAGGCAGAAGTAGAGTTTTAACCACCATAACAGGTATCAGGAAGGAGGAGGGGAAGGGAAATTTCCAGTGACACTGCACACACCCACAGTGGAATGGACGTACACAATACGTCTAATGTGTAAAAACCCAACAATTGTAAACAAAAATTTTAAAATTCTGGACAAAACTACAGTCAAAACCCAAAATAACTATAATTGACTAAATCTAGTAGCAAGACCTGTTTTCTGGCTGAAGAAAGTGGTTTTTTTTTTTTGTTTTGTTTTTTTGTTTTTTTTAAAATAACCAAAGCCACCTGGAATCAGAAACTGGTTAGCATTGCATTTCTGTATAGCTTAAAAATGAAGACTAAATTCAAGATGCTGTGAAGAATGTTACAAAGTAAAAAAAAAAGTTTTAGTCTAATGTAGTTTAAGTGCAGCGCTTAGGTTGCATCTGGAGTCGTGTGGAATTTAATGAACCTGTAACACTAAATAGGATTTTGCCTCTGGAAACGCTAGCTTTGGCGTAGACAGACTCCTGAAGCCTCTCAAAATAAGTAATAGAGACTATATGTTGATCTGCTTCTGACTCTTTTTTGATGCAGCTTTAAAGCTCCTAATATGTTTTTGGTGAGCTTATGATTTCATTCAGTCTTTCCCATCCCAAAATGATAATCAGAGACTTTGTATAGTTTGCTAGCTTCTAACTTCAAGGACATTTTATTGCCATTTTAGTACAGCATTTGAAGAAGAGTGGCTTGTAATGGAAAGGGTTAGTGACCTTCAACTAAGTGTTTGCATGTGTCACTATAAAACTACTTTTATAATGTGTTAGAGATTCAGATGAAGTGGAAATAGAAGTGGCAAATGTGTTAAATCAATCTCAAGTTGTGAGCTGGCAGTTACAGTAAACTACATTTCCTTTTTTGAGTTGATTAACATAGCTTAACATACTCCCTTTTTTCTTTTTTTGTGAACTGGATGAAGCAGGGAGCGAATGACCAAAACAGTAAATAAAGCACAAGGCTCATTAAAAGATGGTCAGAGAAAACATGTTAGGCATTCCAGGGATTCTGCAGTATGTGTGGAATCTTTTAGATCTGCTTTTAGTTTACCATTTTGTATTATCCATCTCATTCTCCCTTCCTGTATGGTTGAGTTGAAGGAGGCATCTGTCTCTTTAATTATAGTTTGTCGTCTCCTCTCTTACTCTGCTTGTGAGGATATCACATCACATTCATTGAAAACAAGCAGTCATGTAGCACCTTTAAGACAAACAATTTTATTTCTTAGGTAATGAGCTTTTGTGGGTGAAACTCACTTCATCAGATTTGGAGCAAAAATAAGAATCCAGGGTTTATATAGCAGGGAGGGCGGTTGTAGGAGGAGAACTAGAACTGGGAAGTAGGAGGTCACCTGTCAATAATAGGACCTGTGGAAGAAGTAAAGTAAGTTAAATGGGGTGGGTCTCCTCCCCTTCTCCCTGCCCCCCTTCTTTTTCTCCCATTTTCTTTCTTCCCTCTCCCACGTGGTATAAATCCTGGATTTTTATTTTTGCTCCAAGTCGGATGAAGTGGGTCCTGTGCATGAAGGCTCATTACTTCATAGAATCGTTAGTCTTTGAGTTGCTGTAGGACTGTTTTTTGTTTTTTTGTGAAGCTACAGAATAACATGGCTACTCGTCTGAAACTGTCACATCTATTGTTTGCCCTTGTCTGTGTCCTCATGACACGAAGCTAGTTCTAAATTTTTATGGGGTTTCTCAAAGAGACAAGTAAAAATAAAAATACTTTTCTCTTTTCAGCAACCGATACCTAGTAAAATGAATCTGGGTACTTAGCTCTACTGTTAAACCTGCTTTAAATGTAATATCTAGACCAATAAATTAAATAGCAGAAGCATATTGCCTTCAGCACTTGTCAAAGCAGTATATTAAAAGATTGCCGCTGAATTTCCTGAGCGGAAAATGTTCTGCTACTTGCTGTTAAATAGGAGTAAGAAAGAGATTAAAAAATAGTCACTAGTTTTAGTTGAGCTGAATATTTTCCTTTTTCTTGTAATTGCACATGGTTGGTGTGAAAACACATGGGTGTCCTCAACCACTGAGTTAATTAGACAGCCTTTCTGATTTACATATACTTGGCAGGCTGGGATTCTGCCCAAACCTAGCTTAAACCATGCAGTAAACTTTTTTTTTTCTTGATTATACTTTTTTAGAAAAGTATACTGCATCCTGCAATAGAGGGTGGAGGTTTGCGCTCTCATTGAAATTCTGCATGTGGTAGTTACATATGCTTAACTGAATACTGTTTTTATTTTGGTTACAGTAGTAGCTGGATTATTTGCTTGTTAGCAACAGAAACTGGGTGTCAAGAAAATTTGCCATACCAAAGGAGTTGGAGATTTTTGAAAGAGCCTTTTGTCAGGGGAGCTTTGTGTAATCACAGTAATTTGAAAACTTTTCCTAGTGTCTTTGGCACTCCTTTTATTTAAAAAAGAGATTCCTGAAAGAGAAGGGTCCTCTCCAAGTGGGCTTCTTGCAATTTAAAACACTTGTTTCATAAATCTCAGGTTGGCAATACCCATCACCTCAAATCAGCTGGGTAAGAAACTGGAGTCCCTTTGGTTTAGCATCTGTGATTATTTATGTATTTTGAAAAGTGATCACCAAGGTTTGAAGCTGTATGCGACACACAACATTTCCTATGTATAATCTTCAGTGAAAGGATAGGGCTGTTAACTTTGTCTGCGTGTGCTGCGGCCAGCAAACTATGTCCCATAGTCCAAATCAGTCCTGCCAAAAGTTTAGATTTAGCCTGCTGCGGATCCATGTGTCGCTTAGCTGCTAAGACCAGACTCTGTGTGTCTGACACTGCTCTTTTCCCCCAAAGAGGGTGCTGTGCAGCCAGGGAGCCTGCCTGAGTGTCCCACTGGCCGGGAGCTGCCTACGGTAAGCACACCTCAAACAGAGCCTGAACCGAACACCTTCCTGCACCCCCCAACCGGTGTTCCCTCTGATCTTTTCCAGCCGTGCACAGTTTCTCCCATCCACGTGTGGAGTAAATTTTTGTGTGCTCAGAGGCACAGGCTTGTGCACCACCAGCAGAAACACAAACCTAGCTGTGGGCTCTGCCAATCAGATGAGCTGCCACACAAGCACCCATCTTACACATAATGCTAACTCCAGCCCCCTGCAGGAGGCACCTCTGGTGTTGGTACATATGTAGGTAAGCTACCAAGGACTGGGGTTTAACTTTTCCTTTTAAATGGGGGTTCAAAGCTATTTTCAGGAGGCAGAATTTTTTTTGAATTTTACTTGCTCATTCAGTTAACTGTAATTTGTTGTTTGGTTTGGTAGCCAAAGCAAACTCAACATTAATCAATTATCTCTGTTCCCTGTTTTGGATCCCCTCCCCCTCTGGTTTTGTGTGTTGCCCTCCCTGTTCTCTGATCCACTGGAGCCAATATAATAACTTTGCCTTCAAAATGGAGGGCAAGAGAGCTGAAGGACTCTCGCTCTCAGATATCTGTGGTGAAATCCTGACTCTATTGAGCCAATGGGAATGTTTCTATCGACTGCAGCAGGGCAGTATATATCTCTCTCAGCAGCTGGGTTATTGCTGAAAGACTCTAGGGAAACCATTTGGAAAGAGCTACAGTAGCAGGGACTTTCAGAAAGCTTTGATCCCAACAATTGTGTGGCTACTTTAAAGCCTCAATGGCTATACCTTAAAGTGAAAAGAGATGCTGTCTTACATATATGAGTAACTCTAGAGGGCTAACTAGTCCCTTGGAGAGGCATTAATACTGTGGCCCAGTAGGGATAGGTAAAAGACAATAACTTGGATTATTAATAGCTAGAAAGCTTATATGCTTGTTTAATTTCTATCTGCCAAATTCTTTGAGGTTACCATCTGGAGTAGCAGATCTTTAGCAGGGAGATAAGTTCACTTCCAATACTTAATTACCACATCCTGCTTGACTGGTAGCTCCTGCTAGAGAACTTCTTCTGGAATCGAAGAACTCTTTTTTTGCTGTCTGAAGTGATCATTGTGAACATAAAACACACACACAAGAAGACCAAAGAAATCAGTCGGGCTCTCTTCTTTCAGCTTGTTCCCTTATTACACTAAGTATCCTGGTTGGATGTAGTAAAAATCAACTTTTGTATAAACACTTTTGATAAGCAAAAGGATAAACTGGATTGTCCAACCTCTGTGGCTTGGCTTAACTAGAAACAGGTAGTCAACTTTCCTGTAGCACTTCAATCATATTGGAACCAAATCCTGTGTAGTATAATCAGTGTTCCTTTTTTGTGCTCTTCAGGTGCCTCAGAATCCTGAAATGAGAAGCAATGATAAGTGTGCACATATTTCTGTGATAAAGAACTTGGCTTTTTAACCCCCATCCACCTCCCCACCTTTGTGTATGTCAAACTAGAATTTATTCTCAATTGGGGGCTTTGAGAACAAATAACATGGAAGTTATTTGAATCAATTATCACAATTAGTGTTCATTTCTTCTGCATGTTCAGACATCAGGGTTGACACATCAGCATTTTGATCCAGCTTCACGTAGGGTTCTTTTTGGTCAGGGAAATTGTAGAAGGCTCGAAATTGACTTGTCTGATCATGGGGTGTTCAGGAGACTGAAGGAAGCACAATGATTCCAAAAAGCCCCTCCTGTAGACTGGCAAAGTGTAGAGCGTGGAGTGCTCAGACTTCATGGCACCATGGCTGACTTCTGACAGAAAAATAACTATGCCACCCAGGAGGTGAGGGACCAAAGCTTGAGCCTACAGACCTGGTCAGCTTCCCAGCTCTGCAACCTGGTTCCCAGCTCCTCACCACTCCTGGGAACAGGAAACCACTCCTGTCAGGGGCAGTAAGAGTCAGGCTGCCTCCCTGACAGGAGTGGTTTCCTGCTCCTGTCAGAGGCAGCAGTCATGTTAACCCGAAACAAGTGCAGCTGAGTTGCGCGTATCTCAGGGGTTTACTCATCTTAATACTCCTGAGCAACTGTCCACCAGCCTTCACTATTTATATAGCTGCCTGTTAATTTACACTACTGTATGAAAAGTGTGACTTTAGGATCTTGGAACTGAAAAAGCAGGGAAAAACAGCAACTATTCTCCTATAGTCATCTTAAATCACCCTCTAATGTGGGGGTTAATTCTAGGTATTCTCTGTAATGTTTGAAAAATACTTAGGAAGTATCTGTTAATTCATGTTGTTCAAAAAGCACTATTTTTTTGTTTTTTTGGGTTTTTGTGTTTCTTCATGATGATTTCTACAGGTTGACCCTTTCGAATCTGGAACGCTGTCATTCAGATGACAACTTACCACGGGTGTGGCCAAGTTTCCCCGCAGTCCCATAAAGTTCGTTTACAGCCACCAATACTGGCTCTGTGTTCTGTGCTGTTATTTAGCTGTAATTTAAATGTCTTCTAAGAGCCCAGTAAGCAGTGGAAGTGTTTGCAATGTGCTAGAAAATGTAGAAATATACATTGATTCATTCAGTATATGCTCTGTTTTAACTAGAACTTCCAGTTCATTTAAATACAGCCTTTTTTTGTTTACATGCTGTCTCCTTTGAGGTAGATTAGTTATATTTTAATGTTCATAAATTACCCTATGGTTATATTCATCCCCAATAATTGTGATTAGGTGATAGGCTTAGACAAGCCTTAATCTCTCCCCGCCCCATCCATGTGTGTACATACACATTGAGACTTGTATCCACATGCTGAACACTAAGTTAAAGCTAGCTGTCATAATCGTAGTTAGTGCTTTCCTCCTCTTTCTCGTGCATTGTTGTACTCTATGCTTGGTTGCCGGCATTTTATTTAAGGTTTGTACTTAGCTTTTTCTAGTAAATCCTGATTTCCACTTGCTCACTAGGTAAATGTTCTGAGTCGTCTTTTCTAAGTCTTCAAGTTTGCAACACCCTGAGGAGATGGCCTATGTGCTGATTATATAATTGGCTATATATATAATTTTTAATATATGTTATGGCTTATATAACTGGCTAATTTTCTTCTTTGCATCTTAATAGCATTTTCCTATTGATCAGCTAGAGGTGTGAAATGAGCCTGGCAGCTGGAAAACTTACACTGGTGAACAAAGGATCTCAAACAATCTGTTTATCATAAAACTGGGAGGGCAGGCAACAAAATGGCAAATAAAATTCAATGTTGATAAACACAAATTAATGTATGCTTAAAAAAAAAACTATACGTACAGAATGATACATTAGCTGTTACCACTCAAAAGAAGTCTTGAAAAAGTCATGGTTAGTTCTCTGAAAATGTTGCTGAGTGTGCAGCTTCCATCATAAAAGCTAACAGTGTTTTAAAAACTTTGAAGGAAGGGGTAGTTAAAGAAAATATGATAATACCATGGCGTAAGTCCATGGTATGCACACATCTTGAATACTGCATGCAGTGCTGGTCATGTCATTTCATATACACACAGGTATATTCAAATAAAAAATAAGTGCTAAGAAAGATGAGAAAAATGGTTAGGAATATGGAACAGCTTCCATATGAGGAGAGAGAAAAAGGACTGGAACTGCTCAGAAAAGAGGCAACATGCTAGAGGTCTACAAACTCACGTATGTTCCAGAAAAAGTGAGCAAGGAAGTATTATTTACACCTTCATATAATACAAGAATCAGGGTCACTCAATAAAATTAATAGGCAACAGATTTAAGACACGCACAAGAAATACTTCTTCACACAAACCTGTTGGTCTGTGGTGCTTGTTGTCGGAGGATGTTGTGAAGGTCAGAAGTATAACTGGATTCAGTAAGAATTAGTCAATTTCCTAGAAGATAGGTGAATCAGTGGCTATTAGCCAGATGATCAGAAATGCAGCCTCTTGTCCTGGATGTGCCTAAGATTGAGTGACAGAAGCTAGCGCTGGATTTGAGGGGATGGGTCACTTGATAATTTCCGTGTTGTGTTCATTCCCTCAGAAGCACTTGGCAGTGACCGCAGTCAGAGAACAATATATTGTGGCAGAGGTACTGCTGGTCTGACCCAGACTGGCTGCTGTTGTTTCCTGGGTGCCTCTCTAAATGTTACACATCTTCACTATCTCAGCTTCCAGTGACACAGCTTCTCCCCCCGTGCCCCGACCCTTCATATTTAAAAATGCTGACTGAAGGCATAGTTTATATCTTTATTTGGGATATTTCCATCAGTGGCAGTATTTTGTGTTCATCAACAATAATCTTGCATGTGGAAACTGGCTAATTTGGAAAAATTTGCTAAAAAAAAAAAATCACTTCTTTGCATTTTTTATTTTGCAATACTGGTTTTATTGCTTTACTTGCCCTGGTTTTCTAATTGGCATTTTATTTCATGTGTGTGTCTGGGAAGTGCCAGGGCTGCAGACTTTTAAAGGCATGGTTTTAGAACTCATTTTGGTGAGTAACGTGAGCGTCATTAGATGTCGTACTGTGTTCACTGACTTCATCTAAAGCACACAAACAAACAGAGATTTACTGTTGGGAAAATGAAGTCCGAATAAAACACATGAGAGTTAGCCATGCCAAAAAAGAGCTTCCTCTCGTCCATTGGCTCTGACACAGACCTTCTCATTCGTCCAGTTAGTTGTCTTTAGGCACTCCCCCTGGTGGTTGTTAGGCAACCATAACAGTGTTGCTGTATATGCAGGCTGACTAAATGGATTGTCCTCTATTTTTGTCTTTTTGCATTTTTAACTTAGCAAGATGAGCATAGGCTACATATGGAAGTTTTCCTTTCAAGAGATATGAGAACCCTGAGATTTTAGGAATTCCGTGACATGCGTCGGAGGATAAAATTATGGAATCTTTCTGTAGTTGCAGACCCCCTTGTAGATATGCACAAGTGAGTTAAGAAAGCACTTCTGCCATTACCAGAAGTGGTGTTAAATTAAAGTTTACTGTAATGGATGTTCCATTTTGGTTCAAATAACATAAAATTTTTATGAATTTTCAGTCACGGTAAGACATCTGCACAGAGGAACAGAAGCCATGCAGCAGAGGCTTTTCAGTCTAAAGGACTTGCTCAAAGGGAATTATGGACCTGATAATTGATGCTGCTATAGGGGCTGTCCGTTAGCAGGAGTGTGTTGGGGTATGACGGCACTTCAGTGCAAGATCAAATGCCGTAAAAGATCACGTTAAAAATAACCTGCCATCATAATCTGATGGGGTCGGAGATAATCTGTTGCACTCGGATACACTTGTAGAAATTGTTTTTAGTGTTTCACTCTGGTTTGCCTCTTCTGATATGCCTAGTAGTTCTTTGTCATCAAGGGAACTGTCAAATTCAGTGTCCTTCTTGCATGTCTTTAACTGATCTTCCAAATCTGTGTAATACACCCTGAAAGTAGAGCCGCATTCAATTAATCAAGCATAGGTTGTATTTGTTACTACAGGGCAACTGCCATAACGTGGTGCATTTCATATTCATTTCCTTAGTGTGTGTTATTCTGTTTCTTATTACAGGTTCACAAAGTTGAAGAGCCTTAACCTTTCCAATAATCATTTAGGAGATTTCCCCTTGGCAGTTTGCAGTATTCCAACCCTGACAGAACTCAATGTGTCCTGTAATGCCCTCAGAAGCATTCCAGGAACAGTAGGTGATATGCACAAGTAGGTATTTCGGAGCTTAGTTTGCATGCTTATAGGGATCCTTTTGGTACAGTCACAGAAAACTGTGACCTCCATCAATGTCTTACTGTCTATGCTTTTGTTCCATTGTTGGTTCTTTCTTGACTGTTACGGAGGACTGTCTTTTTATGCTCATGTTGAGCAGTCAGAAACGAGGTGGAGGAAGGCTCATTGGTATTTGTAGCTTTTCTACACTCAGTCTTATTAAGGTGGGGGAGACAAACTTAAAATCCATTTCATGTAGAAAGAACTGTGAAGAAGGTGGCAGTATGTGCAAGCAGGAGGAAATTCTGGGAACCTTTAAATGTGTGACATAACTGTGGTCCAGAGTTAAGAATTAGCAGGGCTTGAGATTTTTATGGGTTTTGGTTTTGGGTTTTTTTTTGTGTGTTTTTGCTAACCTTACATTATGCTTGTCTTTAAACTTTTTTCCCCAATAGTCCATTTCACATACATTTTGTTCACTGTAACTTCAGTTGTCACTGTGCTGAATGCATGCTTATAACCAGGACATGTTTAAGGGTCACTTCTTTTCCCCCCTAGTTTGCAGACGTTTTTGCTGGATGGTAACTTCCTTCAGTCCCTTCCTGCCGAATTGGAGAATATGCATCAGCTCAACTATCTGAGTCTTTCATTCAATGAATTCACTGACATTCCAGGGGTGTTAGAGAAGCTAACTGCTGTGGATAAACTCTGTATGTCTGGAAACTCTATGGAGACCCTCAATCTACAGACATTAAGAAGAATGCCTCATATTAAACATGTGGATCTCAGGTAGACGCTTGTGACTGGGGAAATAAGCCAACCTGGATTATTTGTGTGAAGTCACTTTCTTACCTGGTGGTTGTTGTTCCTGGGTGTGGTTTTTGTTTCAGGTCATACAATAGAAACTTGCTTAGTTTGCAATGACTAGAATTCTTATGGGAAAAAGAGGGGTTAGGGATTTGATGTTTTTAAAAATCTGTAAAATTGGGGTGGATGTGGGGGGAACCTTGCAATATCACCAGTAGCCTCAAACTGGTCAAACTTTTGTCACAGTCATGTATAAACACAATAAATGATAGCCCCCTCTCTGAAAGAGCATACAGTCTAAAAGACAAGAAATAACAGATGGCTTACATAAACAAGTAGGCAGCGAAAGGGAAAGAACCAGGAACAAAAATATGATTTCTGTACTGACTAATTATCTGGACAATACCTAGCCAAATTCAACATGTGTAATATTTTATTAGTGATTTCAGCAGTGTGTTAAGTCCTCTACTTTAACAACTGTGGTGTGGCTCCTCTTTCTGCAAGATGGTTACAAATTCCTTGGGGAAGCATGAATTTACAGCCTCTTGAAAACTCAGCTTCAGTCATGGATTAAGTCATCCTTCCTTTTGATAGCAGCTAAATCTTAACCCATTTTCAGATTCCTCTTTCGGCTAGTCCGCAGGCCCCAAGTTTGGCTTGCTGTGTTACCTTGGTGGTAGCATGTTCCCTCTCCGTCACTTGGGAGAGAGTTAGCATCAAAGGAGGGATGGAATTTCTTGCCAGGCTTCCAGTCAGCCAGAAATCTGTGGGTGGAGAGGCCAGTTGCTCCAGTCTCTGTCCACTCCTAGTGAGTCACAGGATCGGGGAGGGGGCCAGCCTTCACAGCAACACTGCTGCGAAGGAGTACGAGGGGCCAGAATTTGGTAACTAGGTTAATACAGTTAATACATGAACATTATAATGTCAGAGAGCTCTGCTCCTTTGTACTGAAGAAGGCCCAGTTAATGAATACTTCCCTCATGGATCCATCAGATATTGCTTAGTCTGGTTTAAAAATGCTCTTTCAAATGGTACATGGGCTTCTCTTTCTGGGAATAACTTTCCACATCCATTATTAGAGCTTGAGTTTTAAGCTTAAGTGCTGCTCATTTAGGAGAAGTTAGATGGTTCATCGTGAAACAGGGAACAAGTGCAGGGAACCCTTTCTACTCAGCATGAAAGAGGCTTCGGCTGGAGTACTCTTCAGTTCTGGGCACCCTGTTTCAGAAAATATGTGGACAAAAATCAGAGGAAAAAACAGAAGTGAGCGATGCAAAAAGGATTAAAGGTCAAGGAAACACAACCTACAAGGAAAGATTGGAAAAAGATGTTCAGAGAAGAAAGGAGACAAGTCTTCCCTAAAAAGGGACATTACTTAAAGGAGAATGATAAATCGTTCGTCTCCACTGAAGACAGAACAAGAAGCAATGGGCTTAAACTCTAGCTTGGGAGATGTCAGTTAGACCTTAAGAAGATTTTCATCACTATAAACGTAGTTGAGCAGTGGAGCAAATTAAAATGTGGAATCTGTCATTTTTAAGATTAAGTTGGACAAACATCTGTGAGGCATGGTCTAGATACACAGTCCTTCCGCAGTGCAGGGGACTGGAGTACATTGGCCTGTTGAGACTCCTTTCAGTCTTGAATTCTTTTAGGAGAAAAATTTAAGATTTGGTTTGTACTGAAATGACCCTTCTTTTTTTCATTTGGTTGAAATATCAATAACTGTATATCCTGTGGTAACAGAACAATTTTGGACATGCAAGCTGTCACACAGGAACCAAATTTTGTTATAATGTACCAATCTTTTTTTTAAACTCACTAGTTAATATTTGTAGGGCCCTATCAAATTTATGGTCTATTTTGGTCAATTTCTCAATCACAGAATTTTAAAAATATTAAATTTCATTATTTCAGATATTCAGATCTGAAATACCAAGTTCTAATTGTAGGGGTCCTGACCCAAAATGAAGTTGTGTGAGGGTCGCAAGGTTATTTTACTGGGGTCGGGGGGGTTGCCACACTTACTTCTGCGCAACTGCTGGTAGCAGCATTTTCTTCAGAGCTGGGCAGCTGTGGAGTGGTGGCTGCTGGTGGGATCTAGCTCTGAAGACAGAGGTACTGTCAACAGCAGTGCAGAAGTAAGTAGCATGGCATAGTGGTGTCACTCTTGCTTCTGTGCTACTGCCTGCAGAGCTGGGCAGTTATTCAGCAACTGCCACTTTCTGGCCACCCAGCTCTGAAAGCAGCAGTAGAGAAGTAAGGGTGACAGTTACGGAATTGCCGCTCTTCCGCACTGCTGCTGGTGGGACGCTGCCTTCAGAGCTGGGCACCCAAGGAGCATCACAACCACTGCTGTCCAGTTGCCCAGCTCTGAAGGCAGCACAGCAGGAAGGGTGGCAATACAGTGATCCTCCTTAAATTAAAAAAAAAAAAAAAAACACCTTGTAATCTCCCAGCAACTCCCTTTTGGATCAGGACCCCCAGTTTGAGAAATGCTCGTCCCTCCCGTGAAGTCGATGTTTGTTCATAGGATAAAAGCATACAAAAGGCCAGATTTCATAGGAGGACGCCAGATTTCATGGTCCATGACGTGTTTTGCGTGGCTGTGAATTTGACAGGGCAACAGTCACTTGGCTGTAGGGAGAGAGGGAGAAGGAAGCTCTTGAGCTGTAGGAGAAATGTGAGCATTCACTGTGCATCCATCAGGGAGAGCACTTCAATCAGTGGCAGATTTAAGGGTGACAGACCTGAAACCAAGAAATTTCAAAAAACAAATGGAGAGAGAAATCCTGAGCTGCAATTTATTTGCAAATGTGACTCCATTAACCAAGGATTAAACAGAGACTGGGAGTGGTACTCACCTTACAAAAGGAACTTCTCTGCCCTAGGTGTTAACATCTCCATATTAGACTGACAATGGCCCATATCCCCCCTCCCCATCCCCCAATCTTATCTGACCTGTTTTTTTTCCTCTTCATACATACTACTGATAATGGGCCTTTTCCACCCTGACTGAACATACCTTGTCATCTCTGGCCCTCCCTTTTATTGGGACCCCCCTCTTTAAATACCCCTCTGAAACCACCCCTCCCCACTCATGCATCTGATGAAGCAGGTCTTTGCCCACGAAAGCTTACGCTCCAAAATATCTGTTAGTCTATAAGGTGCCACAGGACTTCTTGTTGTTCTCACTTTGTATCCAGTGATCTGGTCAGTTAGCCATGATTCTCACTGAACTTCTGCACCCTGTTAGCCACCTAGTTTTTTTGCGTAAGAAAGGAAAATCATGAAATCCGCAATGACTATAACAAGTTCAGCTTTTGAGCATTATTATTATTATTACTACTAATCCTCCTCCTCAATGGCTTCATAGACTGACGCTCAGTGCCGATGGGCCTGCGCCAAAATAATGCATAAAAAACCTGAGCTTTTTGGAAAGTCGTCTGCTCAGGGCCCAGTTCTATCATCTGCTTCCTTGTACTCCAAGCAATGAACAGCACTTTCTTAATGAATGTAATACTCTAGCAGCTCAAGTGTTTTGTGTGTGTGTTCATGAACCATATCTGCTGCATGAAGGATATAAAGTGCTGCAGAGAAACCCAGGGTGCAGCATTTCCTTTCTAGTGCAAAACACCAGAGAGAGCAAGCTGTGCTCATCCCTGCTTTCTTTTCTTAAAAGTTGGGAATCTATGGCAAATAATTTGAGTGCAGCACTGAAATCTTCTTGTTGGTCCTTTTCATACACTTTTTTATTTTCTTAACAATTCCTGGGGAAGTCATTTAGAACTGGCAGGCACTGAAAACAGTAAGGAAGCAGTAAGAACTCTTCTCGTCCACACAGTGCATTAGAGAGCAGCAGGCTGTTGCACAGTAGATTCATGCCAAGACCTGCTGCACACTAATCTGGGTTACATAAACTCTTACTTCCAAATCCTCTCCCCCTAATTAGCTTCTGAGTTCAGTTGGCTTTCTTCTGACTTAATGCTGAGCTGCCTTGGAAGGTCTAGTGGTGATACCTGAGTGTGTGTGGAGTTTAGAAAATTGGATCTTGCCTTTCCGTAAGTCAGACTGCTGGCATGTGCAGATTCTCACTTTGGTACCTGAAGTACATGCTTGTATTTGCTATGCCTAGCCAGCAGATCATTACTGTGGTTCCTTTCAAGGCCAGCAGAACTGCAAAGCTTTTACTTTTCTGTACTACTTAAGAGGAAAAATCACAGAACGATCATGTTTGACACCATAATAATAGCCCTAACTCTTACATTTTGCTCAAGAGATCTGAAAGCATTCTACAAAAGAGGTCAGTGTCATTATCACAGATGACAGTAGATATGATGTAAGAACATAACTACCATATTTAAAAATATCCCCAAAAGAAGAGAGAAGAAAAAAACAATTACAGTTAAAGTAGGTCAGGAACCTCAGGCTTATCATTTTGACTCCACCACTGGGGAATAACTTATTTGGAAAGCCACGTTTCTCTTATCCTCTCCTATGCACTCATTCTGACAGGGTAATTGTGTACTAGCGATTTTTATTTTTCCCTCCCTTTGTAAGATTAAATGTAATTAGGAGGCTGGCAGTGGATGAAGTTGACTTCCTGCATCATGTGACCCAGTTAGACCTACGGGATAATAAACTCTGCGAACTAGATGCAACAATTTTCAACAATATTGAAGTGCTGCACTGTGAACGAAACCAGCTGGTGACCCTCAAAATCAGTGGATATTTTCTCAAAGCTCTTTATGCCTTTTCAAATGGTAAGGCTGTTTCAAGACAATCATGGTGAGGTCTGTCTCTTTGTTACCTGTTTTTCTTACAGCAGTGTGAGTGCTTATTAAGCAGAATATTCGTAATTGGGCTTAATCAAGGGGTCTGTTGACGTGGCCTTTGGATAAAAGGGCACCTTATGCCTGTATTGCGTCAATGGTAATTAAGTTTCAGATATTTTTCAAGTACCACTAAGTTCCTGACTTGATGGACACTGCATCATAGAAATTTAGCATGAAGGATGTAATTCCTTTCCTAACCTTCCCCAGTATATTGAGACACAGTAATTAAAGTACTAATTACGCTCTATGCTGTGTGTTGCATGACCAAAACAGGGTAGGCAATATGCTGCTCTTTTCTGGAGATAAACAAATTTTGAACAATTGACCTTTTTATGAAATCTAGTAAAGTGATGTGATGGTTTTTTTTGAGTTACAAATACTTTTTCCTATTTTTTTCCTGATAGACAATATGTAATATCTTTAACCTACATAGGTTCTCTAATCCCATTAAACAGAGAATACAATTAATTGAATGGGTTGTAGAATTAAATCATTTATATTAAAAAAATACACAGTGACATTTGCTAGTCTGATTAGACTTGATTGTTCTTAGTAGATGTTAGATAATCCACACTTTCTGTAGAAAGAAGGATATCTTTTAATCAAGTCACAATGCTGGGTGATGAGTCTTGACTGCTTACAGAAGTTAACATAAATATAGCTATGTGCAGTAGCAGATGTTGAGAACCCAAATGGTTGTGATCAAATGCTTATTTCTGTCACAAGTGATAAGGAAGAACTATACTGAAACAGAAGGAAAAGACTCTTTTCACAAATGATCCTGGGTGAACCAGCAAGCATAATTTATTACTATCCTATCTCTCAACTCCTTCCCTAAGCTTTTTTACTACCTTATTTTGTGTAAGTTTAAAATTTGAAGGTATTGTATTGTGTATGTATTTCTTCATTTTAAAATTTAAAGTGCTAACTTTTAAATGGTTTGTGTTCTCTGCTGCATAGAAAATGTACCTCGTATGCACTACACTCACACAATCAGTTAATACAGGTATTTAGTATACTAAATGACTGTTGGCCTTTCATAAAATTATTTTTTTCCCCCTCTCACAGAACTTGTTCATCTTGATGTGTATCCAGTTCCAAATTATCTGACCTCTTTGGATATTTCTAGGTAAGAAAAGTGATGTTTTCTCTTGCCATTTAAAGCATCTACATCCATCAAATAAGTTCATGTGAGACAGGCTAGGGTCACAGTATTTTAGTTAGTGTTAAAACTGAATTACGGAAAGGTGGTGATGTTGCCCAGTAAGTATCAGGAATTTTGAATTTTATTCCCAATTCTGCAGTAACACCCTGTCTCTGGGTCTAAGTACTGGCCACTCTGTTTCTCTTCAGTTTTGTTAGAAACATGCTGCTGAAGTCATTCAGAGTTGCTTTCATATAAACTTAATTGGTTAAAAAGGTTTGCTGCCCACGAAGGCTGGATTTGTAGAGAAGTTTGAGCTTGAGCACTTCCTGTGCATCAGTTTCTTCCTTATGAAGCTTAGTATCTTTAAAAAAAAAAAAGAGTGAGCATTAGTCTACATTGAGCTCCTATTATACATAATTGAATCCAGAAAGCACTTGAGCATGCGTTCAAGTAGTTTCCTAAAGAGGGACAAATTAAATTTGTGCAGCTTTTGCGTGCTTGTCCCTCCTGTGTTTGCCACACATGGGTACCCATGCGCCTGAGTCTGAAGAGTTTTAACAAGCAGTGTCTGTTGTCCTGCATGTGCGTAGTTAGCGTGCTTCATGCTTCTGACCAAGGGTATATGAAATGGTGAGGCTAGACATCCTTTTAGTTTCTTCTTACCAGCACGTGGCCTAGGTCGATTCCAGTGCCTCCTTTGCTTTCAGCCCTTCAGAAAACTAGAAGTATGGTTGTAAATAGTTATCCTTTAGTTTACTTCAGTTAGTTTTTAAATGTAGTTTTGCTGCTTAGGACAGGAGATTCCCTCCAAATGGTTGGGAACTGTGGTTTGCACTACAAAAACAATATTTCCTGTTCTAGTTCCTTCTCTGTCAGTGACTTATCGCAACACTGTCTGGGCAAGACGCATTTCAGCAAAGTGCAGCATTTGTTGCTTGTTTCTTTTGAGAACTCAGAGCTTGTGAACTTCATCTTAGAAGGTGTTTGATGGAAAATGAAGCCCATTTTCAGTCTATGCCAGAGAGCACTCCCTGTACATCAGCCTCACCAAATGAGCATTGCCCACTTGGGCACATGTATAGGGAACAGAGCCCGAAGACACTTTTTTCCACAGCTGCATATGAGAACAAGGGACACTCAGACAAAAGGACAGATCCCCTTTGAGGACTGTCCATAAGAGATGTGCTGATTCTCCTCCAAGCCCATCGAGGTTGGACAAACTGTTGTGGACAGACAATAAATAACATAGCTCCTACAAAAAAAAAAACCACTACAATGGAGGCTGAGGTGCATAAGGAGGAGGATCCTCTAGTTCTTCCTGTGATTCCATCTTCAAAGCCTATGGACTCCCATTTACCAGTTCCATCCGCAAGTGCAGCTCTTGACTCAAGGATACTGTTGCATCCTCCCAAAACAGAGAGATGTACTGTCGCCATCAGTGCCAACCGTCAGAACTCCCCTCTTCTCTGGCTTAGTCCTCCTGAGGAACGTAGCTACACTGGAAGATGCTACTGCTAAGAAATTCTAGGAACCATCTTATTTACAACTACTAGGTGGGATGGCCTCATTACTGACCGCTTCACTATTACAAACAGAGCAATTTTGAGATTCAAACAAAAATGATTAAAAAGCTTCTCTTCCATCCCCACAGAGATCTAAGCCCCAGCAGGTGAGATAGGGTTTTTAATATCACCTCCTTAGGAACCAGGGGTTCCTCATGCCATGGGGTCCCCTTCAAGCTGCTACTCCCTCTTTCTCATCTTCCTGTGGACCATGGGCTCCCTATTCCTCGTATCCAGAACCGCCCCCCCCACCAAGGAGTTTCCTCCCCATAGCTCTGACAGCTGGTTCCATCAGTGTATCAGGAGGAAAATGTTGAACAGGGAAAGCAGTTATCAGGGCTTCTGGTGGGCATCTCCTCTTCCCTGGATGAGACTGTCTTACCTTCTTTCTTCTCTCCTCTAGATTGCCATAGGCAATAATACCAGGACTTAATATAAAGAAGGGCCAGTGACCATATATTGCTGGAGGAAAGTCCTGGACCATACCTCCTGACAGTTGAACATTTTGTAACCTCTAAGTAAGGTGGCTCACTCTGTTAACTAGGCCCTGTTGGAGCTGGTGGCAAGATTTGGTCTGGCATACCCCTGTATCCCGTCCGTTGTGTGTAAGAGGGCTGAGAAGTGCAATTTTGTTCAAGCAAAATAATCTTAATTCCTATTCTTCCATTCTCCTCTCAACTCCCTAATGGTAAAGGCTGACACACAACCTAATAGTTCTAAATACGTAAGAACCACCCCTTCGGAGACAGTCTCTGACAGGACCTGCTGAGGAGAAATGTCTTCTCTGGAGTTTTGCATTTTCCACGTGGCCAGTTACCTGGCCTTCCTAGCCAAATATGACTGACTACTCTAGGCGTGTAGCCTTTCAAAACAAGCTTTCTTTGGGGGACCAAGAGCCAAGTTTCTCTCCTCTCTAGAAGACAGCAAGCAGGTAGTGAAAACAGCTCTTCAGGATGCAGTTGGTCACTGGCATTTCTATGCGAAGGGATTTCTGGTTGCAATCCTTGTGCTTCCCCCAAGAGATGTAGAATATATCAAAGATCTTTTCTTTGCATCCAATGTCTTTTTAACACAAACAACTCTTTCCACTCATTAAAGGACTCATGGCCTGTTCTCTGCCCTTTGATGATCAACACACCAGCCCCATGGAGAAAGCACTAGACACAGACCAGTGAACCAAGACTGCCAATCCCTCCTCATGCATCTTACTGCCAGCATTCTGCCGAGCTTCCCAGCAAACGTTAGATGGCTGAGACACTGCTACCTAGTCCTCCTCTGCCACCATGACAGTGGTGCATTCCCAGCCCACTGCTTGGAGCCATTTTTGACATTTTAGTCAGGCCAATGGCTGCTGCTTGTTCAAGTCTATAAATGTATGTGCATGGTGTACCTGAGGACAAAGAACTTCCAGTTGCAGTGAGTAACCTCCACTTAAGTGCCATTAACTTCGCAAAAAACAGCTTAAAGCACTTCTAAGCTACTGAGCATTTAAATGGCAGCACAGTAGTGAACGAGCTAGCCTGGGGCTGTGACCATCAGTTTTTAGATGTGCAAGACCATAAATCAGTGTAATTGGGTATCTTAGTCAGTGTACTTGCAAGAGGAGGTATGATTTACTGAAGAGTGCTGTTGTGTAATGCTTTTTTCTCCACTTCTTACAAATCCTGTTGAGGAATGTTTGATTTTGCAATTGTCAGACATTTTTTGACTACTTCATTTTTTGTGTTTGTATAATAAATTGGCGTACAATTAAGAAATGGGGCCTCTTCCTTTTTTTTTCTAGAAGATTGCGTTTGATTAATTTGGTATTGGTGATTATATTTTTAAGGTAATTGATTTTTAGTAAAACTATGGGCTTAGTTTCTGCTGGTTTTTTTGGGTTAAGGGCCATTAACTGAATAAATGCAAAAACGATTCGAGCACACTAATGAGAAGGGAGAAGTTGGGGGGGGGTTTAGTCAAAATTTTTGCTTTCTAATTGTAAATTCTGCATGCAGCTACCTTACATGCCTAGTGCTTATCTGAGCATTCAAGTGCTCAAGTGGGTGTGTTTTAAATCTGTTTCTCCTTGTCATATCCTTTTACAGTTGCCAAGAGGACAGTATTCATTGTATTAATATGCCCAGCTGCCCCTTTCTGCCCACTTCCAGTGCTGAGTTTAAAAACTTACCTCTTTTCCCCTAAATATTTAGTGAATTAAAATAATTGACTGCTTTCTTTTCTTTCATCAAAATCTTAGCATACTCAGTATTTTCTCAGTGGTGAGAGGATCTGCATTTCCCATTGGATCTGTATGTGCAACGGGGGGGCTGGGGTGTGCGTGCGCGCGCCTGAACATGTGCACAAACAGAGGAGTTTGTGGTTGTGTTAGTAGTAGTCCTTAAAGCGTAGCACTTGGTTTCATTGCTGTATTCATCCCCATAGAAACCACCTGGAAAGCCTGCCTGAGTGGGTTTGTGACAGCAGGAAGCTAGAAGTTTTGGATGTTGGCCACAATCAGCTATGTGAACTGCCTGCCCGGTGAGTCCTTTGGACCAGATTATGCAACCTGGGACAGGATATGCCATTCAAAAATAATTGCTGGTTCAGTGTTCAGTATGTTCCATTGACTAACAAGCTTGCTTTATCTTGTATGGATTTTATTTTTACCTTATGGGGTGTCATCATGCCATAAGCTTCAGCACTGCCTTTCTTCTTTACTTTGAGGTAGAAACAGTGCCTTTGAACTCCAGACAGAAGTTCTGAAGCTGTCTGTGCAGCTATTCAGAGAGGAAATGTTATTAAATATTTACAGCCATAACTTGGCACATTGCATAATAGATTTCAAAGCGATAACTTAATTCTGTTCACCTACAGGCCCCAAACAAGTGTCCCTGGGGCAAAGTACTGAACTAACATAGAACAATCCACACCCTATGGATGTTGCCCACCTAAGATGTAACAAGACTCAACAAGTAGTTGAAACAAAGGGCTGAGACTGCTCTAGGTTTATAGAGTGAGTTGTTGGACAGGAAGCAGGAATCTTGGAAAAGAAGATGGACCGTGACCCCTGAAGTTAAGGATATACATATAAATGATAAGGAAGAATAGAAAGATCTTAATATATTCATACGTGTTTTAAAAATAGCACCTTGAGACAGAAGCAATTAGATGGTAAACTAATGGAGGTCAGTTTGGAACTCCCAGTGAAAAATGGGTTTTGAGGAGCAGTTTGAGAAACAGCTAAAACGTGAGTTGTTGAGGGTGAGTGTAAGTTCCTGTAAGTTGTGCATTTGTGCAGGTGCTCAAGAGATTCAGATGTCACCAAGCAGGTTAGCAGAGCATCCACAGCTAGTTTTGTGTTTCTACTGGTGGTGCATATGCCTTGGGGCACATAACAGCATTTATGTTTTGCCTGGATGAAGATTTGTGGGAACATTGTTCAAAGGAAGCATGTTGTACTTGGCACAGGGAGCAGCACGGAAAAAGACTGAGTGTAGAGACACAGGCCAAACAGAGAGTGGATGAAGTGGTGGTTGGGGAGAAATGAGGTGCAATGCATAAAAGTGAAGATAAGTTCAGACTTTGTGTGGAAAAGAGAGGAAGTTGCTTTCATTCACATGAGAACTGTAGTGTAAACCAAGGACTTGGCATTAGGAATGAAGAATGGAAAGTAAAGGCAGAATTAATTTGGGAATATCAGCTGATAGGAATGATAGATGATGACTTGAGCAACTGAGCAGGCTAACATACATCTGTCAGTTCTCTACGTATCAGGTAAATCTGCATTACTCAAAAGGAAACCAAGTTCAGTTACCTTTCACTTGTATTGTACAACAGCAAAAGCTGTCAGGGCACAAACAGGGCATCTTTGGAGATGAACGGCTGAAACTATAAGGTCCAAAGCACAATCAATGTGCATCTTCTCTCATCTTTCCATCAAACAGGAAGTGTCTTAAACTTCAACAGCTATTTCTGGTAGCATGTGCTTAGATACTTAACACTATGGCTACATCTACACTTACCTTGAAGGTCAACAGTTGCTACGCAATTTTTGGTATGCCAATTGCGTACCAAAATCCACTTTGCAGCCGTCAACTTTTTTGTGCCTGTCTTCACAACAGAAGATTGACCCTCCCATCAACCTTCCTTAATCCTCACGGCTCACAAGGAGTTCCGGGTTTGACCCAGAATCATCAGCCTTCTACGGTAAACGTAGATGTAGCCTTAGTGTACACCAGGCAAAGTAAGTTGACTGCAGATACACAATTCTAGCTATGTCAGTTGCATAGCTAGAATCAAGGTATCTGCACTCTACTTTCCTGGCCATCCTTACTGAAGAGGGTCAATGAGAGAGTTTCTCCCATCAACCTCCCTTACTTCTTGCATATCATGAGGAGTACAGCGTTCAGCTGCAACTCCTGAGAGGTTGATTTTGTGTGTCCCTACCAGACATGTGCAATTAAACCCTGCCAGGTCAACCCTGAGCATATTGATCTTCCAGGCTAGTGTAAAGAGAGCCTGAGTGATACCTACCTTGTTGATGGGCCTTTCCTCGTACATCCGTCAACACAATCAACAAAGTCCTCTTAGGTATAAATGTGTTTGAAGCATTTCCCTCCCAAGCCCCAATCTCCTTTTTGTCCCTAAAGGAAGCCTGCTTGATCAAGCTTGGACAGTAGTGCCAGGACATGCTAAGTGGATGAAGCACTCACTGAAGTGTAGTACCATAAAAAATAAGTTTCCATACTTACATAAATAAAGATCTAGACTAGTCCTTTTCTGACAGCCACCCAATTGGAATAAACTGCACTAGGTTGTAGTTGCACTTACCTTTTATAGCTGAGGTGTTTGTCCTTCAAGTCAGAGATGACATAGGCAAGGCAGTGCATACAAAAAAGCTGTGGTCTCAGTGTTCCCCCTGCCTCCCTCACATACTGGGATGACCAGCTCCTGGGTTATCAGGTAGCTCAAGAAGCAAGCCAAAAGATTCCATTTTAGTTTCTCCAAAATTGAGTTTTTCTTTTTAATTTAGCTTCCATCAAAAACTTGAATTTATTTTAATATTTCATCCTGATTTGGTTTCCCTCTTTCCCCCCACAGGAGCTAATTTTTTTTTTTGGGACAGCTTTAGTTATTAATAAAAATGTCTGATCTTGTCCACATTGATTATGCCTATGAGAAACGAAAAATAGAAGGGAAATTCCGTAATTCTTTTTTCTGTCACAGGGGGCATTTTTAAATAAATTGAGTTAAAGCAAATCAAAACCACCGAAATAAATCATCTCAACAATATATGTCAGGTACTTATTGCTGAATTGTCTTGGCCTGGGAAAGTGGTGACATTAATTTGTATTGATTTATATAATGCAATCCTGAACTGTTGATACTGGCGCTCACTTGCAGTGTCTTACAGTCTCAGTCAAGGGAAAAGCCAGCATGCTTAATTATTTTGATGCACTTCCCCAGTGACCTACAATAATAGGAGGCGCATTGCGGGGTGGGAGAGGAGGACAGGATTCTTTGCTAGCACATGGATCTTGTGCGAGGGGGAGAGACATGATGCTGAGTAATATGTGACTCCACTTGAAAGCAAGGTCAGCAAGGGTCATCTTTTGATTAAAATGTATATTTACCGTGTCCAAGACAGTTGGCAGAAGAATAGTCTTATTTCCTTTATTTCTTCATGTTTAAAATTGAAATGTGATCAGATGATATCAGGCTTTTTATGACCATATTTAAATTCCTTTAACACTTTCCATAGGCACAATTAGTGGTTTTGGCTTAGAGATTATCAAAACAAGTCTCCTTTTCTTCCCTCTTCCCACTCCCAGCCCAAAAAGAGGTGGTCAGGGAAGCTTTCAGCCATCCACAGCTTGTAAAAGCTCAAGATAAAAAGCGGATTAGATAAATTGCATTCCCTGTAGGACTGAAAAGGAGTCTTTGTTTGCCTGGTATTAACAAGAAGAAAAATGAATGTGGGAGAGGAAACACATTGGATTGAGTCAGCACATGAGCATAGTACTACTACTACTACTTTTCCAGGGCAGTTGGTGATAACTTACTTTTTGAATCCTTGATTACCTGGAGAGATCCCACAAGTGTGAATTTGTGAAGTCATTGTTGGTAACGAGAGATGCACTGTGGAGTGAGCTGATAACCCTTCCATGCCCCCACTAAATCTCTTGACATTTATCCTTTTTTTAAGAGGTTGAGGGGACATGGGGAGACATTAGAAGACCTTGTGTACAGTAAACACTCGAAATACACAGCTTCAAGTTGTGCATAACTCTCTTTAATGTAAGCTAAGCACAACTTGAAGCTGCTGTGCAGGTGTCAGCCTGCCTAGCTACCTGTAGCTACAGGTAGCTAGGTAGGCTAAGACCCCCTTCTCCCTGCCTTCCCCCAGCTGCACAGCTGTTAGACCGATAGCAGCGCCAGTGGGGGAAGGCAGAGAGAACCAGCCAGGAAACTGACCAGCCACGGTGAGCTGGTCAGTTTCCCGGGTCCTGAAAGTGGCAGGGAGCTAGGAACCAAGCAGCAGCCTGGTTCCCACCTGCCCTGGCTGGCAGCAACTGGGAAGTTGACCAGACGTGAATTGGTTAGTTTCCTGGATTCTGCAAGCAGTGGAGAGATGAGAACAAGGATGCAGCCTGGTTCCCATCTCCTCCCTCCCTCCCTCCCCGACTTGCACAAAAGTTTTAGTTACATGGGGGTTGCAGGAGTTCAACCCCCACATAACTTGAGGGTTTACTGTATTATTAAAACCACTATTCTGCTAATCAGTTTAATAAGTACTTCTGGAAACAAGTTTTGGGTCGCCTTTCAAGTGGTAGTTCTTGGTGTGTCTTATCTAATTTAGATTTACTTACTTTTATGACATTTTTCCAGGTTGTTTTGCAATAGTAGTTTGCGTAAGCTGCTGGCAGGACACAACCAATTAGGAAGGCTACCAGAAAGGTTTGAACGAACACAACTAGAGGTCCTGGATGTGCAACACAACCAGATCCTTGAGCTCCCATCAAACCTTCTTCTGAAAGCTGACAGGTAACTAAAACAAATAATCTTTTTACATGAAAAACCTGTCTCATGTTATTTCTTAGTTCAACTGGGTAATTTGAGGGTTCCTTAACTTGAAAATTGAGCCTTTTGTATTAAGAAGAGGTGTCCTGTCTAACCCACTAAAACAGAAATAACTTTTTATTCTGGTTTTGTGCTGTCATATGCTTATTTTTTCTGTCCTTGAGCCTGTACTGTACACCTACATTTTGAAATCTAGCTACAAAATAGGATACATGCCTCTTTTTGCTATACATGCCCAAATATGTTGTTGGCAATTTCTAATTTAAGCATTTTAACAGAATGAGTGCAGAAGCTTCTTTCTGAATCACAAGCCAAAATGTATTAGTTCCTTTCAAACAAAATAAAGCCTGTCACATAAGATTGTCAAAGTAACTGACAGTGGTTTCTTAGGTTCATGCTTATGAAGCGTTCATGCCTTTTGAATGTTACTGATTTGGTGATATCACTAACTTTGATTTTTACTTTCATTTCTATACTGAATTTCACATACCTTGGAGTCTTGTAATTTTGTCTATGATCTAAAGATGTCTACTTTAAAATGTACTTGAATTTATGTATGGTCTGGAAGTATGAAGTATTAAAATGTTTTCATAGCATCTGAGTGAGGCAGGCTTAGAGGACTTGGGTGGGACTACCTTGCTTAGCTTTTCATATTTCCTGTACCTTAATGCATGAACAGTGGTGATAGGCTTATTGTTGTCATAGTGCTGCATGTAACTTGACATACAATGCTATTTAGTTGTTTGGGTTTTTTAACTATAAAGGTACACCACTGGCTCTGCTTTGGTGGGAAGTGGAACTGTTAATCTTAGTCATTATTTAGACATGACTTATCGCTAAAATATTGGTATTGAGACAGTAGGAGGGATACCCTTACTTTGTGCTATAAATCTTTTTATACAGGCAACATCAGGATTTCCCTGTTATATCTTCATTTCCAAGGTTTCTTCTGTGAGTGTTTATAATCCTACAGGTTTTGTCAGAGGAGGGAGTTTGCATATAAATTCCAAAGTTCTTCAGTAATTTGCTGTGGGAAAACTGTCCTTCAGATTAAAATTTGTAATTCCACAAGGTTAATTTTTATTAAGGAGGGGTTTTCTTCTGTTTGAGTTATCCAAGTATAGAACTTTGTTCTTCATGGTTTTAAGGAATCTTTCACGTGTTTTTGTGCTGGGAGCCAAAACTCAGTGTTGATTTCAAAATAGAAATTATTACAGTACATCTTCTATATTCAATCCTGTGTACATGCCAGGTTTGCTCAGTTTATTACAGTGTACTTTTTATTATGGTTGAAATTTAAAGCCACCAGACGTACAATTCAAGCAGGTTACGAAACTTAACAATATGGCTGCCCCAGCAACTGTAACTTATTGCAGTAAATTTAGCAGTCCATATAGTAAAGCAAAATATTACCTGTGTGCAAGAGGACAGATTTGTAGTTGTTGATACAGAACAACTACTTTAACTTTGACTTTTGTGCATATAAAATCTGCACCATAGCATTACATGAACATAGAGCCTGATTCTGCACACGTTTTCATATGTGCTCAAAGAATAGATCCCCTTTATTAAAAAGAAAACAAATAGGGAATATATATTATTACTCAAGAATTTTTAAAAAGGAAAGATAATATACTCAAACAAGGAAAGCCCAAAAAAAAAAAAAGGGGGGGGGGGGGGAAGTAGAAGTTTCAGAAAACTAGGCACATCTAGAAAGAGGGCACTAGAGAAGTAATCCTTTTCTAAGTTAGTTACCATCTGTTAGTCGAAAATGCCGATTAGTGCAATTTTGCAGAAAGACAGAGAAGCTGCCTGTGGAGATTGTTTGTTTATTTATTTAAATTAAATAATAATATTTTTGTAATTTATTTTAAGGTGTCCTTGTTATGGAACACTCAAAAGAAAATTCAGAATTTAAAGTAAAAAATCATATGACCAATTCCAAATGTTCTCTTCTTTTATGTGCTAATATCAGCATTAGGTCCCTTAAATGCTCTGCTACCTAGATATCCCAGTGCATTGTAAAGGAATATGAAAAATAGTTCCCAACTCTCCTTTACATACTAGTAATGTAAAATATTGTTGCCTTCTCTAGTCAGAGCTTTTTCCTATCACCTTTGCAGCTCCACTCATTTATGTAGACCTGTCTTGGGTGTGCGTTACCATGTCATCTAACCCTACTCACAAAAGATATAGATGACAGTAAAAGTGACACACTGACTAATCTACTAGTGCTGCAACTGTGGCAATTATCGATGGAAAAACTCGATACTGCACATATGTTGAGGGATTTGAAGTACTAGCACGATCCTATGTGTTCTCTAAGATGGTGCTATATTTTGTATTGGTGCATGATTTCAAAAAGTGACCCTTTATCAAAGGTGACTTACCTCAACAAGCACTGAATGTTTTACCCCAGAGGAAACTTTGCACTCTGTCAAAGCTCCAGAATTCCTCTCTCTCCCCCAGCGATTTAGTTTTTTCTCTCTGTTGTTAATTCATGTGGTGGTAATGCTCAGTCCAGTCATTGAGGCAGTTTTGTGTAGTGTTGTGACTTTTTCTGCTATGATTTCATGTCAATGTGAAAGGAGGGTGACATCATCAGCAAAATCAATATCTCCTAAATGTTTAAAAAGTGTTCACTGAATGCCCCATTGATGGCCATCTGTTGCCCTGCTCATAATCCAGCCCATTGCGATCAAGAACAGGAACATTAACAAGGGAAAGACGGAGAACGACTATCAACCAATCCAACAAACAACCATCACACTGGGCTGGGATGACGTGGAACCTGTGGAGCAGTTTACCTCTTTGGGGAGTATTATGAGTGGAGACAGAGAAACAGAGAAGGATATCAATGGCAGGGTAGGGAAAAGTACCAGAAGTGTAGCTGTGTTACTCTGTGTCTGCAAAAGCAATGAGCAGTCCTGTGGCACCTTATATACTGACAGAATTCTTGGAGCATAAGCTTTTGTGGGCAAAAAGCATCTGATGAAGTGGATCTTTGCCCACAAAAGCTTATGCTTCAAAAAATATTAGTCTCTAAATTGCCACAAAACTTCTAGTTTTTGAGGGCAGGGAAAGCAATAGCTTCATTCAAGACTGTCCCATTTGGAGTTCACAAATAATATATGCGAAGATGAAACTGCAAATCTACAACACATGTGAAGTGTGTGCTCTTGTATGGAAGAGAGACGTGGTGTATTAAAGAGTCTTCAGATCACAAGCTACAGATGCCTGAGGTACATCCTTCACATCAAATGGCAAGACTTTGTCACAAACGAGGAGCTTTGGAACAGAGCAGGACAAGAACCACCTACCATTCAAATCAAGAGAAGAAAGTAGGGATGGCTAGACCACACTCTCAGAAAACCATCCTCCAGCATAGGTTGTCAAGCTTTCATATGGAATCTGCAAGGAAAACACGGAAGAGGAAGACCTTGGACAATGTGGAGGAGTTCTACTGAGAGTGAAGGACAACTGGGGTACTGCTAGGGTCAGCTAGAAGTTTTGTCCTGAGACAGAGTGAAGTGGAGGAGTCTTGCAAACCATCTGTGCTCCCCTTGGAGTACAAGGGTTCAAGTCAAGTAATTGATGTTTACTTGCTATTGTTTTCTGGTGTGGACAAGGATTGCTGAATCAAGTTCTTCTGGTGATGCTGTACGTTTTCATGTGTTTGTGGTGTCGTGTGTGGGCAGAGTCTTAAAGGGAAGTAATTAAGTTTGTCAAGCAAAAAGCCTAGTCCATTCTGGTTCCATCAAGTAGTGATATGACTGGGATATTTGCAGACACGAAACAGTTTTGAAGACAGGTGGTAGAAAGATGGCAATGCTTGTTATCTACAAGGGGGTTTTCTACATTGGCAAGTGACTGTGTTGTAACTTTCTCACTCAGTGATGTGAGGGCACACACAGCAAGTCACTGTGCTTTAAAGCACCAACACAAACAGGCTCCCAGCACTGGGAGTCCTCCTAGAGCTGTTAGTTACTCCCCTCATGGAGGTGGTTAACATAAAATGCTGGGAGAGCTCTATTCCAGTGCCATGGCCACAGCCACACTGCTGCATTAAAGCAGACAATGTAGACAAAGCCTCAGTAAATTCCCAGCACTCTGGCAACAGGGCATGCTGGACCGTAAAATATATCTCACATGATAGCTGGCAGTGCCACACCCATGTGGGAAGCTTAGGAGGGATGAACCTTAAGGACTCAGGCTATCACTACACTGTCATTTGTCCCAGTAAGAACTCATGTTGCTTCAGGGTATGAAAATCTCTCTCTCTCTCGCACGCACACAACACAGCGTAAATTACACTGACTGAAGTGCTGATGTGTACAGTGCTGTGTTAGGGGAAGAGCTGCTCTTGCTAGCTACTGGCAATTATGGGGGATAGATAAATTAAGTTGACAGAAAAGCTCTTTTCCATGGACTTCAGGTGGCTACGTTACAGAGTTTACAGTGAAGTAGTTGTCAGTTCTGTAGTATAACCTTAGCCTTAGTGTAGCCTTGGGTAGGCCCAGCCATTTTAATCAGCATGATGGAAATTTATCTGCAAATGCTTATAAACTCATTTTCTGTGCAGCTGCTTTAGAATTAATGTTGTACATTGCATCTGTTCATTAATCCCTCTGCTCTGAGTATATTGTCCTTTCATGGTGTTAAAAATGGCTCATGGAGGGTTCTTTTTTTATGGATGCTTCAGTGTCTCAATCAACATCAGTTTGGAATGACAGCTTCTAAAAGGAAATATTGATGAGCGGTGAAATGTTTCTCAGTTTCATTTCAAGTTTTCTGGACACACATACTCCAAAAATCCCCCAGGTGTACTTTCAGATTATTATGTGATAGTCATCCAGACAAAGGCTGTATCTTGCTTTTAAAGTGGATGTATTTGATGATCTAAGTCCGTGGTGTCCAGCGTGTTAGCCGCTAGCCATTTGTGGCTGTTTGGCCAGTTGAGTGTGTGCAGTTGGCTTGAACAATGAAAATATTTTCAGAATATGGCTGGTGTGCTTCAGAATTGGTTGGAGACTACGGATCTAAGTTATAGATGTGGGAAGGAAAGAGGAAATGAAAAGCACAGGCTCTGATCTCCTCAGCATAAATGTGGAAACTGTAATTATGTACACAATTTTTTTTTAACCAAACTGTTGTACTAAGGGAAGGAGACTAGAACAATGAGCATAGATGCGAGGTTGGGGTGGGGAGGGACCGAGCCAGCGTTCTGTTTGGCACAGAGGAGACCAGTTTGTGGGATCACTTAACAGTGGGAAGTGCAGTGTAGGAGAGTCAAAGCAGAGGCCCAGGGGTCAGGACTCAGGCTTTTGTTCCTGGCTCAGCCACGTGCAGCTGATAGAAGAATTTTCAGTGGAACGCTCTCTTCCATTTGAAAATGCTGTTTGTTTTTTCAGAATCAAAATGTTTCCTCAGAATACATCTGTATTAGCAATATTGATGAGGAAAAAATCTTGGATTTTTCTCATTTCATTGTGGTGATATATAAACATTTTGCTGTCCATTTTTCTTTCCTTTTGACTTGTATATCAAACTAATTTAATAGACAATAAATACATTTATACAATTTATTTTATATATATTTTCATATTATTGAAAAAAATTACCTTAGAAGGATCACCTTTTTGCTTTGTGGTAAATTTTAAAAATGCCACTTTCTCATGGAACAAAACTGACTTAACCAGCTCTCCTGCCATAGATTGCTGTGTAAAAATAGCTTATCCTCTCTGCTTTGTTTTCTGTATAGCTTATTTTGGATTCATTAAGGCATTGCAAATTATAAGAAGTAACATAAAAGAGCAGGTTACCCCTTCACACCAGTAGCACATGGTCCCTCTAAAAGCATACAACAGCTCTCCTCCATTGCACATTCCATATTCCCATGGAATTCATTGTCTGCTCCAGGCCCTGTAAATACACGTGCCTAGCATTGTGCCCTGAAAGTCACTAGGACTATTCTGAACCAGGCAGTCAGGCTGAGACTAGTTCCCAAAAGGCTCTACTGCCAGACCTCTCTTCCGTATCGAAGGAATCAATCTTGAGTGGCTCTATTAATTAAAACTGTAATAACACAGCACAAGGAACTCGGTGATTGCTCCATGGCTCAAACATTTTCAAAACCAGACATTCAATAGTGCTGATGACAGGGTTGTTCAGGCTTTGTAAATGTTAATAAATCACAGCACCTAATTCAAGAATTTATTTGGTCATACTTAAGAGACAGTGGAGGAAAAGAGAAGACAAAAACAATGATGTTGCCAACAGAAGCTGTTACATTTTAGCATTTGGTGTGCCTTCTTGTGAATCAATAAAGTGAAATGTGGTTGGTTCAGGATGCTTGTACTTTGTCCGTTCAAAGCACGATTACAATGTACTTTTGTTTGCAAAAGGATGAAATCAAGAGAATGGGGAGGAGTTTTTTGTTTACATTTAAAAAAAAAAAAAAAACTTTACAATGGCATGTTTTTTCCCATCAAGTCATGCAGCTGCTCTGAATTCCAAATGAGCCCCATGATTAAGCTTGGCTTCTCTGGAATCTGTAAATTAGCTAACCTAGGCTACATCTACACTACGAGATAAATTTGGACTTAAGGCATTTAGCTTGATATTAAAATTTCAATTTCCAGGGACCACTCTGCACCCAGCTGTCCCTGTGGCTGGAATCAAACCCTTCCCCCCTCATCTCACACATCTGCCAGGCTCTGCAGACTCTGTTACCGCAAACCAGCATGCGCAGCACAGGTGGGTTTGCCCGTCTGTACGTGGCCTTTTTTCCCTGATGAGGGCGGCACCTGTGACTGCCGAGAAACTTTTTAACCCTGACCCAGCAGACGGCTGGGAAACCCCACCACCAACACCCCGCCACCCGGGCCACCAGCATTTCCCCCCCCGCCCAATTTACAGGGATCTCTTTGCACCCAGCTGTCCATATGGCTGGAATCAATCCCTTCCCCACCCTTTTCCCCCTCGCCATGTGACCTCCAGGCTCTGTGGTTCTTGCTACTTATGGAGGATTGCTCCAGGAGCAGGCAAAAAAAAGTTTTTCCCCTGCTCCAAGACAACAGACAGCTTACCCTTCTTTGTACCCTCCTCCCAACCCCAGTGCCCCCAAAAGTGGACCATAGCTTACCAGGCCCACAAAAAAATGTTCTGGATAAATGGTGGTAAATAATGGCTTGTGGAATCCACTTGTGGAATGGCTCCTTGAATGCCATCCTTAATAAGCCTTAAGTGGCCTTGCAAAAAGAAACTTTCCCTGATAATAGAGACAGAGGCTCATTCATTCCATGGGCATATACTTAGTGTGAATTGTATCTCAACTGTGACCTTCATTTTCCAGCTGTCATGCCCAGCATGGGAGACAGGCTGAGGAAGTGCAAAATGTGCAAGCAGGACCTGATTCTGCAGCACGTGGAGTGGTCCAGAAACCAGTGACACAAAAAGGAAGACAGCAGAGTGGCGACAGAGTATGCTTGACTTCCAGAGAGAGCAAGCAGGAAAGCAGATGGAAAATGTGACACAGCTCATAACAGCAGTGAGCACACAAACGGAGATCCTGTGCTCCATGCTGGAGCTGCAGAGGGGCTCCCAGTGCAGCGGTTGGGAGTCACCTGAAGACAGGTTGCCTACCCCTCCTCTGTTGTCATTGTCCATGAATGGCGGGGGGAGCGGGGAAGGGTAGCTTGCCACTACAGCCTCAAGGGCCACTGCAAAAGGCTACTCCACCAACCTTGGCCACACTTCTTTACCCTGCTGCTTGAATCTTCTCCTCCTCCCAAAATAAACTTGTTCTTTTGAGCTTGGTGTGATGTTTGTTGCATGCTCAAGCAATAGGGTGTACAAATCGTTGCTGGGAATAGGGCGTGGGTGGGGATGATTGATAGCACAGCTGCCTGCCGCTACGCCAAGGTTGGCAAGAGGACTCATGGCAGAGGCACCCAGGGTTGCACAGCTGCCCCCTTTTTTAAAAAGAAAAAACCCTCCCTCCACATCCATTCTTCTGCGTGCAACTTAACCCCTCCCTCCAAGTAAAATCATTTGTGTAAGATGTGGTCTGATTGGTTCACATTTGGTGGACAGCACAAATGTGTTCGAGTGGGGGTTGGATGTTGTTGCAGAAGAGAAATACATTGCCACAATATGTGTGGCAGATCATTCATGAGGCTATTTTTTAAAGCCTCCCTGATTGCTGTTGCCTCTGCATGGTTATTCGTGAATGGCCATGTAGGCTGCTGTGAGTAAGCCCTGCCTATGTCCTCAGCCTCAATATTCCAGGCATTCAGGAAATTCTCCCACCTGGATATACAAGTGTTACACAAAATAATGCACGCTGTTGTCACAGTGGGTACGTTAGTTTCCTAAAAGTCCAAAGTGGTCAATAAGCATCTGAACCTCGCTTTTAAATGGCCAAAGGTGCATTCAACCGCCATTCTGCACTTGCTGAGACTTTGACTGAAGCTTTTCTTGCTGTGGTCCAAGGCTCCTGTGTAGGGTTTCATAAGGCAAGGGAGCAGAGGGTAATCAGGATCACCCAATATTATAATAGGCCTCTCCACGTTGCCAATCATGATTTTTCCGGTCTGAGAAAAAAGTCCCATCTGTGAGCATTCTGTACAACCCAGAATTTCTTCAGATGCCAGCGTCGTGGACCTTTCCCAACCATCCCACTTTGATGTTGGTGAAACAACCTTTGTGATCTACCAATGCCTGCAGTACCATGAAGAAGTACCCCTTTCTGTTTATATACTCAGGCTACGTCTACACGTGAAGCCTACTTTGAAGTAGCTTATTTCGATGTAGCGACATCGAAATAGACTATTTCGATGAATAACATCTACACGTCCTCCAGGGCTGGCAACGTCGATGTTCAGCTTCGACGTTGCACAGCACCACATCAAAATAGGCACAGCGAGGGAACGTCTACATGCCAAAGTAGCACACATCGAAATAAGGGTGCCAGGCACAGCTGCAGACAGGGTCACAGGGCGGACTCAACAGCAAGCCGCTCCCTTACAGGGCCCCTCCCAGACACAGTTGCACTAAACAACACAAGATCCACAGAGCCGACAACTGGTTGCAGACCCTGTGCATGCAGCATGGATCCCCAGCTGCGGCAGCAGCAGCCAGAAGCCCTGGGCTAAGGGCTGCTGCACACGATGAGCATAGAGCCCCGCAGGGGCTGGAGAGAGAGCGTCTCTCAACCCCTCAGCTGATGGCCGCCATGGCAGACCCCGCTATGTCAATGTTGCGGGACGCGCAACGACTACACGGTCCCTACTTCAACGTTGAACGTCGAAGTAGGGCGCTATTCCTATCCCCTCATGGGGTTAGCGGCTTCGACGTCTCGCCGCCTAACATCGATGTTAACTTCGAAATAGCGCCCGACACATGTAGCCGTGACGGGCGCTATTTCGAAGTTAGTGCCTCTACTTCGAAGTAGCGTGCACGTGTAGACACGGCTTCAGAGGCCAGGTGGGCCGGGGTCATGATGGGGGTGTATGTGCCATCTATTGCCCACCACAGTTTGGAAACCCCTGGCCAGCAAAGCCATCCAGTATGGCCTGTGTGTCTCCCAGGGTCACAGTCTTCCTGAAGAGATGTCGACAGATTGCATTGGCTACCTGCATCACCACAGCCCCCTCTGTAGATCTGCCCACCCCAAATTGATTTGCCACTGACAGGTAACTGTCAGGCCTTGCAAACTTCCACAGAGCAATTACCACTTGCTTCCAAACTGTTAAAGCCATGCTCATTCTTGTGTTGCTGCACTTCAGTGTGGGCGCCAGCACAAAAGTGGACTTGCATGTGTGAAAGTTCTGCAGCCACTGCTCCTCCTCCCAGGACATCAAAGCAATGATGCCCAGCCAGTGTGTGCTGGTCTCATGAGTCTAAAACCGCCACTCCACTGTCAGCAATGCATTCAGGACAGCCAGCAGGTGTGAGTTCTTGGACCGCAGTAGAAAGATTTCCACTTCAGAACCTTTGTCGTTGTCATAATAGTCAACCATCATCTCACTTTGTAATAACGCAAAAATTGCATGACAGTCCATGAAGTTGCTGTAACAGCGTGTGCAATGACTTGAAGCATTTGAGGGTCCACGATTGTACTAGCGCTGTCTCCCATTCATTTTTGCATGGTTAGTGGGTGCGCTCAATTCTGGGACAGTACTTGGCATTCTGAGATAGTACCATCAAACACCCACAAGCAACTGGAGCTAGGGCACTTTGGGATAGGTACCCACAATGCATCACTCAAAGTCAAACTTGGATAAGGCAGTGGGGACGTGGAAACTCAACAAACGAAGGGTCAAATTCCAGAAGATTTGTGAACATATCAAGGTTAAATGTAGATGTAGCCTCATTTCAGTTCTTTAGAACTTCTGAGTTTTGTTTTGTTTTAATGGAAAGACTTTTTAATCAGTCAGCCTTCTGTAAGATTTTTCTGTAAATAGGCAAGTTTGAACAGGTTGTGGCTGTGGATGCTCATGGAAATCAGTTTTTCATTAATACACCTTAATGTTTGGTATGAATCCCCATGCAGCTGGATGAACAGGGAAAGATTTTATCAATATTTCACACCTTTCTCTTTAGTCAGTACTGCTTCAGTCAGACACAAATCCTTTATTTTTTTTAATTTGTGTTTATTCCCCTGTTTTCTGGGGACAGGCTTGCTATCTTACTTATCAAATTAGCATCATTTATGTTCTGTTTGTTGAAAATAACTTTGCTGCAGCTGCCATTTTTCAATAATTGACAAGACCAGTCCAGTTTGGTCTCAAGAGACTGTACGCTGTATACTGGCATACCTCACTGTTCATCAAAATGTGTTCATGAAGCCAGTCTCTTTGCAAAGTAAATAGTGGGGTAAATGTTCTTCTATTTATCTTGTAAAATGTGTTACGTTAAGATATTTTTCAAATAAGAATCACTTTGCGAAATATCTTTGATATTAAATATATAGATAGATCTAGAGATCTAGATTTATAAAGATAAATGGACCGTAGATGAAGTTCCTAACATGCACTATGAAACACATTATGCAACAACCATCTGCAACTAAACTGAGACTTTCAGCTCATTCCACGCAGGGCACGAAACACTTGTATAATAGTAACTACTTCTTGTCTCTATTAGTATCTGCCAAATTCTAAAAAATGACACAGAAGTGAAAACTCAATTCCTGAGCCACCCTGCTCTTACTGCGTGGTACACCTTTACCGTTCTTGCATGTCCATATAACCAACATTCCCATGCTGTTTGCAAATGTTTGTACACTATGAAACTCATTATGCAACATAAGAAATATCATCTTTGGTCTAGTGAGTACCAGGAAGTTTTTTTTTAATCCAAGTGTGCACAGTCTTACTGTTTAATCTAACAGTTTAAATGGAAAATTGATATTACATCTATAAAACTCAACTGTTCTCTGGCTACTTCCAGCAATTTGCTACTGTTGAATGTAAACATTCTGTAAATATCTTGCGGTGGAGGTTATAAATGAAGACAGCTGAACAATGTAATAACTCTTAACGACATGTACAATCTTGTTTTGCAGCTTGAGAAGCTTGAATGCCTCTGCCAACAAACTCGAAACACTTCCTCCAGCCACCCTGTCTGAAGAGACCAACAGCATCCTACAGGAACTTTATTTGACCAATAACAACCTCACAGATAAATGTGTGCCCTTGTTAACAGGCCATCCACACCTCAAGATCCTTCATATGGCCTACAATCGGTTACAGAGCTTTCCTGCAAGGTAAGGTAACTTGGTGCTGCTTGCCTCTTAATTAGAAAGGAGACTTAAGAGGGAAGTATGGACTCCGTTTTTATAACAATGTTTTGTTCACAAATTGGAGTGTTGCATTTCTTTAAGCACACATACATGTTTTCTGCACAGTGGTGTTTGTCGATTGCCACTTGAACATGTGTAACTACGTGCACATGTTGTACACAGAAACACGCAAGTTAATTCGTGCATTAGCTCTAGAGATTATGCGCACTTTTTTCAACTCAGGTAAATTAGTGCAACACAGCCAACTCGCATATCACTGCCACATTATAGAAATCAGAAGCTTTTTCCTGCATAGTTATCAAAACTTGGTCACTTTCTACACATACACTGAGGTCTTACTTACCTGGCAGAACTGACCAGAATAGCTGTTCCAGAATAGCTATCCATGTACAGGTTTACTGCAGAATAAGTGTGCCTTTTTCTCCGACATAGTGTTTTGGAGCTGAATTAAGCTAAAACAGAAAAAGTCACTCTGTGGAACAAGTGTCGTCTGTAGGGACAGCTATTGTGGATTATCTGCTGTGCTTTAAATTGACACTCTGCCTTGATCCAGAATTCCTCTTAAATGTGAGCCAAATGTAAGGTTGGGAATGCCACCCAATTCTAGAAGGCACATCATGTCTGTCCGGGTATGGTATTTCACATAGCCAAGCTACTGACCTGGTGCCCATCTCCCGACTCCCTTCAGATTTTTTCCCTCCTCCTTTCAGTGCCAGGAAACTACATACTTCTCCTCTCTGCTGTACTGCTTTTGGGGATTAACACATGGGCGGGGGGGAAATTAGAGTCTGTGTTACTCTGCAGAGACAAACAGAATGGGGGGAACTGAACAAGCATTCAATGAGAGGGTGTGGAAATAGGATGTCAAGGGAAAGGAGTGGGAAGAGCGTTGAACAGGAAAAGAAAAAAACTAATACGAAAAAAGAAACAGATGTGAAAATAGAAATATACACAAGGAATTTTTATCAAGAAATCAATGACACCAAAGAGAACACGTGAGACCTTGTTTCATAACCTTGGTGACGTGATAGGATAGGAGATGCTGATCTCTTACAACACTAAGGGTCTACAATTAAAACAAAAAGTGACCATGCTGTTAAGATAAAAATTTCAAAAGTACATGTAGAAAATGTCCTCATCCTCCTTTCTTTCTTTTCATAGTAAAATGGCCAAGCTTGAGGAGTTGGAAGAAATTGATCTTAGTGGGAACAAACTGAAAGCAATTCCAACAACCATTATGAATTGTAGACGTATGCACACTGTGATCGCTCACTCTAACTGTATTGAAGTCTTCCCAGAAGTAATGCAGCTTGTTGAAATAAAGGTATGGAATGGATGCACTTTAAAAACAGGAAAACAAAATTTTTGAAGTCTCTAGGAACTAGAAATACTGTACTTTAAATGCACCAAGAACAAGACCTCCATCCACACAATCGGTAGTACAGTGTGTTTGTAACCAGGCTGAGTTGTCCATAGAAGCTTGTCACAGCCTACATTTTCTATTTGAGTATGTAAATCCATTGTACTGCTCAACTAGTGTGCAGAGTTTTACATTCTGTGAAAACCTGGGAAACTGTGACTGCCTCATGAGGACACGGTGCAAGAGGAATTCACTTTGGGAGGGGCTGCTCCACAAGGCAAGAAGGAAGGACCTGCTAACTGGTGTATCCAGCACAGTTAAGGTGGTTTTATTTGCCCAGTACAAAATTTTTAAATGTCATTTTTGTGCGTTTTTAATTTAATTCCAGTTTCCGTTTGCGTAGCTCCCAATACAATTCACAAGTAAGTAAAATGGTCTCTTGTGAAGAAAGAAAAGATCATTCATCATTTTCCAACACTTGTGTTGCTGGAGGTGCTGAGACAGGAAGGTTCCAGAAGGGAACAAATATACTTTCTGGTGTCTTGTGATGTTTTCACGAGCTTTTGTAATCTTTGTACAGTTTTTGTACTGTTTAATAAGAATTGTATATAAATGATTTATGTCAGGTTTTGGATTCAGGCATCATCATGTATACTTTTAATTTAACCAGGTTCCCTCTCCAAGTTCTCTCCCTCTCTTCACTTTTTTCACTTCTTTCTGCAGTGTGTGGACCTGAGCTGCAATGAACTGAGTGAAATCACGTTACCTGAAAACCTGCCTCCAAAACTACAGGAACTAGACCTGACTGGAAACCCCCGACTAGTCCTAGATCACAAAACACTAGAGTTGCTGAAGTAAGTATGTCTTTTAATAATGCAGGAGGCAGAAGGACTGACTCCAAATGTGCGTGAGACAAGAATGCAGTATGCAAGATGAGATGTACAGTCCTTTTCAAGGAATACTGCTTTTCTTATTGGCAGAGCAGCAAAAAAACCAAAAATCTGCAGGTAATGCAGAAAATTAAGCCTTTTCTAAAGAGAATTATTTTACACACACACAAATACAGTTGTTGTCAAATACCATTCCAAATCAAAACATCTGTAACGACTGTTGGGCTGATTTGACCTGTTTTTTTGACTGTACACATTTTATCCAAACAAAATGTTTGTTCTACTATCAAAAAGCCTATAACTTGAAACTGTTGGTTTCCTCCCTTGTCCACTCACTGTCACTTGTCAAAATCACTTTTTTTTCCACACAGCTCTGCTTTGTCTGTTTCCTGTTGCACTTACCCATTTCATACTTGTCTTCTACAGACCTGTGTCTGTTATACTGCCTGCAGTGAGGCTCAGTTATTTTCTATAAAAATCAGTCCCCTCTTTTTGTTCTTTCTGTCCTTTGATTGTGAGCACTTTCAAAAACAGCACTCATCCCTTATTGAGTGTCTGGAAAGCACCTAGCATGTTACATGTGCCATCCTAAATAACTGGGTTGCAGTGTATATGAGTAATTTATTTTGAGTCTCTATTGATTTGTTCCATAGTGCGTCTTGGGTTGTTCCCTTGGGCATTACACGTTCATTTTCTTGAATATTCAGAAGGGCAGAGCTGTTTACACCAACTCTGAGGCTCTTTGCCTGCCTGATCCATCCAGCTTGTTAGCTACTTATGGACCAGCTAGATATCCAAATCTTAAATGTGTTTCTGGGAACAGTTTGTGACTATGCTTGAGACAATTTTCAGGCAAACAGTGCAGTATTATATTTCACCCGTCACAGGTGAAGCATATTCACACTACATTAGTTTACTTTTTAAAATTAAATTTTATTGCATTGAACTTAGCAGAGAGAATTATTTAAGACAAGTAACCTAGGTTAAATGGGACTTTTGGGCCGGTGTTTAATAGTTAAAAATAAATGTCCATGCTGTATAGCAAACAAAGCAAGTGAACAGGAAGACTTAATCTTTTCTATTTTAGGAGTTACCATACCTCAACACTTGTGCAGAAATACATCTGTTCTGTAGATGACTTCTGAGGATGATGATTAAATTATTCGTAGTTCTTTTACAATGGCAAATCTCCCTAATCCACATGTAGATAAAAAGTGCAGTATGTGTAAAAGAGAACTACCTTATAGATTGCATGGAGATTTTTTGGTCCTAAAATTGCTACACCTAAAGGAGTAGAAATGTAGTTTTATCCCTCTTACAAAAGCACCCCACAAATAATGTGAGGTAGCTGTTATTCTCATTTTACAGATGGGTAATCTGAGACAGAAGTTATGGCTTTTCCAAGGTCAGAAAACAAGAGGTTGAGTTCTGATTGTTTCTAAAATTTTCATCAGTGACTTTTTCTGTTAACTTTATTTCTCTTCACTAAAACTTGAGTATGTTAAAAATGTATTAATTCTTAATTTGTTACTTTTCACTGTTTAAGTATTGGTTCAGTTTCTTCTTCTCAGTTTGAACAATGAAACCAGAGTAGACAATTTTACTGATGTCCTTACCAGTTCCTTAGCATTTCCAGGCTACCATGGTGCTGCTCTTTTAAACTGGGGGTTGTACAAAAGAAATGTCTTAATTTACAACTGTTTACATTGGTATATTAGTCTTTGAAATTTCATAGCAACTTTCCTTCTGGCTTTAAGATTTTTAAAGGAGCCAAATGTTGGTTAACATTAGACATGCCTCTGTCCTGCTAACAGTGCAACACAAGATTGAGGTCTTGCCACAAGAGTTCTTAAATTGTGTTGATGAAGTAATCTTGCTGCTTTATATACTTATTAGCCTCACATGCTGCAGTTACATAAAGCAAGAGGGCTAGACTTTTTGACCTTGGGAAAGCCACAACTCCTGTCTCAGATTACCCATCTGTAAAATGAAGGTAACAGCTACCTCACATTATTTGTGGGGTGCTTTCATAAAAGGGGTAAAACTACATTTCTACTCCTTTAAGAGTAACAATTTTAGGACCAAAAGTCTCCATGCAATCTATAAGGTAGTTCTCTTTTGTGTTCCTGCCACAAAACACTGCTGCATGTAGGGCTCCTTTGACAGGTCTCACTGGATTCTGAAAGGCATCTCTGTCCCTTGTGTGTTGTCAGTCTTCTAATGGGTAATGGACTAAATCTTCTTTCCATTTTTTTCCAAAAACCCTTCCGCAGTTGTGCGTGCCTGCTTTTTTATAGGTATGAAGATGTTTTTGGGAGATGTTTGGTACAGTTCCACAGATGTTGCCAAACAGATTAAAGGGAAACTTAAAAAATGCTGCAACGCTTGTTGCTACCATATTTATTTTAGACGAGGAAAGTCTTGGAGTTTAATTCTGATTTGTTTTTTGGTAGCAAGAAAATTACCACTGGTGTCTTAAAAGTCTGTACTAAACACATCACCTTTATGCTGTGGGAATGTGGTACCCAAACAGGCACGTGACTGAAAGCACTCTCAAGTTGCTGTCCTGCCTACATGGAGAAGTTTGGGCTCTTGCTGTTTCTTGGAGGTGTCTCGCACAGTTATACTCAGACTTCAGTGGTTCAGGAGCCAAATTAGCAATAGACTTTACCCAAAGAGCATCAGTACAGGTTGAACCTCTCTCGTCCAGTACACTTGGATCTGATTGGTGCCAGACCAGAGAATTTGCTGAACCACGGGCAGTCGATATTGCCTAGTAGCGTTATCAACATTTTAACTGCTTACTGGTCTTAGAAGACATTTATGGGTAAATTGGTGGTAAATAACAGCACAGAACACTGAGAGCCAGGACCGGTGGCTGTAAACAAACTTTATGGGACAAAAGGAAACTTGGCCATGCTCATGATAAATGGTCAGCCAGTTAACTAAAATCATGCCGGATTATGGACGTTGCCAGACGAGAAAGGTTCAACCTGTATTTTGTTTACTATAGTATGTACTCTTTACACAGAGACTCTCAGTGAGTGAATAACTAAGTGCAAGTTGACAAATTAATAGATTTTTTTTTAAACACGGAAAAGCACCCTGATTGGTTAATAGCCTTGATTAACTAATGAAATCGGTGCTTTACTATCGAAGAGCTGCAAGAGGGACGAGAAGAGCCACGAGTAGCTCTCGTCTATTAGGTGGCTTTCTAGCAGGAAGGACAGTTCTCTGACTTATGACCAGGGACTGGGGCTCCAGGCTGACATGTCAGCAGCAGAAGCAGCAGCAGCGGCTGGAGCCCCATGTATCATGTTCTAGGTAGTGCTGAGGACCGGCTTCCCATAATCCCTCCCCTTCTGCCTGAAGCCCTGCCCCATCTGGGGGCTGGAGCTGAGACACTCCCACCCACTCATTGCCTAGGGACCCGCAAAGTCTGTTGCAAGCCCTCCTTATGAGAAATGACTGAAGATGCAAAGGAGTCTGTGCAGTTTTGCCTGTCAGAGATGTAGTGGAGAGGTTTGAATTCTTCGTCTTATGGATCTGGTTCGTGACAAAGCTCATATTGTTGAAAGGATGTCTGTTGTAGATCTAGATGGACTAGGATTCTATTCTGGGCAGATGGCTGCCAATAAAAGTACCATTAAATATCCTAGGGAAGTAACTGTCTGGAGGGGAAACCTTAAAAAGGCCAAAACAAAAAGCAGTCAAGTAGCACTTTAAAGACAAGCAAAATAGTTTATTAGGTGAGCTTTCGTTGGACAGACGAAAAGCTCACCTAATAAACTATTTTGCTCGTGTTTACAGTGCTACTTGACTGCTTTTTGTTTTGATAGTGTATAGACTAGCACGGCTTCCTCTCTGTTACTATTAAAAAGGCCAGTTTTGGACCCAAGGTGGGAAGTAGTGCCATCTTGGAGAGTACAGGTGCCTACAAAGGGTCAGATTTAAAAAACAAAACTGCTACAGTCCTAGGTTTGGTATAACCTTTTCCAAGTAAGAGAAGGGAGTCAAAGTTAAAATAGAAAATAAATAGACCATGAAAATGCAAACCTCTCCCTCATCTTGTGTAACCATTGAAATTAAGTTTTGTGTAAAACTAATAGACTGTCCTTCTTGGCTTTGTTTCTGACTTTTTATGCAGTAGAAGATAACCTTAGCTGATTTTTTTAGAGGCTTACAGAAATGCAAAAAATTGTTTCTAATATACAGGACATACACAAATACTTCTAAAGAAGAGTCCCTCTTTCTTCTATGAGACTGGGAGTTGGAATTTATCCAGTACTGAATGCTGTTACTAATGCGAGGAGTGTCCTTGGCCTGTCAGTGCCAAAGGGGTGAGAAAGTGGCAAACTGAGTTCTCAGAAATTCATTTTGATCCAAGTTCCCACTTCCTGGAAAACAAGTGCAGTGTACATGAGCCACTTGAGTATCTGCAGTAAATTGAATTATTATATCGTTTATACAACATTGCGAGTAGCGTTTCTTCAGAACAGATCTGATTTTTGTTTCTTGAGCAGTGACAATTCTTATCAGTGCATTAGAAATCTATATTGAGTTTTTTCCTTTTGTTCAATACTTAGAAGGGTGTGGAACCCAGAGACTAATACACAAACATTACTTCGGGCGTTTTTGTTGGCTTTTAATGTGCTCTGGCCAGTGCATGTCCAGCTTATTTATTGGTGTAGGAAAAGACTGATCCAGATACAACAGACCTAGCTTAAGTTGTTTAAGGAAAATTTCCACACTCATGAATATTATGAACACAAACTTGCTTAGAGTTTCACAGTTTTAACAGGCAGTGAGAGTTGGGCAGATAAAAATATACATTTAAATCAGTGGTTCCCAAACTTTTTGACATCAAGCCCCCCACCTTTTGATTTTTGAGAAACTTTCACATGCACCCCGCCTCTTCTTTGCCATCATCCAACCCCCTTTTAACAAAAAATTCAATTTATAATTTAAAATAAATGCAAAAACTTGATATAAAAATGCTATTTAAAATTAAAAACAAGCCAAATAATTCTTGGCTCCTTGTGGGCCACCAGAGCTGACCACAACAGCCGCCTGCCCGCCTGAGTCCTGCGCTGCCAGGGCCACCCGCCCAAGCCCCATGCCGCCAGAGCCAGCCACCTGCCTGCCCACTGGCTGCCTGAGCCCCGCCCTGCTGGGACCAGCTGCCTGCCTGCCCCTGCTGCAGGCCAGCTGCCCGAACTGCCCACTCAAGCCCCACACTGCCAGGGCCAGCTGCCCACCTGCCACCCTGAGCTGCCTGAGCCCCGTGTTGCTGGGGCCAGCCATCTGCCTGCTAGCGCAAGCTGCCTGAGCCCTGCGCTTCTCGGGCCGGCCACCCACCCACCAGCCCAAGCCCCGCACTACTGGGGCTAGCTGCCAGCCTGAGCCACCTGAACCCTGTGGTGCTGGAGCTAGCTGCCCAAGCACCATGAGTCCCTCCCGAGCCCCTCCCATCCCACAAAGCCAGGCAACACCAGCCCCCCACTCTTACCCCACCCCCCTCACCTGAGCTAGGCACACACAGCCTCTAATCTAATCCCATCCTCCTCCTCCCACACCCAACCCACACTCACTCATCTTTGCAGAAGGCAGCAAGCGCCACCTGGGTTTTCATCGGCTGTCTGCTTTTTATAGAGGCTGCGACAGGTCCCCCATGTAAAATGGCAGGGGCTGAGAGCCAGAAGCAAAGGCCAGATCTTTCTTCGGGTGCAGGGCATGATGGGGAAGCTGAGTTCCCTTGCATCCCCCTGGAATTTATTCACATTCCCACTGGGGGGAGACTCCCCCCAGTTTGGGAAACCATGGTTTAAATAGTGTGGTAGTCAGACCTTTTGTGTTTGTCCTTTTTGTAATGCTTTGGTGCTTTTGAAGATGCTGCCTTGTGTGGGGAACTTGCTTCACTCTCGGTGGAGGCAAACAGGAGTCAGGTGTTTTCCGTCACATACAGTAGTAGTATGAAAAGACATGGGTCTGAAGAGATGGAGTTGGTCGCTTCTAAAAGCTATATTGTCCTTCCTACCATTTCAGAGATTTGAAATTCAGACCCGAGTTTACACTGATAGCTAAATCACAGGGAGGAGCAATCCAGTATCCTAACTAGGTACTGCCATTCCAAAGCAAGGGAGAAGAGAATGGCAGTTCTTGCAGCAAGCACACGAACCTGAAGGGGGAGAGTATCCTCATACTAGTTTTTAGGCCTGTTAATATAAGGTTTTGGAACATTGCTCAGTTATTGGCTTTTGGCCGCGGGGTAGGGAAAAGACTAGCTGGATATGATGGTGAGATGGGAGGTTCCATTTTAATACTGTAAAAATAAAATGCAGAAAGGCCTCGTTCTATAAATGGATAAAAGAAATGCAATAGTAGAATTGAGTAGAATTTCCCCTAGTCCCCCTGTCCATGTCTTCTCAAGCCAGTAGCAAATTCCGCTCATTTTCTGCAAAGACAACGTCATTTCCAAATAGCCAAGAAAAGATCAAGTTAAGGCAAACAAGAATGAAATAAGTGGTCCAGTGCAGGTTAATTGCTCACTCTTTTTTTCTGTTTGTGTTCTGACAAATAACATTCTATCCACCCTCTGAAGCATCTCCCCATACAGGGATACCTCTTTTTCTGAAATGTATTCTCATCTTAGCTTGTTGGCAGCATGCCCCAAATGGCAGATGACTAGGATAAGGGAGACAGTAAAAGCTTCCTTGCAATTTTAGAATAGCGGTAACTTTAGGCTGTGGTATTTTAACACATTCATCAGGCTATTTTCTTTTATCTTGTCGTTGCAGTAACATTCGTTGCTTCAAGATTGACCAGCCGTCAGCTGGTGATGCTTCAGGGGCCCCTGCTGTGTGGAGTCATGGTTATACTGAGGCTTCCGGAGTTAAGAACAAGTGAGTCCTGGTTTGGTATCCACACAGAGGTGCTCTTCTGCTGGAGCACTTCTGTATCTTTTTAAAAAGAAAGCCCTATAAAGAAACTCTTTTCTGGTGAGAAAGTTAGTTGGGACATTCATTTCACAAAAGCAAAGGCCATGGCATGACTTATATCTGTAAACTAGGCCCCTGCCTGTGTCTCATATTTCTTCTTTGTTAAAGGAGTTGCTAAGAGACAAGTGTAACTGACGCATTTTGTCTATGTAAGACTCCAGTATTTGCAAGAGACCCGAGTGCTTAAATGCATCTTCGCTCTCTGAAAAGCCCTTTATCTTCCACTGGAGCATGTGTTCCAAGCAAATCAGGGATGCTGCTGGGAAGAGGAATGGCCTAAACTGTGCATATTTCTGCATTGTCTCCCTTTTTTAACAACTAAATCAACTGTTGATAAATATCATCTGAGGGGCCTGGGATGTTAATCTGCTTGTGTGCCCTTTGTTATATGGTGCATCTCACTTTAATTATCCTGAAAGAACTTCAAAACCATTTTTGCACTTGCAGTTGCGGTTTTCAAACACTCAAGTCCAGTTCCAGCAAGCTTGTACTCAGCACTGTATTAAGTGTAGCAACAGACTGATTGTCTGAGTAACAATGACAATTTCTTAAGGGGTTAGAGGAGCGAAGACAGTTTAAACTATAGTGTTCTGTTTCCATCCCACTCCCATTTACACAATGCAGCATCAAAATAAGTACTGAAAAGAGAGTTAAGTGTGCAAAGTTTAGAGTTGAGCAGCTCACCAAGGCTTAGCTATTGTAGTGGTACCTTGCCTATAAGCTGCTAACCCTCTGCATATGTGCTTGCTTTTTAACACTGCATCGTTTAGGAGCTAGAGTCAGTGAGCACGAAGCCCTGCATGGGATTCTTTATACAACATCCTGAGGTGTCAGAAATTTTCCTCTTTAGCTCTGGTAGCTTAATGGAAATGGAAGTAGAAACCTACCCTTCTTTGTGATTTTGTGCATTGAATATTACTGTCTGACAGCTGTTCAGCTGATCTTACTCCAGCTGTGGGTGGGCATGCATCAAAATTGTAAAACCCATAGTTACAGCTAATCCCGTGGTGGTGGTCTCAGAGGGCCAAGATCTTAAAGGGTCTGAGCTACCTTCTCACTCTAAAAATACTAGTTTCTGTGCTGTGATGGAAGCATGTTCAGGGGGCACTATAGAGATTACCTTACGCATCTGGTGCTCAGTCTTCATGGGTAAACCTAAGCAGTAGCTTTCTCAGTATTTTCTCTTTTATTTTTTTAATTCACAAAATAAAGGCTGTACTTAACATGCCAGAAAAGTTGAATAATCATTAGAGTCTCTGTTAAACTTTGTTGCTCTCTCTTTACTGTGGAATTTAACAGCCATAAATGCTACTTGGGTTGTTCAGCACCAGGATCTGAAGCGAGACTTCCTAACTAATGAAAATTTTTGTGATGCTTTATTATAATCTGATCTGCCGTCAGGCTGCATATGCTGTTCAGAACCGTGCGAAAGGAACTGCAGAGGGTGAAAATGTTGTTGTACAAATGCTTGCTTATTAAGTATATCTGGGTTTTCCCTTTTTTCCTTAGATTGTGTGTGGCTGCTCTTTCCGCCAATAATTTCTGTGACAACAGGGAGGCGCTGTACGGAGTCTTTGATGGCGATCGCAATGTGGAAGTGCCCTACCTTCTGCAGTGCACAATGAGTGACATCTTGGCAGAAGAGCTGCAGAAAACAAAGAGTGAAGAGGAATACATGATCAATACTTTCATCGTGATGCAGAGGTAAATCCAGATCTTTGATATTTGTCATCTTCCTCCATATGCTGATTAGTCAGCTTACTTGCTTCCATCCCAGAGCTCTGTTTTCTGGTGTTTTCTAAATTATTTTATTTGTTAACTAATTGCTGCACATTTTTAACTGCTTGTTTCTTGACTCTTGACCTGCTGTTGCACACGTCCTGAAATCTTCGTGACCAAAGAATGGACAGCTGTACTCTCTCCTCTGAGATGTGCTTAATTTCTTGAAAAGTTCATGGCAGTAATTTTGCTAATATGTAAGACAAAGATGTGAATCTTGTTTCCTGAGACTGATGATCCTGAAACCTCTCCCTCCTGTATCTCTCAAACCCTAACATGTTTCAGCCTGTTTCTGTGCACAAGTTCAGATGATCGTTATCATCAGACCTGTTGGTGAGGATCTGCATTCTAACAGTGCAACTGCCTATTTTTAACCCTAAAATAGAATTCTTTGAGCCAGGCATAAAGAGACAGTATTATAAATAAGATGTAGTAGGTGTTTTTTGTGTTGTTTGAAAACCCCCCATATTCTGTTCTTGAGTGTACAAGAGACTGCCTTGGGGATTAGTTGAATGAATAAAGAGAATGAAGAGGATCAGACAACAGGGAAGCAAGAGATGGGGAAAGCAAAGGAGGAGACATACAAATACTCGTGGTTATGTGGCCTCATGCTGTGAACTATGGAGGTGTGAGTTGCAGTGTAAATCAAAGAACTGTGTTAACATGAACTAAGCCCTTTCTAGTTGGTGCTAGCCAGGTCTACACGAGCCATTAGAACACAGTCCTTCAGTGCATGCCACGCCCCACATACTCTGCACTTCAGAGCCGTGGATTTCCTTGGTCTTGAGGGCTTGTGTACAGCACGCTTGTCAGTCACTTCCTGAAAAGGTACAATTCCTTTGTCAGTAAGCAGGGACAGTAGACTCAAACTGACTCAGTTGTGCACAGAAAGAAAAGGCAGGTGTGCCCTCTGTTTCTGTAGTATTGTCACAGCTCCCCATTTTTATCATTGCTTGGGGTGTTGCCTCACTTTAACAGATGTTGGAAATTAATCCTGTAGTGCGATTAGATTCCCAGGCATTAGGTAGGGAAAGTACCTAACGGGAGGTCTTGTCCATCCCTTTGGTATAATTTTAAGGAAATTTAGTCTTTACGCAAAAAGATATTTCTTTACACACAGACTCTTCTTTGAGCTAATCAACATTTATCTATAACCCAGTAATAGTACTGGTTCTAGTTATATATGGGTTTTTGTTTCTCAAACGTTCCTGAGGTAAAGGATGCAGACCTACGTTAGACCTCGGAAAAGTGAGTATTGTCACCTCAGGGATCTGTAATGAAGTTCTGACTGCCTGTAAAACAAAAGAGCTAAGAAATCTAGGGATGTTCAATAGTCTAGATCAGTTATAGCCAAGAAAGATAAGCAGTGTTAAAAACCCATGCAGAGATGTGGAAATTGTTAAAATCTGTAATCAAATTGCAAAATACAGTCATGTAGATTAATTGTTTTAATATGAGCTATGCAATACTTTGCATGCTTGAAGCACAGGTTTGTCATTGAGCATTACCCAAGGCCTTCTAAAATGATGAGTTAAAAATATTCTTCAGAAGTGTCTACTTTTGGTGTGCCAGTAGGTTTGTGAATTTGTGATTGAGAGTCCAATTACAGTTGTTGAAAGTGTTGTTGGGTTTGGGTTTTTAGGGTGATAACTGCAAATGTTATAATTTGTTCAGGTTAGATACTTCTTGGTGGAGCTTTAATAGTCTGAAGGAGCAGAAAACCAATTATTAAGTACTTTAAAACTAAGTGCCAGTAAGCTGCAAACATTGGTTCTATCTCTTTAAAAAATATTTCATTTTTGGAAACTGAAGTTTCATGTTCATAAGTGATTATATTCTTAGGGGCTGCCTCTAGTTTTTCAAGAGCCTCCTAATCCTTAAATTACGCAACCTCCTTACAGATTTGGTGGGGAGGCAGGGGGCAGAGGCGGAACCAGAAGATAGACTATTTTCTCAATGGCAAGGGCCATCTGCAGTTATGAGGGTTTCTTTAATTTAGAATGGCTCTGATTTGAGGATGTGTGTCTCCTCCTCTTAACATGCTACCCATGAGTAGCACATAACTTCCTCGCTACTTTGGTATAAAGTGGCACAGTCTGAGCTGGATTCTTGTTCTTGTTCAATGAACCTTGAGATTGGGATTGTCTGACTGTAGTCTCCTAGTCCTCTCTACTCTGACCTCGTCATGCATCTTTTCTAGCTAATCAGTGAGTGTTGTCTTGTTTCTATTGCAGGAAACTTGGAACTGCTGGACAAAAACTTGGAGGCTCTGCTGTCCTTTGCCATATAAAACATGATCCCATGGATCCAAGTGGATGCTTCACTTTAACCTCAGCAAATGTGGGGAAGTGCCAAACTGTTCTCTGTAGGAATGGAAAACCCCTGCCTTTGTCCAGGTCTTACATGATGAGTTGTGAAGAAGAGCTAAAGAGAATTAAGCAGCACAAGGCCATTATCACAGAGGTAAGAGAACTGTAGTGCTGGTGGAAGGAATGTTACAAGCTGCAGCTTCCTCTGGAGACAGTTCTGAGCAACATACCAAACCCATTTTCTTATTTATATAATAATAAACTGTGGGTTAAAGGTGGGTGCGGCTGTGCTAGTATTTCTTCCTCCCCTTCCAGTATTTGTCACATGGTCCAACGGCTGTTGCTCTGACACCACAGTATTGGACCGAGCATGCAGATCTTAAACAGGTGTAGACGAGGAAAGCAGACTTCTGCTTGGGGGAGGAATTGCTGAAATAGGAATGAAGAGCCCATCCACTTTTAGGGTGGGAAAGCACACAAAGGACTCAGTGTGATGTCGTTTTTTGCATTGTCTCTCTGCTCCTTCCCATTCTCTGACCTGCCAGGTTGCTGAGACAGCTAGCTCACTTTTCTGTCTGACAGAACGTATTGTGTGGGCAGTGGTCTGTGCTCTGGCAGGCAGCTCAGTAGCAGAGAGACTGCAGCTTCTGCACAAGGAGTCCATTCTGCGTATTGTGGGTGACCGCAGGTTGGAGGTTGAATGAGTTACTGACAGAGTGGAGAACCACTCTGGAAAACAATGAGCCGGTAGGCAGGTATCTGGTGCAGAACGTACATATGGGAGACTGATTGCAAGCAGGAAGAGAGAGAAGTCCGTCCTTTTTGTTCTGTGGTGGTTGGTTTTGATCTGCTACATCCCTACTTAAGGATGTGTTGCTCAGCTTACTGCTGTACCTGCACAGGTTAATCCCGTCAAGTAAAGATGGTGGGTTATGAGATTCTAAAATGTGATGTGTTGGAAGTGAGCCACTCTCTCACATTACTCATAACCAGGGAGCACTCAGTAGGTCCCTGGGTAAAGGTGAAGTGAATTCCTGCTTTAAGTCTTAAAATGACTCGCCAATTCCACACGCTTTGGTGGCTTATCAATTCTGTCATGCTTATTCATGATATGGAACCTTAGCAGAACAACTAGGTTTTTCTGTTTTGAGTCCTTTTAAAAAGCCTATGTTTTCCTAGTCTTCATTCACTTTTCTTTTGGTTATTTGTTCTGTAGTGGCCCGTGCTGGCATCAGTTGGGCCACGTGAATATAAATCATTGTCGTTGCAGTTCTCTAAATTAGCAGGGGTTGCAGTAATCCCAGACAAGGCTGGCAAACGACCAAACATCCTGCCAGCTCAGATTGTAACCAATCCAGGATCTTGAGATTTGAAGGTACATGTGTACTTAAGAAATAAATCCCATTTCTAATGGTGTTTTCCCTCTCAGATATTACTCTTCTTCCCCTTGGGGAATGTTATATCTAAGAGGAAGTGTAGTAAATTGTGCAAAGTAATTGGGGCATGTGAAAGATTTCACTATAGCTCAGCTGAGTGAAAAACAGACTAGCACTCTACTGTATTTGACTTGCGTGCTTCATTTAAAGAATATTTTAAATTGTACTTTTCAAAGGGCTGAGCTGAGCTGAAAAAATTTACAGCTGCTGGAGAGAAGCCATATCCATGACTCCATAGTGATCGTTGATATGGAGTTGGTGAAGTGTGAGGGTGTGGATCATGCACAAGGGAAAGTAGCTTGAGATTTGAGTGGCTAACGTTGTTGCTGTAGATGTTCATTAGCGAGAGCAGTGTGACACCCCCCGCTCTCCACACCTGCATGCTCAATGTGTACCTTTGGCAGGCCTATAAGATGTGGAGGGGTGTAAAAGCCAGTTTACCTAGGGACCCAGATTAAGACCACCCACAAAGTGAGTTTCTAAAATGTTTTGGGTGCCACTCAGGCCCAAACCTGAGTGGTGTGGCTAACCCACAAGCCAGGCTGCAATGCCTGGAGCAGGCAGTCAGGCCCAGCCATGCGGTGGTAGGAGCCAAGCTGCTGCTGCAGACGGTGGTTGTGCAAACCAGGGGGTGCTTCACAAAATATTAAACCTTTTATTTGCACAATCGTGCTCCATTGTGATGTTGTTAAGGAGGCCCTTGGGCACCACACACATACACGAGAAATGGGAGCTGTGTAAGGTCATTGAAACAGCAGGGGGCAGGGAGCTAAGCATGAGCCAAGAACTTGCGTGTCCTAATCCCCAGGATTGCACTAACGCAGAGTAGCCTTTTGCAACGCTTTTCCTAGAATTTGAGTCCAGGAGGGATCACTATGATCTAACCTGTTCAGCTTATCAGCTTGGACCACAGAACTTCCACAACAATTGGTAGAGAATATTTAGAAAAAACATCCACTCTCTGATTTGAAATTTGTTCCGTGGTGGAGAATCTACCATGACCCCTGGTGAGTTGAGTGGTTAATTACCCTCATTGTTAAAACTTTACGCCTTATTTCCAGTCTGAATTGTCTAGCTCAACTTCTAGCCATTGGACCATATTATATCTTGCTCTGCTAGATTGAAGAGACCCTTTATTTCCCCTATGAATACACTCACAAATGATAACGAAGTTATTCCATAACTTCTGAATAGATTGAGGTCTTTGAATCTATTGCTGTAAGACATGTTTTCTAGTCCTTTAATGGTTCTCCTGGCTCTTTTGTGAACCTTCTCCAGTTTCTTAGCATTCTCCTTGAATTGTGGGCACCTGAACTACATACTGTATTACAGCAATGTTCAGACTTGTGCCCAAATATTAGAGGTAAAATTACTCCTTGAGATTTCTGTGGTTCTTGTTCCTGGAATTGCATTAACTGCTTTGGCCACGGTCTCACATTGGGAGCTCATGGTCAGCTGATTATCTACCATGACACCCACCCCACCCCCACCCCCAAAATCTTTTGCAAAGTCATTGCTTAATCCACTACCATGTAAATGACCTGCACTCTTTGTGCCTAGATATACACATGTACATTTAGTTGTATTAAAATGCATATTATTTACTTACATCCAGTTAATCAACCAATCCCAGAGCTCTCTGAATCAATGATTGATCTTCATTTACCATTTCCCCCCCAAGTATTTGTGCCATCTGCAAACTTTACCAGTAGTTTTATTTTCCAGATAATTGATTAAAAATATTAGGCCATAATGCCAAGAACTGATCCTTTTGTATTCCACTAGAAACATGCACAATGATGATTCCCTATTTTCATCTCTGTTTTTGAGGCCAATCATCTAGCCAGCTTTAACCCATTCAGTGAGGCATGTGAATTACGTGTTTGGTCTTGTTTTTTAATCTGTGTCCTTCACTACTATGTCAAAGATTTCCAGAGACTTTTAAGATATGTCAACCCTATTACCCTATCATCCAAACTTATTTGATCCAAAAAAATGGTTATTTTCATAGGACCTATTTTCCATGAATCCATCTTGAGTTGCATTATTTACATTGCAGTCCTTTAATTTCTATGTCACCCACACCATTATCTTGCCCAGGATTCACATCAGGCTGACAGGCTTAAAATAATCAGGATTCTACTGTTTTACCCTTTTGAAAATTGGCACATTAGCTTTCTTCCTGTCTAAAACTCACCCAATGCTCCAAAATCCGTGGAACATAAACAGTCCAGTGGGCCAGATCTTAAAATTCTTGGATACAAATTGTCTTGACCTGCTGATTTTAAAAAGTTTAGCTTCATTAGTTTCTGTTCAACATCCTCCAGAGATACCAATAAAATGGAAAGAGTGTTATCACCAGATGATGAGACTACATCTGTGTCCCCTGCTGGGGGCAGGGGAAGACCGTTCACCATTCTGGCTCCTTACGTATAAAACAGATGGGATGTTTAGCTGCCACACAGGGTGTTGTAAAGATGGAGGTTTCTAAAAATGCCTTAGAGATTTAAGCATGAGGCATTTTTGTCTTGGTTTATTCTCAACTTCATGTCTTCTTTTTAAAATTTCAGGATGGTAAAGTAAATGGCGTGACAGACTCTACAAGGATCTTGGGGTACACCTTCCTTCACCCAAGCGTTGTGCCCCGCCCTCATGTGCAATCCATCACCTTGACTCCACAGGACGAGTTCTTCATTCTGGGTAGCAAGGGATTGTGGGACAGCCTCTCCATTGACGAAGCAGTGGAAGCAGTCAGAAATGTGCCTGAACCACTGGCAGCTGCAAAGAAGCTTTGCACTTTGGCCCAGAGCTATGGCTACAATGACAGCATCAGTGCCGTGGTGGTTCAGCTCAACGTGACAGAGGACAGCTTTTGCTGCTGTGAGCTGAACGGAGTCCCTCCTCCCAGCCCAGGCATCTTTCCCCAGTCAGTCAATGTGGTCATTAAAGACAGACCTACGGATGCTTTGGGAATGCCGTCTTCCAGCAGCGGCATGGCCTCTGAGATTAGCAGCGAGATCTCCACCTCTGAAATGAGCAGTGAGGTGGGGTCCACAGCTTCTGATGAGCCCCCTCAGGTAGCCATGAATGAGAACAGCCCAGCCTACCCCAATGAACAGCGCTGCATGCTTCACCCAGTCTGTCTGTCCAATTCTTTCCAAAGGCAGTTGTCCAGCGCCACCTTCTCCAGCGCGTTTTCTGACAATGGCCTCGACAGTGATGATGAGGAGCCCATCGAAGGCGTCTTTACCAATGGCAGCCGGGTGGAAGTGGAGGTGGACATCCACTGTAGCCGAGCAAAGGAGAAACAGTTCCTCCAAGTGCCCGTGGAAGCCAGTGATGAAGGCATTGTCATTAGTGCAAATGAGGATGAAACTGGCCTTTCCCGGAAAGCAGATGGCTCCACCACTGGTACAATTGGACGCCGACGAGGCAATGGTTCTGTGGCTCCTCAGGAAAGGAGCCATAACTTGATTGAAGTAGCAACTGATGCACCTCTCAGAAAAACTGGTGGCTACTTTGCAGCTCCAGCCCAGCCAGATCCAGATGACCAATTCATCATCCCACCAGAGCTTGAAGAAGAGGTGAAGGAGATCATGAAACAGCACCAGGAACAACAACAACAGCAGCAGCAGCAGCAGCGGCAGTATCAGATGGATCAGCTGCCAGACTATTATGATACACCACTATGACCCGGTCTGCATGCTGCTCAGAAATAAACTAACGAACAAGACGACATGAGTGCAGTACCCACACAGGGCACACATTACAGCAGGGGTTTTACTACACTTTGTTTTCCTTACCCTACCACTACAGATAACTGCAGCTTCTCTTTCTGTTTGTTAGTTTTAATATCCACTGACATTGTCCTAGAGATGATTTACCAATAAATTTAAATTAGTTAATTTTCCCTTAACATATCAGTGTAAAAAAGGAAAAGGTTTAATATATTGCAGAGAGACATGATTATGTAATTTTTTAAAAAAGTGGCTCGTTTTTTGTTTGTTTGGAAAGCAGGGCAGTATGCCAGTGCTAAATGATTAAGTAATATTGTAATACTGTATTTCTTTGAGAAAGAAAAAGGCTTTTTTGGTCTTGAAAATGATAGACATTTGTAGACTATGGAGACTAACTCCTAGGAGTTGCTTTACTCTTTCAGATGACTTAAAGTCACTGAGATTCACTAATTTTCTCTGAGAGAACAGTTGTTTGGGAAATTATTGTAAATAGAGCTGTGTTGTATAGTGATGCTTAAAATGTTTTGTAGTCTTGGCATAAGGACACAACCTGAACTGACTCTTTGTTTTCTTGATTCTTTGGGCCATGGTTGTCATACTGAGTGACTGTACAAGTTACCTACAAATTTAGGTGGTTCTTAAACCATAGAAAACAGCCTGTTTTTCTTCTTCTTGTCTCTGTTTTTCTTCTTACTTTTACAGACACATTTTGTGTTCCTTATTGCTGCCACAACCAGCATGATTGTATAGCGCTCATTTACTGTAGATCATTTACATACCAAGAGTTATATTAAAGCAGAGTGCACAAATGAACATGTCATAACTTTTGTTATAATAAATAAAAAATTTACACATAGCGAATGTCTGCTTTTATGTCTGAGCAGCTGGATGTATGTGTATTTTCAATGAAAGTCCTTGGAGTTCTTTAGGTTCATCTGGATAGTGCCCCCTGTTTTAAAGAGCTCTGTATAAATTGTTCTGTGAAACTGGAGAATTTTACAAAGGTGTAAATCCTGAAAATGTAGAAATCTGCTATGAAAATAAATCACCAGATATTTCACAGTGAAATCATATTTCTTATAAAGGGGTTCAAATTCTTCTACTGACTCTTTGATTTCAGTAGCACTAATCCACTCTCAGCTCATCCTCTAAAACACTGTTCATGATATTGGAAGACTCAGGATCAGGTATGGGCTGGCTTCAGACCCCACCACCCTCCCTCAAAAGGATGGAGGAGTTGAGAGAAGTTGCAGGTTACAATGGTAAGGAAGGGGTAGTTTGGGGTGCAAAAGAGAGAGGCACAAAAACTATGAACAATTAGAATTTGACTTTAATGTTAGTTTGGCCTTATGTAACAAGGAAAAAAGTGGTTTCTGCTTAATGGTGACATCCGCCCCTCAAACTCACTTTCATTTGAGTGCTGCAGATCAGCCTTATTTTGTCTTTGATGGATGAACCGGTGTTTAGCAGCAGATGAGGTACCTTCCAGGGGCAGTGTCTGAGCCGACATCTAAGACTCAACATTTTATAACAGTGGGCTAATACAGGACAGGCTCCTTGGTCTGCTCAAGGACCTGGTGGCGGAAAGGAGAGATTTCCTTTAACGCAGCTTTTGTGTCTTAGTTTTCCCTCTTAGGATACACCAGGCAATTAAGAGACAGAGAATTGGGGAGGAAAGTACTGATTTTCGGTTTGGCAGACACTGATTCACACCACTTGCCTAGTGTACTTCTAATGCAGAAGACTGACATACATTTGTAGTAGTTATTTATTTCCCGTTAGTATCATTAACAAGATAGACAGAAACATGTACAGCTCTGGAAGTATGTTAATTTACTGCAGAATCAGCTCCACAATGGGAGCACAAATCACTGTTTTGAAAGAGCCATAAAATACAGTATTAAAGCAGAGACTAGGTTAGCAACTTTTAGGCATGTAGCACTTTGGATATTATTTGATAAATAATTCTGCAATCCAAAAATACACTGGTAGTGATACATTTTGCTCAGAATAATCAGACAATGTCCTTGGCACAAAGTGAGATTTTTCAGATATTGCCTGAGCCTGAAGGCAATAATGAGCAAAGGTTAAGCAAGGGCCTGGGCAAGTTGGGTACAAGTTAGGGCTTCCTAAGTAATTGTAAAACTTCTCTGGACCTTGGGAATGGAAATTTTCTCCATTGCTGAGCCTGTTGTTTACAGTACAATAATATTATTGCTGCTCTATCAGTGAGCAGGACTAGCTTGAATTGTTCTATTTCTGTTCAGTCTAAAATGCGTCTGTGAACTAAGATGACACAGACAGCATAATGGTGAGTGAAATTTGCTTGTCTATTAATTTCAGTTGATACCTAGGTGCTGAGTGCAGATAAGAGGGACAAAATGGTAGATTCTTTCTTATGAGCCTGTCTGACCCTACGCTCATTCTCCCCTGCATCCTGTCCTCTTTGGGTTTTGCAGAGCCTGTTCGACATAAGAGAAGGTAGAATAAAAAGAGAAACTCAGTCCAAGTATCAGCTAGTTCTTGCAAAAAAAAAAAAATGGTTAGACTTTTCTTTCAGTGCCCATACCTAGTAAGGTAAAGGCAGTCAAAATGGACAGACCATCAAGTTTTGCTGTCCTCTCTCCAACCACTCATTTTGTTTACATGAGTGACCGTCTGCTCGCTTGAGCAAGGGTTCTGTAGTCCAGGATCTGGCTGAAACTTTTGGATTTCTTGTTCTTGTGAGATGGGTTTTGTTTGTGCACTTCCTGCTGCTGTGCTGGCAAGCCTGAGATGCCAGGGACTGAATGGGTTCCAGAGACTGAGATCTTCGCTCATCCTTCCAGTGGGTCCTCCAAAGCAGAGGCTCTCAGCCTTTTTCCTTGAGGCCCTGCCAACACACTGCTAAACTTCCCATTCCAGCTCTGCCACAACAGCTAGTTTTCAGCATATAAAAGCCAGAGCTGACATTAGAAGGTAGCAACCAGGGCCCATGTAACGGGCTCCTGTGAAGCTACATTGCCTAGGCTTCAGCTTCAGCCCCAGGTGGGAGGACTCGGGGGGCTCCAGGCTTCCATCCAGTGTGGTGGGACTTTGACTTTCTGCCCTGCGCCCACGTAGGTCTAACACTGGCCTTGCTTATGGCATACCAGGGGGCCCTAGGACCCTCATTGAGAACTACTGCTCCAGAGCATGCTGAAATGCATCAGCAATGTGGTTCATGGTGTTAAGCCACCCGCTCACAAGCACTTTTAAATAAGAGTATTCTTCTGGTGAGAACACAGGGCTAGGACTTAGGAGATCTGGGTTCAGCACCTGCCTCTGCCATAACCTTCATAGGTGACTTTGGGGAAGTCACTTAACTTCTGTGCCTAAATATTCCACACTGGCTAGGCACCATGATGCCATAGCGATGCTCACCCCAGAAGAACCAAAAATGTGGAGCAGGGTGTTTGAACAGTTTTGAATTACCAACTAATAAAAATCAGCAAGCAAGAAGGGACATTTTCAGTGACTCATGAGCCCAGCTCTGTGGGATCAGAAACCAAGAAAATGCTTTGAAGGTGAACACAAAATGTTAAACTTAGTTCATCCGTTGAAATATGTAACAGGAGAAACTGAGACAAGCAGAGATGCATAACTTGAAAGGGGTGAAAGGCTAGTGTTGGAAGATAAGGTCTCCATTGTTTTACAGAAAAAGTACCTTTAATATAAAACTAGTGTGGGGGGCAGGGTGGAAGGTGGAAAAATAACCTGATTTGTGTACAGCATATATGGAAACCTTTATTGGAATTGTTAAGAGAAATATTATTTCATCTTACCTGCTGACAAATAGCTCTAATGGATTTTGTCTGATGATGAATCATAGGAATTTTTCTTGCATGTTCCAAACGTGACTCTTTAAAGAAACAAACTCATTTTCTTATCTCTCTAGATTTAATGCTTTCAGAATGAGCCCACTGTATTGGTGTACATTTATTCTCTTGCTCCTTGAACTAGTTACCTTCTTGAAGTGGCACAGGAAAAGCTGGGCTTGAGGGACAACAATTTAGGTGGTCTTTTAATGTGATCTCTGACATTTTTTTGCTTACAGATGCTACATGCTCAGTTGCAATAACTGCCTCTCCGTACAAACTGGATAGACATCTAACTATTCAGCTTACGTGTGCAGGTATAGTAATTGTTTATGTAGTTGTGTATGTGCACCTAGAATTTATGAAAATTTCCCAGTAGTGACTACCTGTCCTTAGAATGTCATCTCAATGTATCAATGAAATAGTGAGAGAGAAAGTGGAAGCCAAACAAGGCATGTCTACACAAACACTGGGCACAAGTGAGTTGTAAATCTACACTGATCCAAAGTGCAGCAAGCCAACTATGTGGTCTCTGCTGCTGCGCACTGAAGGTCCCCTATTGTGCACTGACCTACTTTAGTTGCAAACCACAGTAGGTCACTGTGTATTAAGGAACTTGTAGTGTGCAGCAGGCTAGTGATTAAACCCCAGATTTTCCCACATTAATTTTTCACCCAGACAAGCATTTGATTCAGCTATGCCAGAAAGATATGAAGTCTGAAACTGTTTCAGCTTGGGGTTCATTTAATCTCTGACAAATTTTCTTCCTGAAAGTAATTTAGTGCTTATTTTTACTAGTCAGGGAAAATATGATTCTTGTGTGGACCTAATGTCTCAGATCTTCTTAATATATTCACGGTGAAGTTTTTGTCATACATACATGAAGACACCCTAAATAAAAGCTTTTAAGGGCCTGGTGAGGAACACCACCAGATCTACCCATCCCTTTGCCATTGTAGCCTATAGTGTCCTAAATAAAAAATCAAGTTTGGGTCTGCTTTTGTAGAATTTGGTAGCAAAATAGTTGAGTGGAGTTTTCTGAACATAGGCCAGGTTTTCTCTCCCGTAAGGTGTCTTACTAGCGCGCTCTCGCTCTCTGGTAGAGTGTGTCCATCATGGTGCTGCAAATAGTTATGGGTCTACAAGAGAAATCTCTAAGAGCCTGGCTCTGTTGCTCTATTTTAACAATATTTGTGGATGGGCTGATGCAAGTGAGGGATTAATGGCCCATAAGAGGGCTTTTCGACTAATGCCTTATAACCAGAAACTAACTACCAAGGGGCTTCCCCTCACCACCTCAGTTAAGGGAAAACACCGAAATTCTGCAATAACTAGGACTTAGACTCCCCTAATTTCCCCTTTCTCCTCCCTCCGTCATGGGCTGCTCCTGTTTCAGCATGTCTGCAGTCTTGAGACTGCTCTTAATCTCCTGCCTATACTTGGGAAAAGAGGGAGATGAACTCCACTCAATGTCTCTGAAAGGGCCTGTTCCCACTCCAAGTCCCCAGAGTTTTATGGTCACGGTGGACATGGGATATATTGGGTCGTGGAAGGAATTTCTAACACTTCTTGAATTTTTCTCCACAAATAAATCAATATAAATATACACAGAGAGAGAATGCAGTTAGAAACCCCTCTGCCAACATTCATTTCCTTTTCAGGGGGGCGGGGCAGAGACTTGTTGTTCCTATATTTTCTGTTCTTTGGTTCACCTTTTCATTCACTTTCTTCAACTGTTAAGGGGCCTAGGACAAGCCCCAATGATAGAAGCAGGTAGGGGATGTTCCTTTAGACTAGTTCCCTTTTGGCCAAGTATGCCAGTCAGCACTTGTGTCTGCAGATCCTACTATTCCTGACTCATTCTTCAAGCACCTTTCTGTGTTTGTGTTGCTTATACAAGTGCTATTAAAAACTGAAAGAAAGTTTTTAAAATACTGTTCTACTCACAAAACTCTCAAGAAAAAAAACTTGCAAGGTTTCACATCTGTGTGTTGATGATTTACAAATCTAATGTGGGGCACTTTGCAGTACAAGTACAAAAATGGTTTCATTAATTGCCAGCTCTAAAAACTCTGGGACTTGGACATCTAGCTGGCCACTTTTCTCCTTTCGCTTTGCCAGTAATTACGGTTCTGCAACCCTCCTGTTATGCCTTCTTTTCAGGAGGGTTGCACCAGCAGCGTAACTGCAACTTCAGAATCAAGTGTGGTGGTAAGATGAACTAGCCAGTCTCTCTGCCTACAGAGCTAAACAGGAGGGTAGCAGAATAAATACTAAGAGCTGGGTGAAACCTTGTTACAAGTTGAGCTAAATTTTGCTGAAGTTGATAGGCATGAATTTGTCCTTCAGTTAATATAACAACAAGGATAAGCCCCCACTAATGACTAAAGGTGTATGTGAACTATACTAGGAGATTTGGCTGAGTGGAGTAGAGAGGGAGGGATGTGTACAGAGACAGATCTAAAACTGAGAACAGGCCAGGTGAGAGGGAAGGAGAAGCAAGAAAGCCAAGTAGGTGCCCAAACATAATGTGACCTGGGAAGAAGAGAGATCAGGCTTTGGAGTGTAGCGTTGGCTAATGAGGCTTGGGTGGTGTTAGAAGCGGCTGCTTTTGTTCTTGGTTCACTCTGTGTGGTACTTCATGCATTTCTTGTAAATAAGCTTTCATTACATATCAGACGTCCATCAATTGCTACTCCCACATGGAACATCCCTGAGGCCCTGGACATTGACTTAGCTACTCAGGTCAAAAAGGATCAACAATATTTTTAACTGGGAAATTATCAGAGTTGACTTGGAGTACAGATAAGAAGTTTCTACTGAGTAAAAATGTGCCATTTTTACATTCCAAAGATGAATCACAGTTGAATGCTTTGGAGAAAATTAGGACACACTGATTGTGAAAGAAAGCTAGTTATATTGCCCTGTAGTGGTATGAGAGTCAGTGACTTGAATAAAATGCCTTTTCATTACATTCATTACTGAGGAAGTGGATATACCAAACACTGGCAGACAGACTTACAGTAAGTGCAGTCGCTGTAAGCTTTTCTATTTTGAGCCTTTTTTTAAAAACCCTAAGTATAGAGATTGTGTGGCACTGAGTTCATTCCTTGGAAAATGGTATTTAAGAAACCCCTGACACTTGCATTCCAATTGAAAGTAAAAGCTCCTTTTATAACTCTTCACTAGCCTGAGGGACCAATCAGCTGTAGCAGAGGTGATTCTGTGGGCTCCCCAGAGGAGAGAGACTTCATCATAAGCAGGGAGATGGTCATAACCCATCCCCCATGCTGCCTCATGCCAGAAACTGAGACATAACTGTCCTGAGTTTCTTCTCAACTATCTTGGCCTCAGGCAGCCCTGATGGACACACACATGAGGCAGGTAAGGGTACCAAGAGCATTCCTCACTTTTCTTCAGAGGTTAAGATAGTTTCTGTAGTTAATTGCTAGTATTGTGTTATTTACCCAATCCCCTCACTATTATTTTACTCTTTCCAGGCATGGCTTGCATCACTTGCCAAGTTTCAAGTGTTAACTGTCCTCATGAGAGGCTACACATGTGAGCAACAGCCATTCTTTCAGTGTGTCCAGTGCTTGAGAGAGCCCTGAGTGTCAAGTCCAAGGCAAGGAAAAATGGATCTTTAAACTCAGACCACTACCAAGGGAATTATCTATTTGGCCAGGTTCTCAGACAGAGATGTAGGGTAGGAGGTGTCTCCTGAGCTTTCTCTGGACAGATTCAATGCCCCTTCAGCCTCCTCACAGGCATCCCCTAAGAAGGGGAAGGCTTTTGTAGATTTCAGGGTAGGAGAGCTTGGACTCTTGCTTCCAAGAGCTAGTTCTGAAAAATCCCAATAGCTTCCTGGCAAGATGAATTTTTCTCTGAGGCCTTGATCGCTCAGCTCATACCATGAGTCAAAGGACTCCTTCTCCAGTGGCCATGAAGGGGAGACATGGCTGTGATGGGGCCTCCATAACTTCTACCAGAAAGGAGAGCAAACATAAACACTTGGGACTGGCACCATCAAATTGAGCCCAGCTCACTACCCCCACTGAGCAAATTACAGCACCAGACACCATAAGCATCTGTTTTGGCTCGCCCACCATGGGTAGTACTGTTGGCTCCAATAGTCTTGGACTTGTCTACTACATCCGTACCAAGTCCCTACTCAATGCCTTGGAAGTTCAAATTTACTCAGCATTTCTCCATAACAGATGAACGGTGATCTCCACTCCCTCTGGATACTGAGCATTTCTCAGTATTTAAAACCCAATCTCCAAACATCATTCTCTGGTACTGCAAAATTTGCCATGGTCTTCCACTGCTGCTCCTCCACTACATGAGCCTCTATTTTCTGTTCAGGGTTTTCCAACATATCCTTTTGGGAACCTGTTGCCTAAAAGACATAGGGAATACAGGGCGGTGGAAGATGCCTTGCATGTCACTTGGATTTACATATTCCCCAAAACCAAAGGCCATACTGTGAGCCTTGGGTGACCTCTCAAAGACAATTTGCCAGACCACTAGTATCATCACACAGAGAGGCCGGGTTTTATCAGCCCTCTCCTGCCCAATCCCTTTTCTTTGCCCTCAGGAGGAGACCTTTGAGGAGCAGGAAGACAGGATGGATAGAGACATGACATCTCAAATATCTATTTCATTCTCATCTCTGTATGAGGCAGTTATGTCTCCACCACCATCTGTGGCCAGTGATTTGTGGCAATTTCAAGACTTCATAAAGAAGGTATGTACCACTCTTCAGATTAGTCTCAGAGCTCAAGGCTTTACATGGCAAATTGTTAGATATCTTGCAGTCTTCGTTGTTGTCAAGAAGGAGATTACTCAATGAGAAACTCCTAGACCCGGCAACAAAGCTGTGGCAGACATCTGCCACTCTTCCACCTGTGTGTAAACAGATGGGTGGAAGTAATCTGTCCCCATCCCCCACTGCAGTCCCCCAAAGATTCTGACTTTTTGTTGCTTCACCCTCCACCTGATTCCCTGGATGTCGTAAATGAGCAGGGTAGGCAGCACTTTTCCAAGTCTGTCCCTTACGATACGGACCGGAGGAGGCTGTCTCTTCTTGGGCAAAAGGTCTATTTGCCAGCAGCCCTGCAATTCAGGATTGCAAATTATCAGATGGTCATGTCCAAATATAATTTTAGAAATGCTAGCAGATTCATAACTTTTATTGAGCACCTGTCACAAAACCACAAGGAGCAATTCCATTCCATCTCAGTGAGCCAATAGCCAACTGATCTTTTAGCATCCTTAGATCCTGTGGATACTGTTACCAAGTTTATTTCCATAGTGGCAGTTATGCATCATGGCCCCATCTTTCACAGTTAAACAAAAAGTGCAGAACACCATGGAAGAGCTGCCTTGATCATAAACTGTTCTCAGAAACCAGGGATAAGTCCACATTCTGAAAGACTCCAAGGTTATTTTACTGTCCCTGCTTATATTTAACTTACAAATAATAAAAGGTTTAGTAGGATGCGGACTGTCCTGCTCAGTTTCCCTTGTTCTGTAAAGCCACCAAGCCCCACGGAAAGAGAGATGGCTTTCAGAGATGGAGGGTACTCCTTGATCACCCAGCCATCAAGTTTTGGGGTTTTTTTCGGGGGTGGGGAGGGGTGGTTGACATTTGATACCCAGAAGACTAGGAGAATTTGTAGCAGTGCCCATTAGCCTACATCTCCCTCTTTGGAGACTGCCTAAAAGTCATAACATCAAGTTATATCTTCCATTTTTTTTTCCCAACAGCTCCCTTCTATCTTGGAAGAAGGGTCGATTTTGTATTTCCTCCAATGTGTCTGATACAAAAAAGGATAGTGACCAAGATCAGACTGGACAGAGTCAGAGTTATCCTTATCACATATCAGCCTGGCTCAAGACAAGCTTGGTTCTCTTATTCATTTCTTAGGAAGGCCAACTGTTCAAGGCCTCAGCCATCCCTCTTCTCCTGACACAGGGTGCAGGTCATGTGCTTCATCCCAACCTAGAGGCTCTCCCTTCAGAGTGTGGCTTCTCAAGAGTCACAGGGTTAAAATAGGCCTATTCTACAGAAATGCAACCAGTGTTACTGAATACCTGAGATTTTTTTTCCTACTACTTCCCCAAAGAAATGGAAAAAAAAATTCACATTGGTGGTAGTTGTGCTGCCTCCTACTAGACTTATCTGTCATATTTGGATTATCTGTTGGGCCTAAAGAAATCAGGGTTATCAGTTTAAGGTCCATTTGACCACAAAATCGGCCATTTGTTCTCCAGTACAAGAATTTTCCATATTTGCTCATTGTTGTTATCTAGATTTTTTTTAAGGTCTTGGGGAATCTCTACTGGCAGACTAGAAACCCTGTCCTGACCTGGGATCTCAAGCTGGGACTCATTTACCTAATGACACCTTCATGTTGCTAATGATTCAGATTTGCTCAGTTGCTTAATCTATGAAGACAGTTTCCTAAGTAGCCAGCATGTCAGCCGATGGGATTGGGAAGAATGAAGCTTAGATTCGGATCCCCCTCATTTTATGGTGGTTTTTAAGGACAAGACCTCTTTCTGCCTACACCACAAATTCCTACCTAAGGTTCCATCTGAAGTCTACCTTAATCAATCCATTCATTGAACAGTGTTTCCCAAAGCCATACCGTTCTCTTCCGGAATCTTGCTTGCGTACCCTGGATACCAGATAGGTGTTGGTCTTTTACTTGGATAGGACAAAGTAATTTTAGGAAGACTACTTCAGGAGTTGAGGAAGACGAAATGGACCACTTACCCTATTAAAGCTTCAGGCTGAGAGGAAAGTCCTAATCAGCGAAAGCTCATGTACGTGGGGCAGGGGAACAGTTAAGGGTTTCTATAAAGCCAAGGATTGCTAAAGCCTAATTGGTTGGTGGAGTCTAGCTGCAAGAGGAGGTGGGCTGTATTTTAAATCCCTGGAGCTGAGATCAGGGAAGGTTGTCTGCAGTCACCCTGTGAGAGTTTTGGGGGGCTATATTGGCAGGAAGGCCACCGTTATTCCCTGGCAGGAGGGAATTTGCTCTTGCAAGCCGAGAGCAATGAGGGGAGCTGAAAAGGTAGGAAAGACTCAGGGAGAAAGCAGCAAGGAACAGAATAGTGCAGGCCTTGGCTGCTGATTTCACTGGGGCCCTGAGCTAAACCTGGAGTAGAAGGTGAACCTGCCATCTCCTACTAGCAGCTGAAAAAAGACACTAGCTGGGAAGACTCAGAGACCATTTTTCAGGACATACTTCGGTACTCCAGAAGATGGAACCATGGACAGTGACCTGGCTGGAGGGGCACGGCGTGAAAAGGAACTGCAGTGCCCGGAACAAGAGGGCGTGGCAAGGCATGCAGCTCCCAGCAAAAGAGGGCCTCTTTCTGGGAAGAGCTAAGGCCCTGAGGCTCCAGGCAGAAGAATCCCTAGCGATGAGTGGATCCCATGATGCACCTAGGCTCTTCATTTTCTTTGTGAATAGATCCATGGGATCCATAGTCTCATCTCAGAAACTGTTGAGATGGATGGGGGCGTGTATTAGTATGTGTTAGGATTCTGCAGATGTTCATGGCCCCTGAAGTTTGAGAGCATGTTCCACGAGAATGGGCCAGTATCTCGAATATGAAAGGCTGCTACATGAATGTCAATACGTACGTTCTGAAACATTTTTGTTGTGATTCATGCTGTCAATCCCATGTGGCACTTGGAGCTTTAGAAGAGAGCCTGAAGAATTCTTTTCCATCTGGGGACACTGCTCCAAAGTCACCAAGTGGGCATCCGTAGGGATATACATCTTGAACTGTAGTTACTGCACAAAGTGAGTAGTTTCTTCTTTATAACCATTAAGTTAATGTATTAAAAAATTTAAAGGAAGCAGACATAACTGTATCAAGACATTGTAACTCAGCATTTCCCAGGTGTTCTGTGAAAAAAATTTTGATGCTAACATTTTTTCCTTCTAAAACATTAAATATGAAATTATATCAAAAGACTAAGGTATTTGAATAGTATTTAGATTGTAGGTATATTAATATTTATAATGCATTCGTAACAGTATAGTTATTGTGTGATTCGTGCCAAAACAGAGTTGATTCAGATTGTTTAGCCATGAGTCTTATTCAGAGAAATCATGTGATGCTGCACTTGATATGAGGACCCAGCTCTCCAGAACCATTCCTAATATTAAGCAGATTTGTGATCAAAAGATGCAAAAGCACTCTTCCCATTTAAAAAGAAGTCAAATCTTCCTAATTTTTATTTTCCACTAGTTTTCTGCAAAAATAGATTTATAAATAACACAACTTAAAAATATTTTTCCATACCTGATTTGTTTTGCGTGTCTTTTTTTTATAAAAATGCTTAAGATTTAAAGGAGGACAGGGCTTTTTTGAACAATATTGTCCTTTCTATTTTTGTACAAAAGAACAACTAACTATCCTTTCAGCTGTTATATTGTTTTTGTTTGAGGTTTTGTACTTACTTCCAATTTTTATACTTAATTATAGAGTTGATAACCATCCTCCTGTCAGAAGGACATTAGTTGTTCGTTCAGATAGTTTTCTCTTATTTTTTTATTCTTTGTAAAAGACACCTAAAAAATAGCTCCTTTTAAAATCAACATTTTAGCATTGTGTGACAATTTTTCAGTATGAAATGTTCCACCCCTACCCCAAACCAGAATATAGGTGTTCCATCAATATAGTCCAAGCCCAAAAGTGTTTCCACGGCCAAATTCGTTGGGGGAACGCTGTTCTAACTTGAACCATATCCCGTTTTAGCTTGTTCAAAGACATGACATAACTAGAAGTCATCTCAGAATCCAGGTGTGTTTCCACAGTCTCTGAAGGAAGGAAAGCAATTCTCTGAATCAGCTGAATGTGTCTATTTTCCACCCACCCTGATCAGCAAGAAGCCTAGCTAACAATTTCATTTTCAAAAGAAATTTTTGTCCATTAATTTTAGCTGTCAGGGCCAGATACTTAGCTGGAATCAAGAGGCTTCTGTGGCACTGGGGTTATGGTGATACAGTGCTACGTTGGTTACAACATTCATTTGAACCGAAATATAGTATACACAGGGCATTTTTGTCTGGCAGAGCACTGTGTTTTGCCACCTTTTTTTCCCTGGTGCTGCCATTTTAAAAAGGCAGCTGGGCAGCTGAGAGCCACATATGGCTCTTGAAGCAGCCACTTGCAGCTCCGGCCATTTGGGCTCCCTGCCTGCTGATAAAGAGCAGGACTTGATTTTAATCAGTTTAACAGCTGCCAGGAGAGATCTGGCCATTAAATTAATTAATTAGAGTCCTTGCTCTTTCAGTGTGGCAGGTCAGGGAGCTGCCCCTGCCACGCTGTAAGTGAGAGGAGCCAGAGGGCTGAGGCGAGCTGCACAGAAGTTAACATGGCAGCTGGCAAAGAAGCAGGAGCACGAGCACGTGAAGCTCCTTTTAAAATGTACGTGAATCCTGGGCTGGGGGTGGTGATGGTTGTGGGGGGGTTAAGACTTGGGGGCAGGTTGGGGCTGCAGCAGTAGCTGAGGAACGACTGCCCGGGGCAGCAGGAAAGGAGCAGCAGCCCGCTGGGAACATGGCTGCCTGGGGAGCACCTGTGCCTAACAGAGGGTGACTGCATGGTTTCACACCATACAGCGCCCTGACTCCTTGCAGCCCCTGGCCACAGCTCCCTACCTGGCCCCGGCACTGCCTGTCTCCAGCCCCTGCCTGGTGTCATCCACCTTGTTCTCCCAACCCACCACCTGCCTTGCCCTGTGCCTGGTGCCCTGTTCACAGTCTGTCCTGCCCCATTTGGTGCCCACAACCTCATGAGCCCCCTGTTCCACCTGTTTTCCCTCTGCCCCATGTCCACAGCCTCGCCTGCCCTGTTCACTCCATGCCAGCTCCCCGCCGGTCTCTCCCATGCCCAGTGCCCCCGACCTCCAGCCACCACTCCTGGGACTTGCATCCCCCTTCCCGGGAGCAGGTCCCAAGCCAGGCAGCTGCCCTTCCCCAGCATTGCACGGCCGCTGTGGGGAGTCTCTGCCCAGGTGCCCCACTGCGCTGGAGGCAGCCAGAGACCTGGCACGGTGTTGCAGAAGTTGTGGGGCAGGTACACTAGTCTGGGGCTGTGGGTTTGTGCCCTGCTGTTTTGCAGGAGTGGGAATGTGTATGTGTTTTTGAGGGTGTATTTGGGGCTGCGCTGTATGTGGTTGGGTTGGAGAACTGTGTGTGTTGTGTAAGGCTTGTGGCTATTTTGTGTGTTGGGATTGTGTGCGTTGTCAGGCATTATGGACACTTTATGAGCTGGGGTTTTGCCCACTTGTGTGTTTTATGTTGTGCTTATATTTAAGTTGGGTTGCACTTGTGCACGTGCGCTCTCTCGCTCTCTCTCTCTGTGTAGCCTGGTGGCAGTTTGGGGTCGTGCGGGGAGGGGGATGAGGTGGGGCTTGAGTTCCGGCACCTTCTTTCCTAGGAAAAACGCACAGAGCATACGTAATACATAGTAGGGGAATATAGTGTGTATATAATGCATATGGGAATTCATGTGTACAAGGGATACTGCATCTATTGAATTTGTTGATGAGTTGTTGAGGCTGTTGCTTGCATTAAGAGCAGATGGGCAAATTGAAGCTTTTACTGTGTTCTTGCTCAGTTCATCCAACCCCGGCATGGAAGCCTGCATGGCAGATAGGAAGCATGAAGTTTTCAGGTACTGACAGCTGCCTAAATATTTCACTCCTTGCTAAAAGGAAGGTACTGTATGGATGAAAGTAATGTATCTGAATCTTAACTATGTTGTTCAAAGCACATTTAAAATGTACATGTCCCTTATCTATGTATCTCTCATGAGCCTCTCAGCATCTTTTTATCCGCAGAAGTTTTACGTACCTGTTTTCCTCATTTAAGCTGCTCAATGTGCTATAAGAGCTTATGAAAGTCGAGTGGCAGCTGCATTTCTCAATATAAATGGAGTAGTATAAATCAATTTCTCTTAGACCATTTGTATTATTGCAGGGCATTCTCTGACTTGCTTGTCTTGCATTGTCACATGCCAAAACCAATCTCATCCAATGTGTTGACAAGCCGCAGACCTTGCAAAGAGTTTGTTTTATTTATGATGGGTTATGTGGAGCAACAGTGACGGGTTTTCATGCTGTGCTGGCATCAAGTCTCTTAATACATTGAGTCCTACCCTTTCTTTGAGTGATGCTATGGAAGAGATGAGTAACAATGAATGTTTGTCATTTTTGTTGAGTCACATTGTTTCTATTTGTTTTAATAACTTATCTGGGATTTTAAAGGGAAAGTTTGTAAATATAATCAAGCAATACCAAAATGATTTAATCATCAATGTGTTTGTGTATATATGTAAAACTTAATTATACAATGAATAGGGAAGACAAACAAATACAGACTTCCTTAAATACAAGGGAAAGATTACAAACGTGAGCAAAATGTTCTTTATTCATTAACATTTGTCCACACATACAATCAGTTCATTGATACGTTACACTATTCAAATGTTTTTATTTGAAGATGTATCAATAATGCAAATTGTCATCCAGCCTCCTAGGCAAGCCTTCCTGTGCAATTTTCAGTGTTTGCATTCAGCACTTTTCTCCACATTAAATGCACAGAAACTATCGTAAAAACATTGAAAAACGTGCATAGTACTCTCATCCTGCCAGCTATTAAAATGCATACATTGAAAGAGAATTGGAAACTTTTTCTGTGTTTACGGAGTTTATTACTTAGAGAGGCAGTTTTCAGGTCAACTGTTATGAGGTGTTAGCCTACTTGCAGCATGGGGGAGGAACTAGCGCTGCAAGTCACTGGAATAAGGGGAGTGCCCCAGTTGAACTGAATTCTACAGGAGAAGAATTGAAATCTATTTTTCTAAAATATAGTGAGGAAAATGCACAATTTCCCTTGCTGCAGATCACGGAAACCAAAACCCAATTGGCATCTCTCTTCTGGATGTTCCATGTGTCTCCAGCCTGGGGCAGATCTTTGGACTTGTGTCTTGCGAAGATATTTTCAATTAAGTGAATGAACTGTTCCAAGGCACATGAATTCACTGCCTCCAAGATAGAAAGCAGAATTGCTCTTTAAATATGAGATTCCAACTGAGATCACCCGTGGGAGGAGGAAGGCTGTACCAACTGTGGTGAAGAGTTCTGCCAGTTTGGTTATGTACAAATGGTGAAATCGCATTTTGGTGAATTTATGTATTGACGGCCATGTGGCCACCCAGCAGGCCTCAATGCAGGAGACATGCCAGCGTTGCCTGAGAATCAGTGCTTCTCATGACTGGACTTGGCTTAATAGAAGGAAGACTGCTTAACTGCATTTACATAAGGCACTTAATGTATGACTTGTGAGGACTGTCTGCATTATGACACTGGGTATCAGCTGAGAAAGATCCCACTTCAAAAATTCATCTAATTGAAGATAGTATCTATTGGGAAATCTGCATTAATGAATAGGAAAGATGATGCATCTTGTGCAGGGGTTTGATCTAGGAAGCTCCTGACGGAGAGCAGAATGCAGTTCCAAGGTTGTTTTCTGATCTTATTGGGCTGGACTAGGCTTTAGTGTCCTAAGGAAGTATTTAATGCTGGAATTGGAATTGGAGCCAAACTTATTTTCCTTGAACATGAAAAAATTATACTCGAATTTTTTGTTTGGACATTCCTATACATTCACATTAGCCCTGCTGGAGGAATTCAAGGCAAGGTTTTTCTTTTTCTACCTTGTAGTTAAACTATGAGCTTTGCACCAGCCAGCAGAACTTGTTGTTGTTTTTAGAGTCCATGAGGGTGATAAGTTCCTCTGTTATAAACTTGTGTGAACCCAGATGGAGAACTTCTTTCTTCAACAGCAGATCACCTCCGTGAGATAGAGGTCTGAGAAGATTCAGTGTGAGGTTAATTGTCTGAAATCCATAGCCTTCTCAGCTACAGAGGCAAAAACAGTACCTGCCATTTTCTGCCTTCCTATCTTGCGTATGGCCCCGAGCAACAATGGCAAAGCTGGGAACTCACATAGCGCACACGTTGCCCAGTTTTGAGATATCATTCAGCACCTCACAGTCCAACTCATGGAGAGGACAACATAACCTTCTGTTGTTTCTTGGTATGGAGGTCAATCACTAGCTCACCAAATAGACTGAATGAGGCTATTTCTGGGCACAGATTCCACTCTGCTTAATGCAAGTCCTGCCATAATAAATCTTGGTATTCATCTTTGATTCACCAATGGGTGGATCCCTTCAAAAATCATTTTTTCTACACTTGGTTGAGAGAGTGGAGAGATGGGACCTTGATCTCTGCCAACAGATGTGATCATGTGTGGTGAAGAGGGAGTAACAAGAATTACTGAACAAGTGTCATAGGTGCTCTGATTGAAGCAGATCTGTTATGTGATCAGCAGTCTGTTTTTTTTTTGTTTTTTTTTTTGCAGTTTCCACTCGTCTATTGTGGCCATAATCTTTTGTTAATATTCTTCTCTAATGAGAGTTGGTGACCGAGAGCCCAAGCTTATGATTAACTACCCTCAGACCATATGTCTGTTTATCACAAATCCAAGATATTCCAGGAATTGTATTGTTTGCCTCAGCACTTTCTCTCTGTACAGAACCCTTACTCAGAAAAATTGTCCAGGAAGAGATTGAAGTGAATTTCCTTCTTCCTTTACCTTCTGGGAATGGTGAACCAAATCAGCAAGAAATGACAACCCAGTAGTTAGGGCAAGGCAACCTGCAGTGGCAGCGGGGAGATGACAAATGGATACTTTCCTAGCCTTTCAGTTGTAAAAGGAAATCATATTCCTTTTTCATCTTCGCAGGCAGCAACAGGACTGTGCCTGAAAGTCAACTCTTGTGGGGTGTGGAGGGTTTGAAGGAGAATTTTTATAGCTATACATGTGTATTTTTGACTCTGATTTTTGTACAGGTAGTCTTTCTCCCCTAAGGCAGAAGAACTCCCATGGGTCTGCATGCACAAGAACATGTTCAGAGAAGGTTCATGTCTGTGACCTGGTCTTTTCTGCGTTGACCTGCCGTGCAGCACTCCGTTGATGTGAGCTGGGAAAACTGCAGATATTTACTTCCCCCTTTGGAGCCTCTCTTCATAATTTTGCTTCAGACTGGGCCCAAAGCAGGGCTCTGAAGCTGTGATAAAAATATTTTCAGTGGCTAGCAATCTCCCTGTTCTCAAAGAGACTGGATTTGTCCCACCTCCACTCAACAGCCTCCGTTCTGAGGGGGCTGGCCTGGCTCTCAGCAAATAGTCTGGGAAACTTTTTATTCATCTCTTACATATGGGTTTCCACTGGGGAACGGTGGTGGTGAGAAATATTGGAGGTGATGGCAGGAAAAATGAATTCATCAAGTTTAAATAAGATTTGGTCATTTAAAAAAAATCTTCATTTCAGATCAAATGATGAAACTTGAGCTTATATTGGTCCCATCTTAGTATATGGGTGTGAAAACTGGATATCAACCAAAGGCATGCGTTTGCGATACCTTCAAAAGCAAATGTCTCAGGCAAATGGTAGGTATTGAATTAAATTAATTTATAAGCAAGGCTGAGAGGTGATAGTGTGCCTCGTATTTAGACAAGATGATGCAAATATATAGTCAATGAGTTAAGAAGCCAAAACTTCTGGTGTGGCTGTCATGCCATTGGACAGATGGAGTGATACCCAAAGGGCACCCTCTGAAAGAATCCCTCCACTGAATGCTACACAGAGAGAAAAGCTATGAGATTTTACATAGGGGACATAGTGACACTGCAAGATGGGGTGGCAATGCTTCATTCATGTCCTCACCAAGATCTAACAGCGCAGAAAAGGCCCAACTCTGTGGGGAAGAAAGCTGAGCCTAAAGCATCCTCACCACTCTCTTACATGTTGGCAACCTCCATTTGGTGGCCAGCATCCTCCATCTGTGATTGGCCAGAAAGTGAAAGGTGGGGGAGGCAACTGAGCTACCGAGTCAGAAGTAGGTGCCTGCTGCTGCAAGCTGGAAGGGACTTAAGACTTCACTCCACTCAATGGGATGCAGGTATGGGAAACAGCTTGCCCTGGAACCAGTTCTTTTCCACTCTTGTCTGGCTTCTTCCCTGTTGAGGAAGGAGGATGGACTGAGGCAACCCCACCTTGACTAGGCTGCAAGAGGGGATTGCTCTCTGTCCACATTGCCAGTTGAGCTCCCTGACTATATGCAGTGAATATGATACAGTTCCTTCCTGTCTCTCCTTTCTCTTTCTAGCTCACTTTGCAAAGCCTGCATGGATGCCAGAGTGGAACTGAGGAGACAATCACCACACAAAAAAACAAAACAAAACACACCAGCCTTTAAACACAGACAGGAATTACAAAACCAGTGAGCCAAACTGATAGTCTAAGCTTTTGAAAAAGTTTGTAGTTTCTCTCAGAAAAGCTTTGCAACCAGGTGGCCTACCTGAGCCAGCAGCCACTGGGGAGACAGAGCATTCACCTGCAGACAGTGTCTGACTGGTATTGTTTTGCCCTCAGGCTGCATGCAGGCTGATGTATGCATTGTAATATGTCTGTGGGCCTTAGCACAATGAGTATCATGAATGAAAAATGTCTGTGGCTTAGCAGGACAGTTAGGAAATTGAAATGAATATTTAAAGATAAGGGGAAAATATTACACCAGCTAAAGGTATTTGAAGTTGGAACTAGCTGGGTATGGAGACTGGGGCTAAGAATCTATTTGGCTGAGGGCAAGTGGTGAGAGAAGCTAGATCTGGCAGGGAGCAGGCATATATGGGAGACTGGGACTGGCTGGGCAAAACAAGTGGTACATGTAGTTGAGCAGTAAGGGATACTGAGATTGCACGACAAGACCAGGGAGGGACATTAGGACTCTGATCCAGTTGGTTTTGGAAATATGGAAGTGGCTGAGGTGACTGGAACCCAGGGCTTTAGGGGGAGAGATGAGATGAGGAGTCAAAAAGAGGAAAGTTAGGATTAGCTGGGCCAGGAGACTGGGATTGGCTAGTTGAGGAGGCTGGGTCTGGGACCATCGCCTGGTGCGGAAAAGAGAGAGGCCTTGAATAGAATGGAAGGGACAAGGGAGAGAGTCATTGGGAGATGGGGGAGGGGGAGAATAGGCCCACTCTCTCCTCTAGAGCATGGAGTGAAACCATCATTCCTGAATCTCACCATTCCTCCGCTCTTAACACATAGCTGTGGAAACCACATGCAAAGGGTCCCATTCCCTACTAATGTTGGTCCATGTAGACGATAACAGCCTACTACTATTATAATTTACTCCATTAATGCAATTGGTAGAGGTCTGCGTGGCAGACTTCAGGGTTCCAGCACTGCTGGTAATCCAGGTAGGTGCCAATATTATATCTCCTAATGGAATTTGCTGTTTTAATGTTTTTTTAAAAGAATTTAGGGGAATACATGTAACATAGATCAAGCCATCAAAAGTTAGGAAATGCCAGATTTAAGGTGGCTTGTGCAGTCTTAACTTGACCCCCTTGTGATTAGGCATTATTGCAGTCATAATTAAACTATTTGCCCCCCGTAGGATTCCTGCCTCGTTGAGTGCACAGATGGACCTGCTCTGGGAATAAATCATGGCTGCATAATGAAGGAGACTGTGGTCTGTAAAATCCCTGCTTCATTTGTTTCAGACATTGGAAGATGTGTCGTTACAGAGGATTGCAGGAAGAGACAGGATGGTCTCATGATTAAGCCGGTTAAATGCTGTTCTAGAAAATTTGAGTTTTGGCTCTGCCACTGCCACAGAGTTCCTGTGTGATGTGGGTAAGTTGCTTAAACCAATCTTCTCACAGGTGGTATTAGTGTGCTCCTAGTTTTCTGGGTACCGGAACATTTCTTGAGGCCAGGGGGTCAGGGAGGAAAAGTGCTTCGCAACTTCAAATGAAGTCAGTGGGACTTGTGCCTTGAATGTAGCAATTGCTGTATAATGTTAAGTAACAGAGAGGTGTGTTAGTCTGCATCCTAACAAAAACAAAAAAGCAGTTAGGTAGCACTTTAAAGGCGAACTAAAGACTAACTAGTCTTTAAAGTGCTGCAAGACTCTTTTGTTTTTCTGTTTTGCATAATGTTAAATTTCCTGAACAACCAGATCCAGGGTTTCTCCAAATCAGGGGATACTTTTTGACCTTAAGCTCTTTGTACTTCAATTTGCTATCTGTAAGATGGGGATAATACCATCTCCTGTCAGGGATGTTATGAAAATTGTTTGTGAAGCTCTCTCCTACTATAGTGATAAACACCATATGAAAGCTGATGGAGAAATTATTTTAACACTTGCTCTGAAGACAGAATCAGTTGCAGTAAATAGCCCACAAAGACACAGATCTGCATAAAGAGAAAACAAACTAATGAATGGATGTTTCTTCAGTGGGCACTGTCCAGTCTATATACTCAATAAGGCAGGTGTTCCATGAATAAAAAACTATGTGATTAAGGATTGTCGTAGTGCATGTGCAAAGTAGGATCAATTAAGGTTGCCTAGGTGGGCTTAAGTGTGGCATTTCCAAACTTGTCAGTGCTAGATATTGCAAACTTAATTTCTTAAGTTTTCTTAACATGTTTAAGTGTGTAATTTTTAAAAAAAAAAACAAACAAACCCTGGGATATGATCGTGTAACTATGGTCTCTGCAACAATTTATACACACAAAGGAGCGGTGGACTTTTAGGTAGCTTCTGCGATCTTAAATTTGGAATATTCTGAGTCAAGTGCAAAACTGCACTGCTTCAGGTCTTATTCTTGGCAATAAAGTTGCCCACGGAGACTTTATACCTAGACCAAACACTAGGGGAAGACATTCTGGTCTAGAACAATCAGCACAGCACTGAAATTGAGGTCCACAGTTCTAACTGTTCCTCTGCCACTGATAGAGTAACAAGGGGGCTCAGAAAAAATCACTTAACCTTTTTTCCCCAATCTGTAAAATGGGCATAATAATTATTCATTGCAGAGGGGTGTGCTGAGTGTAATGTTACATCTGTTCAGTATTTTGAATGCATACAGCTCTAGACAAATACTATATAGCGAAGTCCATACAAACACATCTGCACAGTGAAGAACGTGACACCTTATTTTTATGTATTATTTATCTAGTAGTACTATACTTTTGTAGTGTTTTTTAAAGATGTTTTCTTAAATGGTATCTTTCTTGACCTGGGGAGGGTTTGATTACTGCTGTGCATCAGTTTTTGATGTAATGATGTTGGACAAAAATACATGTTATGGCTTTTCTCTGGGAAGACAAAAAACCAAAAAAAACCCAACCCTTTTTTTAAATAACCAAAGGCGGTCAATATGTTCAAGTGTAAGTATTTATTTGTTTAGCAATCATCTAATAATTTCTGTATTTTGAAGTTTGCAAACTGCTCTACATTTCAGGGGAATATAGACACAGACCTAATGAGCTCAGTTTTGATTTTGATTGTTCTTTAATTCAGACTAACTCTGCTATGAGCATTATATGGGCATAAAACCATGCGTTCGGAACTGTAGTTAACTCTTGATTGTAAAATTTCTCAGGGAACTGTGTGATCAAAGTGTGAAAATGTGGGTGACTTGGGATAAATAGTAGGAGCCTTTCGCTAGATTACTAGCATAAGTAGGATACATGAGAACCTCAAATTACGAACGCCTTGGTAATGGAAGCTGACTGAAACTCTGAACGTTCTTTCAAAACTTTACAGCTGAAAGTTGACTGAATATAGCTTCAAAACTTCACTATGCAGAAGAAAAATGCTTCTTTTAAGCGTCTTAATTTAAATGAAACAAGCACTTTGTAAAAATTTTTTAACTTTTCCCAAAATTTGTACTAGTTTACATTTAACCACAATATTGTACTGAATTTGCTTTTTATTGTCTCTGCTGCTGCTGCATGGATGCACACTTCTGGTTCCAAATGAGATGTGTGGTTGACTGGTCAGTGTATAACTTAGGTGTTTGCAACTCTGAGGCTCTACTGTAGTTAAGAGTTGTAGTTTAGGCCCCGACACAGTGTGATACTTAGAAACAGTCTTATCTTTGTTAGCAGGCCCAGTGAAGTCAAAAGGGCTTAATACTCTCAAGCTTAAAGTTAGACACGTGCTTAAGAACTTTTCTGAATAGGGGCCTATGTCCATTAGCTAGAAGTGTTGCTAGAGTAACCTTTAATGTGGATTGGCCAGCTGGAAGGGAAGGAGGAAGGAAATCCCCACACTTCTAATTGGGGTTATATACATGCAATAAAATGCTTAAAAATAATTTCCCCTACTGTTAACTAGTTCAACTCCCCTAGTGTTAACAGACTGCTGATGTTTACTAGTGTCATTTGGAACTGCTCTGAGGAGGTTGAACTGTTGAAACTAAATCTATTTTTATGTCGAAAATAGACTGGCTGAAGGAACTGGCAAAACCATCTAAAGTTAAATTTACTGCAACAACGTGCAAGTTTTATGATATTCAGGACTTTAGTTCATTGTAAAATCGGCAATTAATGCTGTAGATGCATGCATGAAGGTCAGCGTGGTGCAGATGCTCTGTATTAAAAACAAACAGAATGCTAAACATACCAGATCCAGTTTAGTCTGCCCCTCGCTGGCATTTATGTTCCGTGGCACTGCACTGAGTTCCCTGCAGATTCTAAACCAATGTTGCTACGGTCTGTGCCGTGTGTGTGCTTCCGGAGCCTCTGTAGTCTTTTTGGTGGTCTCTCTCTCTGTAGCTGTTCTCAAGGCTGTACTCAGTCCTGGGCATCTGGCTCTGAACGGCCCGCACGGTTCGAATGGCGAGTACACACACCACAAAGCTGGCGAAGTACAAGCAAGCAGCAACAATGCCGAACAAGCTGACAGCTGCATCACCCCCCTGAACCTCACAGTTCATCCAGGTGTATCCATTGCGTGCGTACAGTCTTTCCCTCTTCTTGCATGTGTCTGTGGAGTTCACCTGGATGATGAAGTACAAGTAAAGGCCAACGGCGGCAACGTAGCCTGTACAAGCCAGTACGTCAAAGGCACATTCTGCCACAAGCATCCTTACAGAAAGGCGATGAATGGGTTTTGCCCCAGCAATGAGGAATAGGAGTGTAAGTGCTGTGAATGTCAGGCTGAAGGCCACTCCCCCATACACACAAGGGGCCCTCATCTGGCTATACTGCATGTCCAGGTTTCTCACCTCCTGTAACTCAGATCCTTCAAATGGGCTGTAAAATGAAGCCATGTTGAAAGAGCCCGTTCCCAAGCCTCCCATAGAACTGTAGCCCGCAATAGCTGCTTGGGAGGCTCCAACACAGATCAGCACTAGAACGTTGACTGTAATTTCAACAAACTTCAAAATACCTGCAGGAAGAAAAAGGTGAACAAATTAAATATTGGCTTAAAATGTATTTTGTGAAACTGGGAGGGGACCTAGCACATCTTAAGCTACGGATCTTATTGAGCTTTTCTCTTCAGGGGAGGCTCGAGAAAAAGCCCTCCTTTGTAAATGAAGCATTCGCTTTAATTAACGTATGTCAGAGCCTGAGCAAAATGGCTTTTTCAGTAATTTGTCGGTGCACTTGGCAAGTTGATCATGCAAGAAAAAAATCCATGAAGATTTATAGACTTGCTTATTCGGTGAAGAAGGTAACAGTAACAACGGATTGCATTTAGAACTGCAGCTGCCTGACACATAGCCACATGAAATGGGAGCTATCCATCTAAACCAAATCATGGACAAAGTTTTAGTGTGACTTAAAAATAACAAGACCGTTTATTAAATCTCTACATATGCATTTAGCGGTATGACTTTGTTTTTTAAAAAAAATCTTGGTCTCTCATCTGCTGGATCTAATCTACATGTATAAAATCATATTTAAGGAGCCACTTATTTATCCTGTGTGACTCAAATGACCCTCTTTTAAAGGAAAATAAATCTTAAGAGTCTTGACTTGTCTAACCCAAATGATACTTTCAAAACGCAAAACCCTATGAATAAGATCATCATCTTCTCGGCAAGTACTTAAAGTACATGACAGCCTTTAGGTAGACACTCCTGTTTCTCGTCTATCACCAAGTAACAAAGAAGAAGCAGAAGTTATTCAGTTTCAATCCATGCAACAATGCACTGAAGACAGGTGATCTAGCATTTATTTTCCAACCCACCACCAAGCTGACAAGCAAAGGGCTTCTGCAGAAAGCATTCCCAGATCCCCGCTGCTAGTAGTGGGCCATGTATCTGTATTTTAACAATCAGCCAAGTCAGTGTTGTTTTAAAAATCAGAACTACACTTAAGTTTACTGTAACAAGGTGATGGATGGTTTTGTCCATCTTCCTGGAGCATAACTACGTGTTAAGTGTCTGCAATCCAAATGAATGCTGACGTTTCAAAAGGGTATTTTAAACAGCTGGTCATGCCTCAAGGTAAGATAAGTCAGAAATACCATTTGTAGTGCTTTGTCTTAAAGTGGCTTGCAACATTTATTCTGACAGCACAAGCAATACCCCATTCTTGTGTTTGGAAAATGGGAACAAACTGAGAAGAGGGAAAAGTTTGCCCAAGATGGCCAAGGCAAAAACTTGCTGTATAGGAAAATATCACAGAATTTTAAATGTGCATTCAGGGAAGACAGTTTTCATATCACATGTTAATACCCATACACAGATTGCATAGAACTCACTTTGTCTACCTTGCAAGGCTGTGTTGTATGTGAGGCACTGAACCAGTGCCTCCAGGGAATTCAAGTTTCAGACCTTGTTTAGATGCCATGCTACCTCTTCAAACATGGATACAACAGGCCTGACCAAATAAAATGGCCTGGCTTTAATTAAATCTACTTTTTTACCACTTGCTAATACAGTCTTTGTATTATTTTGTCTTACTCCATTAAAAAAGACTCAATCTTTGTTGGTTTTTTCCCTAGAAAAGTGCTGTAATTTGAGTCCAGCTTGCGTCAGGCACTGAGCTCCCTAATATGTAAATAGTCTAAGGAGCAGAGACAGCACAGAATTTATCTTTAGACTGACTACAAACTCTACATGTTAGGGTGATGTGATGACATCAGGGGTGTGCGTGCGTGTGTGTGTGTGTGTGTGAACAATGAGTTCAACAAAGTTACTGTATGTTCTATTTGGTGTTTGAAGTAGACAGTATTTTAGATCTTGCTACATATTTTAAGATTTCCAGGGTGGTAAACGTGAAGCTGAGGAGTTTGTCATGGGTCTAAGTAAATACTTACAATGGAGAATATTTTAGCATAGTGTTTTGTCTATGCTTCTGTGCTATCCAGTGCCAGTCCTTCAGTATGTACGGAGTAGTAAGGATCAATTCATTTAACCACTAGAGGGCAGACTAAGATTAGTAAACATTTTATTATCGCCAACAATTCAACTGTGTTAAACTTGAAGTTTCAGGAGGCTAAACCTGTAGTTTAGCAAACATGCTGCACCTGGTAACTGCTGAAAGCAATCCCTAAAGCAACTCCAAGCCCCTATTCTTTGCAGTAATATGTGACTACAGGCTATGTGAAAGACGCTTGCCAAAATGGTCCTGCATTTACTGGGCCTTACAAAGCGGGATACAAATCCCAAGCAGCTTAGTCTTTCACTTTATGCTGCCAAATTCATCTCTGTTGAATTTCCCTGTTATCCAGCCAGCTGATCTCTGTTGTCAGAACTCTGAGCTTGCAAAGAAAGGACTGAAGCAGCCCAACAAGGGTTAGCCTATGGAATATCCTCTTGTTAGACTGTGGTGTTCTAGAAGCTGTTGTTGCTCTTTAGAAAGTGGGATTTCTTGGTGTGAAACCAATTGGGCTCTTCAATAGCAGGTCTGAAAAATCCCCACAATAGAATGAAAATTATTGAACCCAGTCTACAATATTGCAGTGCCCATAACTTTCTTATCATTGCAATGGGCCTGGTTCTGAAACGCTGATTTCAGTGGGACTCTCTCTTGATTAAGGGTAGCAGAATCTGACCTTAGCAAGCAGGAGAGGAAATAGTTACGTGGGGAGTGATCTCAGGCTGTCTCCAACAGCAGGAGTTGGTTTATGGCATGTTGTGAATTCTGTATTTTCATGGAGGCAGGAAATTCAGGTTAGATGGGTTTGTGTGTCTGTATAAATCCAACACTGAATTGACACAATGCTGTCTTACTGAGGAATTTGGGCTCGGCTTCACTGAACTAAGTTCACTGTACTTGTGTAAACAACACACAGAAGCTTCCCATAACCCTCTACTTCCCAGAAACTTGCAATATATTCAGACTGATTGTGAAAAGGGCAAATATCCACGGCTCTCCTGAATGGGAAAAAAAAAATTCCACTCCAGAGCAAAACAGGTAGCTGTGAATCAGAGGACAGCAGTGCTAGGTTTTGTCAAAATAATAAACAACTAAAGCAAACCTAAGGGGTTAATGGAGACTAGAACGCTGGATTAATAGCCCTTCTCAGAGGCTGGCTTCCTTTGCAATATATTTACGACGTTAATCAGAATACTGTATCCAATCACAGCTGTCTCAGCACCTCTTGTTCCTTCTCATTTATTGCTGCTGCCTAGAAAAATTCCCAAGCGCTGCTCCTGCCACTGTCCTCCATGTCCACCTGGGTGGAAGTTTGCTAACATGAGAGATGCTTTGTAAAACCTTCCCATGGCAGCCACACTGGTGCCTTTTATGTTTGGAAAGACGGAGTGCTTAGCCAGCTGGCTGTTTCAATGCAACATGTCCCTTATGCATGTTCTGAGCAGAGTCAATGACCCTGTGGTGAGGATACCAGCTATTGATGCACCTTATCTGAACTAGGAGCTTTCAATATCACTAACACTTGAGCTATGCTATTCCCAACAATTATCAGAACGTTTTACAAAAACTCCTTTTTGAAAACAAAGCTTGGGCTAAAGTAGTTTAAACCTAGTGCCCAGTTTTCTGCACCAGTACAAACAATAGCGTAGATGCAAGCCCTGATCCTGTTGCTCAGGCGTGAGCTCTAAACATGTCAGTTAGTGGATCTTGCCCCTGTGCTCAGGGTCTGACTGATCTTATTTAAGGTCAGGGAGGAATTGCGGCCCAGTCAGATTGCCAAAACTCAGGGTAAGGGGGATGGTGAGGTTCACCTTTCTCTGCATCATGTCATTTGCTTGTCTGAACTACAGTGAGTAGTGAAGTTTCTGTAACTCAGGTCTTGAAATGAAGATGTGAGAACTGCAGTAACTCAGCCAGAGGTTATGGGTCTATTACAGGAGTGAGCGGGGTCAGAGGCTCCAGATGCTCTTGCACAGCACAGGTCAGACTAAACACTCATCCCTTTGACCTTAAAGTCTGAGCGTTTGGTGGTCTTTATTTGTACCTCAAGCAGCAAAGCCTCAGGCTTTGCCTAGAGTAGGATTTACAGGTGTGCTGTTCAGGACGTGCTCCGTAACTCTTACCAATAGGCTTGTATAAGCAAAGCAGAGTTGAACCCGTGCTAATGTGGTAGAGTTGAAGTGTATGTGCCCATTCCCGAAGCTTTGACATTTCACCTTAGCATATATTCATTTATGCTGTCTAATCTACTTTCAGTGTGTGTTAGCTAGCACCTTCTGCTACAGTGTTCTAACTTCTCAGTCCTACCAAAGACACAGCCTGGGAGTCTAAACTGTAGCTTCTGCCCTGAAGAGTAAAGTGTGTGTTCTTACTAAGTGCTTTCACAATTTAATGGAGACTTTCTCCAGTGTTTTTAGCGTCACTTTTAGGGATAGCGCAGAATGATTACCAATGGCAATACAGTGCCAGAGTCCTTCCCCAGACTCCTATGCACCCCAAAAATCAAATAGTGAACTAAGCAATAAGCTGTGATCTCATCCCTCCCACCCATGCAAACGTAGAAAAAATGGGAGTTTTACAATGTGCCTGGCAGATGGGTGGAACTGAAGCTTGTCTGACCCAAAAAATTGTGTGATATTGGTTATTAAGTGAGGGAATGGGGTAAGTTTGCCGGGGGGGGGGGGGGGGTTAGGGAGGTTTTTGCTTATAACTTTACAAATTTTAACACCAGAATCTAAACACAACCCTAACATCAACACCCATGCAGAAAACAGCTCCTTGCTTTATTTTTCTTTAGTTGAAATAAAAAAAAAATTCAGTGATACTTAGCAATGATAAATGAAGGATGTCAAAATATTTCCCATAACTTGAGGGTAAGTGTTCTACACCTGCCTAATATGGAGAGTGCTCTGAAGGAACTGTACTTGACCAGAACATCTTGGGTTTAATCATTTTAAAATAACACACACCCTGGCCTGGATGATTGCTGCCGAATCTTGAATATGGAAAGAGAAGTAGTAACGATGGTTCTTCGAGATGTGTCCCCGTGGGTGCTCCACAATAGGTGTCGGGCTCACCCCGGCGCCGCAGATCGGAAACTTTCCAGCAGTTTCTCTCAGACTGCGCATGTGCCGGCGCGCGCTGCTCCCTTGCGCGCCCCTGGCCACGTGCGCGATCCAGTCCCCGCCAGTTCCTTCACCAACTGCCTCAGATGCTCCTGAAAAACACTAAACAGAGATCCGAAGCGGGGAGGATGGGCGGGTGGTGGAGCACCCACGGGGACATATCTCGAAGAACCATCGTTACTACAGTGAGTAACTTCTCTTTTTTCTACGAGTGTCCCCGTGGGTGCTCCACAATAGGTGACTACCCAGCAGTAACCCAACAAAGGAGGTGGTAATCAGTTTATGTCCAGCTTGCCCTTGAAAGGACTGCTGTCGACAGACGGGTATCCTCTTCGAATACCTGGTGCAGAGCATAATGTTTGGCGAAGGTGTCATAGGATGACCAGGTCGCCGCTCTACAGATGTCTTTTAACGCGATGCCCTTGAAAAAGGCTGTTGACGCCGCCACCGCCCTGGTGGAGTGGGCCCTGGGCAGGGCCAGCAAAGGAGTCTTTTGAAGTTTGTAGCACATTTTTATACAGGACACAATGTGCTTCGAGATTCTCTGTGAAGAGAGACCCTCCCCTTTCGACCTGGGAGCGAGAGAGACTAGAAGCCTTGTCCGTTTTCCGGAAGGACTTAGTTCTGTCTATGTAGAAGGCCAACGGCCTCCTCACGTCCAGGAGATGTAGGCTTGCCTCCTTGCCGGAGCTGTGAGGCTTCAGGTAAAACGAGGGTGAAACTATAGGTTCGTTAAGGTGGAACTCTGAAGAAACTTTCGGAACAAAGGCTGGGTGCAGCTGTAAGGTTACCGCCTCCTTTGAGAATACTGTGCAGGGCAGCGTTGCCATAACCGCTGCGAGCTCGCTCACCCTGCGAGCTGACGTGATTGCAAAAAGGAAGGTCGTTTTTATTGTAAGTAGACGTAGGGGAATTGTGGCTAAGGGTTCAAAAGGTGGGCCCGTTAGCACGCTGAGCACCAGGTCCAAGTTCAACGATGGTGGAAGCAGTTTCTGAGGGGGGTACAGGTTTACCAGCCCCTTCAGGAACCTGGTAACAATAGGATGGGCAAACACCGTGGGCCCTTCCTCTTCGTGCCGAAAAGCCGATTTCGTGGCGAGATGGACCTTTAGCGAGGATAGGGAGAGCCTGCCTCTTTTGAGGTCCAGTAAGTATTCTAGTATTACAGGTATAGGAACATCAAGGGGAGCTAACTGCTTGGCAGAACACCATGCAGTGAATAGAGTCCATTTCTGCTTATAAGTCTTCCTGGTGGAGGTCCTTCGGCTACTCTGCAGGACTTGTTGTACTCCCTCCGTACACGTACCCTCTAGGGAGCTGAGCCATGGATTAACCATGCTTGTAGGCGCAGGCCTTGAGGGTGTGGGCGCACGATGGACCCCTGGGCCTGCGTGAGCAGGTCCGGTGCCACTGGAAGGGGGAGCGGTGGGCGGTCCGACATGCGCAGAAGCAAGGGGAACCATTGCTGTCGATCCCACGTTGGGACTACTAGGATCATGCAGGCGCTCTCCCTCCTGGCTTTCTGCAAGAACTTGTGGATGAGCACTGTGGGCGGAAACGCGTAAAGCAGGGGGCCGTTCCACGAAATCGCGAATGTGTCCCCCAGGGACCCCCGCCCCAATCCTGCCCTGGAGCAGTACTGGGGGCACTTCTTGTTGTGCTGAGTGGCAAACAGGCCTATCTGGGGAAACCCCCATGTATGAAAGATGGGTTGTAGCAGATCGGAGCGGATCTGCCACTCGTGTGTGAGTGCAAAGCGCCTGCTCAGCTGGTCTGCTTTCATGTTGTGAGCGCCTGGTAAGTACGAGGCTTTCAACGTTATATTGTTGGCGATGCACCAGTTCCACAGCTGGACTGCTTCCGCACATAAGGCACGGGATCGAGCTCCTCCTTGTTGATTTGTATAAAACATGGTGGAGGTGTTGTCTGTATTGATCCCGACTACTTTGCCTTGTATGTGGTCTCGAAAGTGTTTGCAGGCGTTGAACACTGCTCTGAGCTCTAGTATATTTATATGCAGTGACTGTTCCGTAGGGGACCACAGTCCTTGCGTCACCTTGTCGTCGATGTGTGCTCCCCACCCTATGTGGGAAGCGTCGGTAGTAAGAAAAATAGAGATTTGTGGTTGGTGAAAGGGTACCCCGTTAGCATGTTCTTGGGGTTTACCCACCATTGCAGGGATCTGCGCACCTCTGTCGTGGGCGGCACCGGCTTGTAGACGCTCGCCAGCCAATGTTGCAGGCTGCGCATATGCAATCTGGCGTTCTGCACCACGAACATTGCCGCTGCCATGTGGCCTAGCAGCTGCAAGCACGTTAAGACCGGCACTGTGGGGCTGTATGTAATGACTTGCACCAGGGAACCGATGGCGCGAAAGTGAGTGTTGGGTAGATAGACTCTTGCTGTAACAGAGTTTGTTCGAGCCCCTATGAACTCTGTCTTGTGTGGGGTCGGTCTTTGACTTCGCGAGGTTGATGACCAGGCCCAGCGAAGAAAACGTGTTCGCTGTGATGCTTATCGTGCGTAGTACCTCTGCCTTCGAGGCCCCTTTCAGTAGGCAGTCATCCAGATATGGGAATATAAATACCCCTGTCTGTGCAGGTAGGCTGACACCACTGCCAGGGTTTTGGTAAAGACTCTGGGGGCCGAGGAGAGGCCGAATGGAAGGACCTTGTATTGGAAATGTTCTTTGCCGACCATAAAATGGAGAAAACGTCCGTGTGCCGGGTGGATCGTTATATGAAAATACGCATCTTGTAAGTCGAGGGCTGCAAACCAATCTCCATCGTCCAGTGCCGTGAGTATAGAGGCGACTGTGATCATCCGAAAATGTTGTTTGCGCAAGTACCGGTTGAGGCCTCGAAGATCTAAGATGGGCCTCCAGCCTCCTGTTTTCTTCTCTGTGAGGAAGTATCGTGAATAAAACCCTTTCCCCTGGAGTCGCTCCAGTACTCTTTCCACCGCCCCTATGAACATAAGATGGTCCACCTCCTGCTTGAGTTTCGCCTCGTGGGAAGCATCCCTGAGATGACGCCTGGGCGGAGGTTTTGGTGGTGGGAGCGACTGGAAGGGGATCACGTAACCCGTGGCTATGATCTCCAGTACCCATTTGTCTGTGGTGATCTTTTGCCACCGTGAGTGGAACGGTCGGAGGCGATGATGGAACATTAGCTGGGGATCGCATTGCACGATGGTCGTAATAGTGCAGCCCACAACCTGTCCGTCAAACTTGTTGCCTTTGGGCCTGCCCCGAGGATGCACGGCTCTGTTGGGAATGTCGCCTAGGAGTTCTATACTGTTGCTGCTGCTGATGTCGCCCTTGGTCGTAGCCCCGTTGGTACTGAGCACGCTGAGGTTGGTACGGGTATCGCCTTTGTTGAGGGTAATACTTTTTCTTTCTGTATGGAGGGGTATAAATACCCAGGGTTCTGAGTGTAGCTCTTGAGTCCTTACTGGAATGAAGGACTGAATCAGTTGACTCTGCAAACAGCTTCTGCGTGTCGCAGGGGAGATCAACAATTTTCGCCTGCAGATCCCTCGGGATACCCGATGTCTGAAGCCAGGATTCCCTGCGCATGACCACTGCTGTAGCCGTTGAGCGTGCTGCCGTGTCCGCCACGTCCAGGGCGATCTGGACTCCCGTCCTCGAAGCTGCATAGCCCTCTTGCACGATGGCCTTCAGCACCGGCTTCTTATCTTCTGGAAACAAATCCATGAGAGAAGTAAGCCTGGAGTAATTATCGAAATTATGGTTCGCTAGATGTGCTGCATAATTTGCCATTCTCAACAGCAGGGTAGAGGAGGAGTATACCTTCCTGCCGAAATAGCTCTAGCTTCTTGGCATCTCTGTCTGTGCCCCCCGCTTTGTACTGGGAAGTCTTTGATCTCTGCTGAGACGATTCTACCACCAGTGAATTTGGCTGTGGGTGACTAAACAGAAACTCCATGCCCTTCGCCGGGACGAAGTATTTCTCATCCGATCTCTTGTTTATATGTGGAACGGAAGGCGGGGTCTGCCATATGGTGGTGGCTGACTCCATGATTGCTTCGTCGAGCGGAATAGCGATTTTGGATGGGGCCGAAGGTCTCAGATTTTTGAGGAGCTTGTGGTGCTTCTCCTGCACCTCTGCTGTTTGGATGCCTTGTGTGAAAGCCGCCCTTTTAAACAGCTCCTGAAACTGTTTGAGGTCATCCGGGGGAGCAACATCCCCGGGGGCTGTAGCCTCGTTGGGGGAGGACAAGGAGGAACCACTAGGGTAGAACTCCCTTGAACTCTCAGGGTCCTGCTGTCGGTGGTACACCCTCTCGCTAGAGGCTTGCAAGGGAAAATCTCGGGGTTCCAATATCAATTCCCCCTGAGACCGCTGTGTTTCCGTCCCCGTCCGTGAGTGCCCGCGGGGGTATTGGACGGTCGAGGGGGACCTGCCCCTGGGTGTATGCCTGTGGTGTCAATGCCCAGCATGGTAAGGGCGACCATGGCAGCACGGGCACGGTTCCTGGGATGGAGACCTGGACCACTCTCGAGGTGCATACCCCCGATGTCTGGGAGAGCGAGATCTTCTCGATGACTGAGACAGTGGTGAAACCGGTTTGTGATAGTACTCCAGGGGATCCAATCCCAGAAAAGGCGAGGGTGGCCCGAGCCATGGTGACGCTGGTTGGAGGAACGGAGAAGGAGGCTCTGCGTAGGCTGGAGGAGACCCATGCCTTCTGGTTGGCGTGCGCAGCATAAGGGGAGGGCTTGTTGAAAGGAGCACTGCAGCCCTGTCCGGAGAAGGGCTGCGGTGCCGGGTTTTTGCTGCTGCCTTTCCCCTCCCCTGCGGGGCTGGCACCGCCCCCTCCCGTGCCGGGGATCTCGGCCCCGCTGTTGGCGCTGCGCTCGGCACGCTCAGCTGCGGTGCCACCCGGATAGCCTCCTCCAGTGCCTGCAGGCTGCGTGCCTGTTGGCCCTGCACCATTGGCGCCGCGGGGATCTGTGGCGCTTGTGGCAGTGCCGCCGGTTCCGGTGCTTGCCTGGCTGCTGCTCTGAAGGCTGTGCGTGCCGGCTGTTTAGTAATCGGTGGCTCAGCCTCTGCCACGTGCGCTGCTGCGTTGCCGCTTGTTTGGGACTGCGGCTGGGGGCTGTGTGCTACGCCCGTCCCGCTTGCTGTGACTGCCGGCAGGGATCGGGCTGGAGAGAGCTTCCTCCGTTTCTGCACCAAGGGGGTGAGGGAAGCCGCCTTCCTTTTATGGAGCCCTGTGGGTCCCTCCGATTGAGGCCTCTCCAGCATGTCTGGCTAGAGGGCCTTATCAAACAACAGCATTTTCAGCTGCATTTCTCTATCCTTTCTTGCTCTGGCTGTGAGGTTTGCACAAAAGGAACACTTCTGGGTAACGTGTGATTCCCCCAGGCACCTAATGCATTGACTATGCCCATTGGAGGCCGGCATAGCTTCGCGGCAGGACTCTCACTTTTTGAATCCTGAAGAGGACATCACGGTGAGTCTTTTGAGCTGTTAATAGGGTACTTAGCACTGTCTCTGTGCCTGTTCCCCTTTCATGGGCCCCAGCCTGCTGCGGCAGAAGGCCTACTGGCCTTCACGTCCCCGCGTTGTCTCCACTCCTCTCTCTCTTTTACTAAAACTTTCTATATATTTTTTTTTTTTTGTCCTTTTTCCTTTTCTCCTTCTTTTTTTTTTTTTTTTTTTTTTTTTTTTGCAAGAAAAGAAATTAACAATCTAAACTAAAAACTCTAACTATGCTGACTCTGGCCGCAGCCTGAGCGGATTCCGTCTGCAGCCGATGGCGGTTAAGAAGGAACTGGCGGGGACTGGATCACGCACGTGGCCGGGGGCGCGCAAGGGAGCGGCGCGCGCCGGCGCATGCGCGGTCCGAGAGAAACTGCTGGAAAGTTTCCGATTTGCGGCGCCGGGGTGAGCCCGACACCTATTGTGGAGCACCCACGGGGACACTCGTAGAAGAATATCCTTTTACAATGGCTTTGGCTTCAGCTAAGTTCATGTAAGGACGAACTGTGTCATAAAAACAGTTTCTATAGCTGTCAACAATGAGAACAGTTTCTGATCCTGGTAATATAAACAAAGATGTACTGTTGCAGTCTGGTGTAGAGTGTGAAGACAGCTCTGAAAGGAAGACTATTTTTGTTTTCATTGAAACTTCGTAATAATCATGGACTATCTCAACCACTGGTACTGATTTAAAAAAAAAATACAATAGCAACATTCATCATGAAAGCTAAAAAAATAAAAAGAATCTAAGCCAAGCCCACTGAAGTAAGGCCCTCTGAGACTTCAGAGGGTTTTGGAGCAGTCCCATTATTCCTTGCGTTGCAAGAATCAAACTATTTAGCTTTTATTAGAACCCGTACTGAAAAATGCTGTGGAATTTAATGAAGAAAACTGTTCTATATTATTTTAATGGTACTATTTATGCATGATCCAAACTTCCAGTAGGAGGTATATCGCTAGTATATAATTTTGAGAGTAGCTTCTACAGATGCATATTACATTTCTGTTGAATGCTGATAGTTTTTTTTTCTTCGGAAAGTTTGAAAAAATATACTCTAAGTACTTAACATCTTGACCACACCCAGACCAGATAAGTCTACAACTCCCCTGTATCTGAAACTAAACTCTAGCTACCAATGGGTCTGTTCCTGGGTCAGACAACTATACAGGTTTACGACTGCATTCCCTTTTCTCTCTTTTTCCAAGCACCTGGGATTCCCTTATGTGCTTCTTATCTTGTTTTTCCTTGCACCTCCCATCAAACATCTAGACTGGCCACCAGGGAGGACTGAGAACTCTCCCTCTGCCCTCTTGCAAGCTTCCAGGGTGTCACTGGCTTTCTCCCTTGGGGAGAAGGGTATATGTATGTCTGTCTTTGTGAGAATCTGCTATTTGTCCCTCACACTCACAAGACCAGCAATTTTGTCTCCGCTTGAATCATTCCCAACAGATATTTACTGGGGGTTTCTGGGTATGTGTGTCTTGGGAAAGGACAAGGGTGATGGAAGTGGGAATCGTTAACGGTGTTGAGTAAGGTGATAAACCATAATAGACACAATCTTTTTGAGTCTCATTTCACTCATCTCTTAATTAAAATTTATAAAGGGTGATAAATTTAAGCATCATCCCTGTTCTTGTTCTTTTTGGATCACTGTTGCACTGAGTGACTTTTTGCTTTGATCCTCCACTGACCCAACATGACCATCTGCAAAATCTAACCTCCTGCTCAATACGCCATATTCTTCCATCTGTGTTTTGAGGACAGGGTGCACTGCTTGGCTTTTTGTCAAGATCAGTAAGAAATCTCTCCAGTCTGACTCAGCGGTGTGGTCTTCTTCTGTTATGCTCTATGTTAGGCAGTGTGACTGGCCTTTCCCTTGCAAGATACCTGTGGTGATGCTTTCTTTCTGGTATGGCAGGAAGACATTGCCAGCATCCATGTAAGAACTTTCTCTTGGGTTGTACTCATGATTTGGAAGCTGGTGAAAGGAGTGTTTCAATCAGTTGCTTATGCGTTTCCATTTACCATCCCTGAATGGATGACGGCTGCCTTACATAATGTCCTGGCAAAGTTGTTTCATCCCCCGCTCTACTGGCCTCCTCTTCTTTCCTTGTTTTTCACTTAAAAAAAAAAAACATAGAACTCGCTGATTTGCTCCCCTTTCCCTACCTGTCTGCCTACTCTGACCTTCACCTGAACATTGCTTGGGATGGACAGTATTCACTAATGGCCTACAAAGTGCCACACTCCCCATTTGGTGCTGAAATGAATGTGAAAACTTGTGCCAGTGTTCTACTGCATAAATGTATACGTTTGCTCTTCCTGCATTGGGCTAAACAAGCAGGGAAGAAGAGAATGTCAGAAATTAATTGGTCACCTCAAGGGTTAAGGCATGCATGCAGCCCATTTTAAATTCCCTGAGCCAGTGAATCTTAAAAAAGCAGGCTGGCTCTTGGTTTTTTAACAGTAACTTTTTAAAAAGACCAGAATTCTGACACTCTATAGTGACTTGCAAATGCAGGAGTCAAACAGTTCTGAAAAGGGTTCCATATGTAGGATTCCTCTTGCCAATGCTCATTTTGCATTCCACAGAGTAATGTTACAGCTGAACTTGAGGCTATACGGTCACCTCTGTGCTGCAGCAGCTGGGCTGAGAGAGGGGAGAGAGAGATGGAAAGTTAAGAGAATCTGACAGAAGAAAGGAAAGAAAAAAACACCAGCAGCAGCCATAGTAAGGTGATGTTCTAACAATTTAATAAAGTTGGATGCCTCCATATTACAATAATGCTGTATGTTTATGTTCAGTGTGTTTTTACACCTTTTGTATACATATCCATGGAGTGTGATCCTGCTGCTATCAAAGTCAACAGCAAAAGTCCCACTGTGTCTAACAGTACTGTATCAAATCAATAGAAAACAAAAGCTGCTATGTAAAAAACTCAATGCACCCAGCAGCTTGTTCCCTGTCCAGTGGTGCTCTTCTTTCTCTGCATAGCGCTCAAATGTCCCTAATGGGTTAATTCTTAAAAAGCACGTGGGTTCCAGGAGTTGACAGGCAGTATAACAAAAATTAATCACAGAGCCTGGGAATGTCAAGGAAGTTAGGTACCCAAATCCCATTGGATGCAAATGGAATCCAGATGCCTAAAGCCTGTGGGCTCCTTTTGAAAATCTGTTAACATGAGAATCTTGAATGTATTTGTCAAAATATTTTTGGGTCTCACCTTGTCAAATGATGGAAACATGTTGGTCAAGATGTGGAAAATATGACAAAGAGGAGAAGCAAGAGTACTGTCCTTTAAATATTTGTAAAATGTTCCTTGATAATGAAGATGACAATCCTGCTTAGAAGCCACAAGTGACTCCTGATATCCTGGTATTCTCACATTGCTATGGAGGAGTTGTTCCATTCTGCATATCCACCCTGCCCTGAGATCATTTCCCTCCATACTGCCAAGAACTCATGGAAAGTCCTGAAGTTTGAAACATGGGTCTGTACAGCATCTGTGGTCTATCTGGGACTTGCAAGACAAACCTGATTCCCTCAGTGACAGAGCTTTGGTGCACATGATATTAAGTTCATGCTCCAGGACCATGTAGCATTAAGCAGTATCTGCATCATGTTGGCTGGCAATATGACAAATAATTTCAGGACACTATGGGACTGGGATCATGACATCTTAATCTTTTGCATGGATCTCTCCTGAACTTATCACAGGTCCTGCCTTCTACTTAGACTCTCCATCCGCTCTTTTTCCCTGGTATTTCCTACAAAAGCAAGGACTGCTTCTAGACGCTTGCCTTATTTGCTGCTTCTGCCACTTCAAAATTCACCCCGGAGTACAGAGCTTGAAGCAGGTGAGAAGGTTACACTCCAAATCTTAGGCCCCAATGACAATAGAAAGAGACCAACATTTATTTAAACTGGCACTGGATACTTGCAGCATTACCTCCTGTGCTTGTGCTGAGATTTTCATCAGCTGCAGAGAGCTCTTTCTAAAAGGTGGCAAGTAAATACCTCTGTGGTGGTGGAAACATATGTGCTGAGCTGGCATGAAGAAGCCATCTTTCCCTGGGTCATCTTACTCTCTCTCTTCCTGAATGAACTTCATTATATTGTACTTACAACACTTAGTTACTGCTTTTGAATGAGCATTATTGCTGACAAAAGCTGGGGCTAGCTACAGCAGGGGTCAGCACCCTTTCCAAGGCGGAGTGCTGAAATCTGACCTTTTGACCTCTATGTACAGTCCGAGTGCCACTGATACTTGTAAAGGTCACTAATAGTCTTAACAACAACAGCTTTATTAGGTGGTGGTTGGGAGAGGTGGGGAAAAGTACCTAAAAAGTTACTTGAGTAAACGTGCACCTGCTTTCACTTCAGGGTACTTGCGTATAAGATGGATGTGGCATGTGTGGGTGTACTTTTACTCAAGTAGTTTTCCAGAGGGACAGTGGTGACTTGTACTTGAGAACATTTTCTTTCCTCCCACAAAAGCAGCTGTACTTTTTCTCAAAAGTAACTTCTGGGGTACTTTTTGCACCTCAGGTGGTTGGTAGCATTAGCTGGTCTTTTGTTGCTCCAGAGGACGCATGGCTTTGAGGAAGCCCCTGGCTGTATGGGGGAGTAGCGGTGGGACTGAGCTGCTGCCTCACATGCCAATGAAAACTGGGTCATGTGCTGCTCTTGGCACCCATACTGGGGGGTTTCTGAGCCCTGGGCTAGAGCAGGGGTCTGCAACCAAAATAGTGAGAAGAGCCATTTTTTCAAATTCAATTACAAAATCAATCCTTCAAGAGCCACAACGCACGTGAGTAGGAGAAAGCCCTTCATAAATGTCAAACTGTAGTTGTTGTCACCCCTGTTTTAAGAGCAGTGCCCACACAATGATTTGTACCGGTCAGAAAGTTGTTACTCCCAGCTCCAGGCTTTACCCACCTCAGCCCCCAAATCTGCCACTCTATCCCCAAGCTTTTCCTCCCATCCCAAGGCTCCACCCTTCTCAGCCCTGAACCAGCCTCCCCACATCTGCAGGCCTAACCTTTCTCAACCCCGAATGTCTCCCCCGACTTCCCCAAGATTAACCTGCATCAGCTGACTAGCTTCTCCATCTACGTGTGTGCTGCCACTGCTCCTCCACCGTGGCTGCCTTGCCACCCCTGCTCCTCTCTTCAGCCCCATTCTCAGTGGGGCTGCATGGCTCCAGCAGGGGCAGACTCATCTGCCCTTCCCTGCAGTGCAGACGGCTCCCTGCCCTGCCGCACTGAAATTACATAACTAAATTTGATTGGTTTCATGGCGGGATCACTCCCACTGCCCTGCCAGCCATTAAACCAATTAAATTCAGTCCCATTATTTCAGCAGGGCAGGAAGCCGCAAGAGGAGTCAGCACTGGCAGCCCTCAGAGCCACAAGTGACTCCTTAAAGAGCCACGTGTGGCTTCAGAGCCGAAGGTTGCCTACCCCTGGGCTAGAGGAACCTGTACGTTTGGATATTTTGTTGAAATCAGTCTTAGGCTGTAGAACCAATACCACAGCAGGTTTGGTGGAACCTACACAAAGTACTTTTTTTAATTCATTTACTGAATACCTACGTAAGCTAACTGGGAAGCGTATTAGTCTACTGGGGGTGATTAGTTTTTGAGGGTAATTACAGTTAGACATTTTTTATTTTGGAAGAGTTTGGCTGAAGTGTGAGGAATCTACCTCCACCACCCATCCTCCCCAGGGGCACAAAAACCAAGATACTCCTAAATAGGAATGATGATTGTGAACTTAACTGAAAATGGAGTTAATACTGATTAGCACACTCTGGGGAGAGCAATAGTTTTGTGCCTATACCGTGTTTTGAACATAGCTGTGCACAGACCTGATTTTTCAGTTCACTTGGCCATTCCAAAAAATTCAAAAGAAATTTTGTTTCAGATCAGTTTCATTCAACCCAAAACAAATTTGATTTTTCAGCTTTTTATAATTTAATGAAGTTGAGGGAAATTTCAAAAAGTTTTGAGCTGAGAAAGCATTTTGTTTGGAAGAGAACTGATTATTTTGGGGGATCAGAAAAGTAAGTTTGATCAGAATAATTTGTTGATGTGGAAATGTTTGTCAATTCTAATCTAAAATTTTCAGCAAAGTCTCAATATTTTTACCCAGATTTCTTCCTAAATTACACACGTCATCTAAATTGCCGAGCCCCCCTCGCATTTTTTATACCACCAAATATTCTGGTCATTTGTATTTCAGAGCAAAGAGAGCCTGCCTTTAAATTGAAATGCTCCAGAAATTTAAGACAGATAAGCTAACTGTTGTTGTGCCATGCAATGTTATTTACTATGGCTTTGGTATGTTAACGAGCCATACTATCTTCATTTGCACTGTTCAATCCAGTATTCCCTCCAACTTAAAACTGCAGTATTTTTTTAAAGTCCATTCAGTGGGTTAAAAAAAAAAGCCTGCTGGAATATTCAGTTGACCAACAGGGTGACCAAATGTCCTGTTTTTCCTTTATATAAGCTGTGTTCCAGCTGTCCCTTTTTTTTTCCAGAGCAAAAGTGGGCATGTGTCCCATTTGCCACAAATGGGATAAATGTTCATTTTTGTCATGAAAGCAGGGTGCAGAAGAAAATGGGGGGAGTGGGCAGGACTTGGGTAAGCAGCAACATGAACCCTACCTGGGGGCGGGCAGGGGAAAGGCTGGACTCCAGAGAGCAGTGATGTCAGCCGGTGGGGTGGAAGGATGTGCCTCAGGTGAGTGGCTTGGGCAAGCCCCATGGGAGGGAGCAGGGAGAAGTTTGGGCTGGCCCCTTATAGTGTCTTGTCCTGTTTTGGAAATATAGTCACCCTACTACCAGGCATGTATCCAAAATAGGAGTGTATGGGGTGTCCAGGGAGAGGTAGCACCTCTGGTGTGGGGGACTTTTCATGCGTCTTTGGAGGCAGTTTGTGAACCTTTGGTCCCTGCCTGGCACTCAGCTCTCACCTGTGGCTCCAAGAAGTTGTAGCATGTGCAGCAGCCACACCCCAATAAGTAGCTTTGACAGGTGGGCTAAACTGAAACCTTTGGTCAGGTAGAGACTTGCCTATCCCAGCATGTGCAGTTGGCTCCAGCGGACTGGACAGATGAGATCAACAGCAAGACCCAATGACCAAGAAGGAGGTTCTGCAATGCTCTGTGGACAGCGAAGGGCACGACAAGGCACCCAAGACGGCATGGCCATCCCCTGCAACATAGGAAGTCTGCAGCTGTGATGACTTTTCATACCACTGGAACCAGGCTTCTGAGGCCAAGAGAGTGGAACTGCCCCTGTGCAACGGCTTTTCCACTTTAAACATTCTCCTGCACAGGTTCTTTGGAGGCTCTCATCTCTCAAATCCATCTACTTTATTAGTCTGTTATCCTTTTACATCTTCTGTTTACTTCAAAGTCCTGCAGTGTTGGGGTGGAGGTGGAGGTGACAGTGACAGGTGGAGGTGACCGTTGGGAGTCATAGTTCCAAACCTGCATGTACGCGGCCCGTGGACTTTGGTCGCTTGACTGTTGTGCTGGGGTCAAAGGAGTTCAGCAACATCCCAGGTGACTGAGCAGGCCTTTTTAGGACCAGTATTGCTCACCCTCAAGTGAGGGAGGGGACTAGAAAAGGTGTCCCAAAAATTGCTGGTCCCATCCAAACTGGCCAGCGTGCCATGCCTGGCAGTTTTACTCTCTCTGGTCGAAAAATAGTGAAAAGAATCATACTTGGAGCACAGAATGTTCGTACCCTCTTGGACAGGGAGAAAACTATGATGCCTAAGAGGACAGCCCTCATAGCAAGAAAGCTGGCACACTATAACATTGACATAGCCACCCTGAGCGAGACCAGACTTGCAGAGGAAGGATCCATCTGTGAACCGAAAGGAGGTTACACTTTCTGAAAAGTCAGGCCTGAAAATGAAGACAGAATCCACAGAGTGGGACTTGCCATCAAGACATCGCTTTTGCGCCAGCTTCCTGACCTACTAACTTGCATCAGTGAGCGTTTGATCAAGCTCCCCTTCCCCCTCAACCACTCTGGCCAGGTTACAGTCACCAGCACTTACGCCCCAACTCTGAGAAGCAAAAGAGTTTCTACGAGTACCTGGACTGTCTTGCAAAAGCAACTCCTCCTCCACTCCTAGTGACGAGCTTCTCCCATTGGGTGACTTCAATGCCAAAATTGACAAGGACTGTAGGAAATGGAAAGGGGTGCTGGGGCATTTCGGCACTGGTAACATGAAAGCCAATGGCCACCGTCTGCTGAGCTTGTGTGCAGAAAATGGCCTGACTACACTGACACCTGGATTGACCATGGAGGGCCTGTTGAGAAGGTTGCTGAAATGCTCTCTCCATCTATTGTTGATGCTGCTCTTCTCAGGAGGGTCATGCCATCTGCAAACAGCAGAGGTGTGGTACTTGGCTTTGAAGGTCCATATACAGTTTTCATACCTGCAGCCCTAGACCAGGTCCCTCAGAAACTCACAATAGACAGTCTTGACCTGCCCCCTACAATGGATGAGGTCACAAAGGCAATCAGTCAGACCAGCTCTGGCAAAGCCCCTGGGATGGACGGTATCCCTGCTGAAATTTTCAAGGCAGCAGGACCAGTGTCACTTAGAGCCTTTCACAGCATTTTGACCAGCATCTGAGAAGACACGCCCAAAGACTTTAGGGATGCCACAATTGTCTCGCTCTTCGAGAACAAGGGCGAGAAAGCTGACTGTGGAAATTACTGGGGCATCCCTCTTCTCTCTACTGCTGGGAAGATCTTGGCTCGAGTCATTCTCAACAGTCTGATCACCAGCATCTCAGAGAAGAACCTACCAGAGGCACAGTGTGGCTTCCGCCCAGGCTGAAGCACCATTGACATGATCTTTGCTGTTTGTCGGGTCCAGGAAAAGCACATAGAGCAGAACTTGGATCTATACGCTGTCTTTATAGACCTCACCATGACACTCAACACCATCAGCAGAAAAGCCTTGTGGATTATCCTGTCAAAATTTGACTGCTCAAGAAGATTCATCAACCTAATACACCTGTTCCACGATGACATGATTGGCTTTGTGCTTAGAAATGGCAACTCCTCAGATCCATTTGAGATACCCAATGGTGTGAAGCAAGGGTGCGTGCTGGCCCCAGTGCTATTCAACCTCTCTTTCACATGCGTCCTCAGCCACGTAGTTAAGGACCTGGACCATGGAGTCTACCTAAAGTACGGGCTTGATGGGTCACTTTTCGTCCTTCATCGTTTGAATGCTAAACCCAAGACACTTGAGAGGCTCATCCTTGAAGCACTTTTTGCTGACAACTGTGCACTTATGGCACACAAGGAATCTGATCTCCAGCTCATTCTCAACACGTTTGCTGAAGCCACTCACCTCTTTGGCTTCGGTAGGCCAAGGTACTATTTCAGCCTGCTTCAGGATCTGCTGCTTTCCCCACTTCAATCTCTATCGAAGGAGCAGAGTTAAAAATGGTGGACGAGTTCAAGTATGTTGGCAGCATGATAGCCAATGATGGCTCTCTTGACAAAGAAATCAATGCCAGGATCTACAAAGCCAGCCAGGCACTAGGACATCTGAGAGCACGAGTGTTTAATCAGCACAATATCCGACAGTCCACTTAACTGAAAGTGTACAAGGCTGTAGTCCTGACGAGTCTCCTGCATGCATGTGAAACATGAACCTTGTACAGAAAACATGTGAAACTGCTGGAGCACTTCCACACATGCAGCTTGAAGTCAATACTGCACATTCAATGGCAGGCCAGAGTCACAAACCTGAAAGTACTTGACAGAGGAGGAACCACAAGTATCGAAGCCATGATTCTGAAAGCCCAGCTTCGCTGTACAGGAGGAGTCAAGAATCCCTAAGCAACTCCTGTATGGTGAACTCTCCTGAGGCAGAAGAAATCAAGTTAGGCCTCACAAGAGGTAAACTCTGAGTGCCGGCCAACATTGCTCATGCTGGATTAAAGCCAAAGCAGCTAGAGCAGCATGCAGAAGACCGAACAGGCTGGCATGCTCTTGTACAACATGCGTATGACAACTTCAAAGAGCAGCAACGCGTATGCCTGATTGATGCTTGTGAAAGGAAAAAAGCAACAGCAGCAGCCGCACCGACAGGGTCAAGACAATTCCCTTGCCCCCACTGTGAACGCCCATGCCATTCACAGCTTGGACTCCTCACCCACATGCGAGTCCACAACCGATGAGCCTGTGCAAGCTCAAGACGTCATCGTCGGACATGACGGACCACCAAGAGAAGATGATGAAGAATATAATTTGTAATGCGCATAAGAGTGAAGCATACTAATATTAGCTAACGTATACTGCTTCAATCTCACAATGCCACTACATTGCTTTTTGCTGTCAACTCACCATCGTGTAGCAAATTTAAGAAGTGTATAAATGATTTCAGAACAGTATATATTGAGCTTCTTATTAGGAATAAAGAATCTCATGTTACAGAAAGTTGCACCAAAGGAGTGAATATCAGACCTTTTTGTTTACTGTACAAATGTGTCCCTTATAGGTAAATAGTACTGAAAGTAATTGTGGCAACCACCTCAGCACCAGTGTTCCCTGTAAGCCGATTGCTTGAGCAGCTGCCCAGATCATTAACAGAGCACCTGCAGCCTGTGTCTTTATTGGTGGTGCCCATCAGTGCATGGCTGCATGCACATAAAATTTATTCCACACACTGATGGAACCAATTAGAAGGAACACTGCTCAGCATGCCCTCTTGCCAATAAAGCCATGAGCCTTCATGGAATGTGGGTTCATGAGAAGCAAAACATATGATGTAAATCACAGTTGATATGAGAGATGGTGATTTATGTCCATTGGACTTTTTTCTCCATTGGGGTTGATTTCCATCTTAATACAGTTCCTAAACTATTCATTTGTCTACTCAGAACTACTTTCCAGAATCTGTTGCTGTGGTTAGAACTTTCGATCACATTTTTGAGAACAAAGGCTTATGGATGCTCATATTGTAATTAATGCTGATCTATTAATGCATGAGCATATCCTGGACAAAGTCATGTTATTGCTCTTATACAACATGTTTGAGAAATACAACACTATTTCCTTCAACCTGTGTACTTGCTGGTGGGAAATAGGATTTCTGTTACAGCTGCTCTTTGGATAGTAATAGAGAGATAGCCGTGTTAGTCTATATTCTATCAAAACAAAAAAGCAGTCCCGTAGCACTTTCAAGAGATCTTGTAGGTTTTGGTCTCTGTCAGCAGGATCAGAGCAAATGTGATTGTGCCTAAGGGCTTGACTGCAAACAATGGATCTTGCTCTACCAAATATTCATAAACCTGAATTACCCACCAGGAGAAGTGGGGGGGAAAAAGAAGAGGGCTGGATGAATACCCAGAAACCAGCTACTTCAAGACAGGCCCAAAAAAACCAACAACAGAACACCACTGATCATTACCTACAGCCCCCAACTCAAACCACTAAAACGCATCATTAAAGACCTACAACCTATTCTTAATCAGGATGCCACACTCCAGAAGGCCCTAGGTGACAGGCCTGTTCTCTTCTACAGACAACCTCCCAACCTTATGAGAATTCTCAGCAGCAACCACAGGCTATACCACAATAATACCAATCCTGGAACTTCGCCTTGCAACAAGCCCCATTGCCAACATGTCTATACTGAGGATATCACTAGACCTAACCAGGTTATTCACAGAATGATGAGCACATTCTCATGTTCCTCAACTAACATCATATATACCATCATGTGCCAACAATGCCCACATACTATGTATATAGGTCAAACAGTAAATGCTCTTTGACAAAGAATGAATGGACACAAAACAGACATCAGAAACCTGTCAGCTAGCACTTTAATGGAGTGGGCCATTCTGTTAATGACCTGAAAGTCAGCTTTACTGAAAAGGAACTTTAAGGATCACCTACAGAGAGTAAGTCGTGCTAGTCTATACACTATCAAAACAAAAAGCAGTCAAGTAGCACTTTAAAGACTAGCAAAATAGTTTATTAGGTGAGCTTTTGTGGGACAGACCCACTTCTTCAGACCATAGCCAGACCAGAACAGACTCAATATTTAAGACACAAAGAACCAAAAACAGTAAGCAAGAAGGACAAATCAGAAAAAGATAATCAAGGTGAGCAAATCAGAGAGTGGAGGGGTGTGGAGGGGGAGATCAAGAATTAGATTGAGCCAAGTATGCAGACGAGCCCCTATAGTGACCTACAGAGAGGAGTGCAGAACTCTTTTATATTCAAATTCGACACATTAACACATGGTTTGAACTGGGATGCCAATTACCTGGCCCATTATAAGGACTCTTTTACATACTTGGTTTTATCTGACTCTTGACTTCCCCCACTGCCCCTCTGCTCTTCTGATTTGCCCACCTGGATTACAATTTTTCTGATTTGTCAACTTTATAGACTAACAAAATAATTTATTAGGTGATGAGCTTCCGTGGGACAGACCCACTTCTTCATACCATAGCCATACCAGAACAGACTGACTAAAGGCACAGAGAACCAAAAATAGTTATCAAAGTGCTACTGGACTGTTTTGTGTTGATAGCTGCTCTTTGCAAACTGTTTCTCAAGCACCTTTCCTTAACTTTTCTACTCATTTGGAAATTAGAGACTAGTACCAGAATTAAAGGAGATGACTAATGAAGGAATTTTTATTGAATAACTTTTTGAATTATAGGAATGGGCCAGACCTTTCCAATAATAAGCAAAAGGTGATGGGCAGGACTTCATGAAGTTTTACTAAGTAAAGAAATGTTACCAGGTCACTACTGCTTTCTCTGTAACACCAATAAAATATAGTTGAAACAAAACCAGGAAGTGTGTGGTTCTCAGGATTTTTGCAGGGGAGATGGTTCGGGGGAGGAGTTAAGGATAATCCAAACATCTGTAACCTATTTAAGATTAGAGACTTATTCACATTTCACTGTTTTTGCCCAATCTAAGAAAGTAGTGTCAGGCTCAAACCAGCACTTTCCCAAACCTATGACCCTTGTTCTCCTACCTTACCACATCTCATTACTGTCCTGTCATTCAACTAAAGTAAAACTGGGTATGTGAACAAATGCACCAATTACACGTTTATTTGCATTGTCACAGGAAAAGGACATGCAAAAAAAAAATCAATTGTATAGCAAATTAAATTTAATATTTGTCTCCACCTATGTTTTATCATCTGACACACAACGTTTGTAATATGCTAAATTGTAACTAACTAATGCAAAAATTAGTTCCTTAATTCATAGGAAGACTTCATTTAAGTGTTACCTTCATTGAGATGGGGATATGAGGGGGAAGAAATTATAAATATGGGCTTCTTAGAGGCACAATTACCTTGAAATCCATTCAATTAAAATATATCTCAAGGTGGTAATTTTTGGTTTTAATAGCCCCCAAGATACCTACCAATTATTGTGGCTATAGTCTCTCTTTCCAAGTTTTTCAATGGTTTCCACTCTCTGAAAGACCCATTGAAAAAGGGAAATTGACTATTCAGTAGTTATACACAAACTTAGGAGCACAAGATTTGTAACAAAAATTGTGAGAGTGCAGATTGTTAGTGTTATGTTACTTGAAACAAAAGAAGACAAACAGATGTGATTTCTTGTAAATAAAGCTGGTAGTATCACAAGACTGTAGGAATTAAAGGATTTTGTGTTTTTCGAAAATTTTTTTTTTTTTACATTTTTTGGTTGTTTCACTTTAAAAAAATCAAATACTCAACTAATTTATACTGTCACCAGGAATCAATATACTAATATTTGTCAGTGGCTAATTCCATTAAATACTTTTTTCCACTTTCTCCTTCAACCCTTAACCTGAAAAATTGCATTGGAATCAATTTCTAGAAGAGCACCTTCCTTGTAGTGGCAACTATTTTGAATACCAAGGATGGTAAAGTTTGTTGTGAGAAGGATATACAGGTAATAGATCTTGCTTTACCCAATATAAATATGGTTAGCTGCAGGTCTACCTAAGAACTATAGTTCATATAATTGTATTAATTCATATTTTTACTACTGTACTTGACAAAATAAGTGTGAAAGATCTTGACAGATGCCTCGCTCTGATAGGTTTTGTATTTTAGTAAAGTAAGGCATGCTTTTGTCTTGATAAATAATGCAACATCTATAATGACCATTTTAGCATCACAAGGAACATGATTTCTACGCAATAACTTTTATAATTCCTGAATTTTAAGAGATTTCTTTGGAATTAGAATTCTGTTTTGCAAATATTTTTTGTTTGGCAATTAGAAAAAGGATAACAGAAAGGGGGCTTGGAATGGTGAAAGGGACAACTCAATTTGGGAAAATTAGATACAAAATGTAATAGGAAAGAGCACATTTTGCTAAAATATATTTAAGGAAAGGAACAGTCCCATCTCTCAAGAAAAATAAAAAACGCCAGGTGAGAGATTAATTTCTTTAAAAAAAAATCCTTGTTCCCACCACACATTAGAAGTTCAGTATAAGGATGTTAACACTCATTTTCTTATTTCTTCTGTCTCCCTACAGAATACTTTAAAGAGTGGGGGAAAAAAAGGAAAACTTGAGTGGCATCAAATGCTCAGGAAATGTGTCAGATTTAAGTGATAGCTTTTTTATATTGTTCAGTACTAGCGGCTTTATTTAATGCACATGAAAGTCGGGAGAACTGCAAGATACAATGAAAATGCAGTTCCCTCCTCTAGTGCTTGCAGTTTGGCTTTTTTAAGACTACAGCACATAAACCAATTGGCCTCTCCTAGACCCCAGTTTTAATCCCTTGGCTCTGAGGAAAAAACATCTGGCTGGACTGAGCAAGGCAAAGATTGAGATCTGGTCATTTGGGAATCTTTTTCCTGTGACTAGTTTGTCAAGCCAAGTGTGCAAGGGTTAGCCTTATCCTCCCTGGCTGCGGAAAAAGAGGAATAAGGTGAGAACAAAAATTGAAACAATAAGATAGTAGCAGCCCTCAACTCTTGCTCACGAAACAGTCATGGACAAAATATTGATTGGCTCCTTGTTCTGGTCTAACCAGGGCTTTTTTCAGAATTGGGGAAAAGAAAGTTCAATCATACGATGCTAATTTTTTAGGTCTCAGCATGTGATGGTAGAGAATTCATGGAGTAAGTATGCATCAGTTTCCAGATATTCCACAGAAAATGTCCAGAAGGAGCTGCAACACCCTCAGAAGAGAGAAGCTGATTGTAAAACAAAGATACCAGTTCTAGTTGTCTGAAAAGAGGAGGATAAATTAGGCTTTTTCTGGAACAGTCAATGTCTCTATTTTTAATCATTAAATCTGTAGATTCATTAGGAAACTTGGGTGCTTAGGAAAAAAATATCACTAGATTCACAATCTGCCTCAATGTGATTTGCAAAATTTTCTAGAATAAATAAGCCATCCACCCTGAAGTGTGTGCACCATTGCCAATCCCTTTGGAGACAGGTATCTAAGCCGTGGTTGCGGGGAGGTGCTTAGCTCTGCTTGGGTTTCTCAGCTGCAAAACCTGTTTTGTGTTAGGTGCTTACTACTGTTTTTGTAAAACTCAAGAAGTGGGGTGGGGCAGCAAGAGGAAGTGGCCTTCACTCATAACCTTTGGAGTAACCACTAGGTCACCTGTTGAAGGCCTCCTACCACATCTGAGGGGAAATGGTGAGTGTCTAGACCACTGATCTGTAGGATAGCCCAATGTGGGGCTCCCTCAGTCTCTCCTGTTTGAAGCTATTCCATTGTGGATACAATATTTAAGTCACTGGAGCAGGGAGACTGGACCTTAGGTCTCCCACCTCCCAGGCGAGTGCTCTGATCAGGTTGTAGTCATTCATGCTTGCTCTGGCGCTCAGCTAGGGATGCCAACTTTCTAATTGTACAAAACCACGTACCGGAGTCCTTGCCCTCCACTTATTCCAAACTCTTCTCACCCTCCCACAGCATCCCTTGCTCGCTGATTTTGATAGGTTTAGGGCTTAGAAGATTTGAGCTCCAACTGGGGGTATGGACTCTGGGGTGAAGCCAGGAATGAGGGCTTTAGAGTGCATGATGGGGTTCCAGGATGGTGCAGATGAGGCCAAGTGGTTTGGAATAAGGGGGGTATGGGCTCTGGGTTGCAGGGGAGGTGCAGGATCCTGGGGGGGGCATAAATGAGGGGCTCTGGGATGAACCTGGGGATGAGTGCTGGAGGGGGCTCATATCTGGGGCTGAGTGCTTTGGAATGTGGTGAGGGGCTCATGGCTAGGGCAGAGGGCTGGGGTATGAGAGGGGGTGAGGGCTGTGGCTTCAGAATTTGGGGTGCAGGAAGAGGCTCCAGGTGGGGTCACTTCGTGGCTGGATACCTGACAAACTTACTGGCTCTCAATGATTTAATGATTCCTTACTGCAAAAATTCTATGTTCTGAAATAGAATAAAAAGCTTACAAAATGTTGGGAATTGTTAAGAAAAGGATAAGATGACAAAGTCATACTACATCTATATAAATCCACAGTACATCCACATCTGAAATACTGTGTGCAAATGTGGTCGCCCCATCTCGAAAACAGATATATTGGAATTGCAAAAGGTTCAGAAAAGGGCAACAAAAATGATTAAGGGTATGGAATGTCTGCCATATGAGGAGAGGTTAATCAGACTGGGACATTTAATTTGGAAAAAAGATGATTAAGTGGGGATATCATATAGGTATATAAAATCATGACTGGTGTGGAGAAAATAAATAAGGAAATGTCATTTACTCCTCACAACACAAGAACTAGGGGTCACCAGATGAAAATAGGAAGCAAGTTTAAAACAATAGGAAATATTTTTTCACACAACGCACAGTTAACCTGTGGAACTACTTGCCAGAGGATGTTGTGAAGGCCAAGACTATAAGAGTTTAGAAAAGAGCTAGATAAATGAATGGGGGAATAGGTCCATCAATGGCTATGAGCCAGGATGGGCATGGAGGGTGTTCCTAGCCTCTGTTTGCCACAGGCTGGAAATGGACGACAGGGAACTGATCACTTGATGATTACCTGTTCTGTTCATTCCCTCTGGGGCACCTGGCATTGGCCACTGCTGGATGACAGGATACAGGGCTTGATGGACTTATGGTCTGACCCAGTATGGCTATTCTTATGTTTTGGGGCCTGGAAATGCTAACAGGTGCCTAAGGAATGTACAAAAGCATCTAAGCAACCTGGAGACCTAACTTCCATTGAAAGTCATTGGGTGCCTGGTGTCTAACACAGACGCTTTTTTTGAATCTGATGAAGAGCCGATTTCTATCTTCAGATATACTTGTGCAAATCTGGCCTGTAGACATTTAAGACCAATAACTGACTTGTATCTATACCATTCATGAATCCCAGTAGGGCTATTCTATTCTGACCCTACGCCTGAGTTTGTGTTAATGAATCAGGTTGTGTGACTAAAACAAGGACAAATCTCTGAAGAGAGGAGGCATGGATAAATAAAAGTAAGAATCCACATACCTCTCCTTGTGCACAGCTTGTTACATTTCTCTGAGAAGGTCTCTTCCTGTGGATAATAATGAGGTGGAGAGTTGACATATCCAGGAGTTGATGCTATGCTTTTTGGGTAAATGTCTGAATAAGCAGTAGAAGGTCTTGAGTGTTGGTTACCAGGAGTCCCTTGTGTTGACCTGCAAATGGAGCAGGAGTAAAGAATTCTCTACAGGTGACAGCACTGACTAATCTTTGACAAGTGCAGCAAAAAGTATTAATTTTTCATTTCTTGGAATTTCTGCAACATTTAGTCAAATGAGATCTGTTTGCAAGAATGTTTATGAAAAGCAAATCTACCACCATGAATAACTATTTCAGTAATGTCTCGCAAGGGGTCGCCAGGCATCTGGTTTTTCTACAGAAGGGCCGGTCAGAAAAGGGATCATGGCAACCCTTGGCAGCACTGCTGACCTGGCCTTAAATGTTTGGTCAGTTGCAGTACAGCTGAGGAAGGCTCCCTGTGGTTCCCAGAAGCAGTTGGCACATCCCTCCAGCCCTTAGGCGGCAGCTTGGTGAGGAAACAGGGAACTGTGGCCATTGATGGCTGTGGGGATGCTGGCTGTGGAGACGCACAGTGTGCAGAGCTGCCTGGGTGCACCTCCACCTTGGAGCTGGAGGGACACCTCACTGATGGTAGAAGGCTTTCTGGAACCACACCTCCCACACTCCAACCCCAGCCCTGAGCTCCCTCCTGTATCCCAACTCCCTTCCAGGGCGTTTACCCCCTCTTGCAATCTCATAGCCCCCACCCACAACCAGAGTCCTCACCCCTCATGTAACCTAAATCCTTCATTAGTGGCACCACCCTAAAGTCCACTTCCTCATCCCACCTCACCTCCAGCTGAACCCCAGAGCCCAATCTCCAAACAGTTCCCTCACCCATGCCCCAGCCTGGTGAAAATGAGTGACAGAGGGATGGAGACAGTTGAAGGGGGAGCCCCAGATAAAGTGCAGGGGTGGTCAGTTTTTTTGAGGTCAGAATTTGGCATTCCTAGTTTCTCAGCCATTTGTGAAATATTTTAATAATTTACAAGTTCATTTGACAAGTGTGAATACGTCTATGTAATTTGGAAAGAGGAGAGAGAGTGGGTCAACTGTTTATAAATACCATGTACCCAGTGATCACTCATGTGCCATGAAAAGCAAATACTCAACTACCAGCCCATGGACAAAACTGGAGGCTGAAGTTTTCTTTAGTGGTTGCATCTAACAAACACCTGTAAATAGGTACCACCCAAGTTGTGGAAAAAGCAATGCATATTTGTGATTTACTGCATTTCACAAATAGTTGTGTACAAGAATAGAAAAGCATGGAATTACACCAGAACATAAAATACTCCATGAGGAACGCTGCACCAACTCCTATTTTCCTTTTCTACAGTTTGGCAAGATGTGGTACAATCTAGGCTTTGTCTACACTAACATTAAAATGCAATCATGGCAATACTTAAAAGTGAAAGCGTGACTACAACAAAAGTGCTGGAAGAGAGCACTCCCAGTGCTGTGTAAACCACCTCCACAAGGAGAATAGCTAGAAATGCTTTACAATGCTATAACTTGCTGTGCTGGGAGGGTGTGGAAGGGTGTCACACTCCTAGCTGGAAAGCTGCTGGGCAGTGTAGACTTAGCCTCAGTCTCGAGCTCTTTCTCTGAACTCCCGTCCAGTTTCAGAATGTGTCAGGTGAGGAAGCACTACACAGCAATGAACACAATAGTCCAGCTGCAGTAGCACCCAAGTGAGTATGTACAATTATTGTCTTTCTGCTTGAATATTCTGATTGCACTGGCCGTTATGTTGCTCTGTCATCATGTAAGTCAGCACGGCTTACAGCTACCGGGGGCCTGGAAGGAGCAGGGCCTAGGGCATTCAGCTGTCAGTGTGTCCTGGACTGTGGTGCTGCTCCCACCCTGCTCAAAAACGCCACAACTCATTCAGAACAGAACTCTTTCAAGGGACGGAGGAATGCATCTGTGCCTTCCCTGGCACTGTTGTTCTTACACTCAGTGTAAAACAAGTTTTTCTTGGGGGCAGTTTTGACACCTGCAGAAGAACCCTCTCACCCCCAATGAACAATCATCACAAGCCTCACACCTTCTGTGCCAATGTAAAGCATGCTTCTCTGACATGGTCTCTAATATGCAGAAATTGAAGTGGCCAGAAAATGAAGCCCATGGAGAAGACTGGAATCATTAGGCATCAAAACTACAAGTCCTATCATGCACTGAAGTGTCATTTTGTATCACAATGTTTTGTTCATAGCTGTAAACTATTTTCTTCCCAATTTTCCACATCCTTTCAAAAATTGTCAGTGATACAGCAAAATCAATAGCAAATTTTCTTAATATCTTAAAAAAAAAACCCATCTGGACCAGATGATTATATTTCATTGTATTTTCTTTTCTGCTATTTACTATCGCTTATGAAGATATTCAAATAAGAATCTCCCTTTCCCATTAAATATAGACTAAGGACTTCAGTATTTCAGCCTTTTAAAAATCATAACTACAGTCATCCTGCTTCCCTGCACCTTCTTATTTTATTTTATTAATGCTTATGAAAACTTATTGTTTCCTCCTCTCTTAAACTGCAGTCAAAAAAGCCAGGTTGCATCCCAGTGTGACCTGGGCTGGACAGGGAGAGCAAAACAGGTACCTGTTGGAGAGCACCCCAGAGTTCTCCATTAGAGGCTTCTCATCTATCCCAGACACTAAGGCCTTGCTGACATGCTAACATTAGTTTACTAGTTTGCACCAATTTATTTTGTTTTAGTTTAAGTGTGCTTGTGGTTGAAATAAGCCTTCTCTCAGCCTTAGCAGCTGTTAAACCAGTGCAGCTCTGCTGGTAGATAAGCCTTAACCAACTGTCACCTCTGGAAGACCAGAACAAAACCCCTCCTTGGTCTTATGACCCAGCCATATCTCCTCTTCCCCCTTTCTCTTCCACCTTCATGGTCCTCACCCTCTTCCATTCCTCCCAGAGTACATGACTTTGTCTTAATTAGACTCTTAAAAACTTTCAGTAACTAAATAGTTCAGCCAGACCTAGTTCTGAATGTGTCACATTCACACTTCTGTGTCAAGGCTGAATATGCTTTCCCTGACTTTGCAAGAAGCACAAACTGAATGCAAAGCACAAACAAGCTCTGCATCCCAAATTGAGGGATAAAGAAGAAACACACCTTTCATTAGATGGATGTGGCCTTTTAGCCCTTCGCTCCTCCTGGTGTCTATCAGATCCACACTTCTCATAATATTGGCTCCGTTTCTCATGGTGAGGCCTCTCAGCATGAGGCATCTTGTTTCTCGTGTTTCTTCTTGCTGAAATAATCTGAGCTAGAGAGAGAGAGAACCAATTAAGTTTATAGTTCTAATTACTCACTGACCAGCATTTGCACAATATCATCATCACTGTGCTAATTAAGATTTCAGTAAATGTGAACAAGCAGTATAGTTTGTGTGCTGGGGAGGGGAGAGAAGCAGTCCTTAGTCCACAAGTAAGCTGTAGCTTCTCTTAAAGGAAAAGTTCCTTTTACTTTTCTATTGCCAATTAACTTAGACATTTCTATGTTCACCGCCAAAGGCATTTAAACAGATGCTTCCTCTCTCCTCACCTGATTACAAGGATAGTGCATAGTGTCAACTATCCAGACATATGTTGAGAAACTTACACAGAGAGGCACAGAATATCCAAAAAGTTTTTGGACTGCATGGATGACAATTTTTTATTTCAGAAGGTGCAAAAGGCTACTGGGGGGAAACAGTTCTAGATTTGATTTTAACAAATAGAGAGGAACTGACTCAGAATTTGAAAGTGGAAGGTTCCTTGGGAGAAAGTGACCATGACATCAGAGAGTTCATGATTCCAACCAATAATGAAAGGGAGAACAGCAAAATAGAGACAGTGGATTTCAAGAAAGCAAATTCTGGTAAACTCAGAGAGCTGGTAGGGTAAGGTCCCATGGGAAACAAGATTAAGAGAAAAAACAACTGAGGAGAGTTGGCAGTTTTTCAAAGGGCCATTATTAAGGGCCCAAAAGCAAACTATACCACTGCATAGGAAAGCTAGAAAGTATGGTAAAAGACCACCTTGGCTTAGCCAGGAGATCTTGCATGATCTCAAAATCAAAAAGGAGTCGTATAAAAAGTGGAAAGTAGGAGAAATTACAAAAGATGTATATAAGCAAACAATGTGTGTGTACTGGGGCAAGATTAGAAAGGTCAAGGCACAGAATGAGTTCAAATAGCTAGAGACATAAAGGGTAACAACAAGTAATTCTATATATATATTAGAAGCAAGAGAAATTCCAAGGACAGGGTAGGCCCACTGTTCCGTGAGGAGGGAGAAACAATATCAGGAAACTTGGAAATGGCAAAGGTGCTTAATGACTTCTTTGTTTTGGTCTTTACCAAGAAGACTGATGCAGAAATGCCTAACAAAATGCATGCTATTAGGAAGGGGGTAAGTTTAGAAAATAAAATACATAAAGAACATTAAAGTTAAAAATTACTTAGAAAAATCAGATGTCTTCAAGTCACCAGGGCCTGATGAAATGCATCCTAGAATACTTAAGGAGATCATAGGAGATTTCTGAGCCTTTAGCTATCGAGATTCTAGAAGACTGGAAAAGGGCAAACACAGTGCCCATCTATAAAAAGGGAAAAAAAGAACCCTGGAAACCACAGGTCAGTTTAACCTCTGGGCTGGGAAAGATAATGGAGCAAATAATTAAGGAATTTATCTGCAAACCTCTGGATGGAAAAAAAGGTGACAGGTAACAGCCAGCATGGATTTGTAAAGAAGAAGAAATCATGCCAGACCAATCTGATAGCTTTTTTTGACAGAATAACAGATCTTGTGGATAAGGGAGAGGTGGCGGATGTGGTATACCTAGACTTTAGTAAGGCATTTGACATGGTCTTGCACAAACCTTCTTATCAATAAACTAAGCAAATATAACTTTGATGGGGCCACTAAAAGGTGGGTGCATAACTGCCTGGATAATTGTTCTCAGAGAGTAGATATTAACGTTTTGCAGTCATACTGGAAGGACATAACAAGTGGGGATCTGTTTTGGGATCAATTCTATTCAATATCTTCATCAGCAATTTAGATATTGGCATAAAGAGCACGCTTATTAAGTTTGCAGTTGATACCAAGCTGGGAGGGGTTGCAACTGCTTTGAAGGATAGGCTCAGAATTCAAAATGATTTGGACAAAGTGGAGAAATGGTCTGAGCTAAACAGGATGAAGTTTAACAAGGACAAATGCAAAGTACTCCACTTAGGAAGACACAATCAGCTTCATACCTATAGAACTGGAAATGGCTGGCTAGGAAGGAGTACTGCAGAAAGGGACATAGAGGTAATAGTGGACAACAAGCTAAATGAGTCAACAGTATGATGCTTTTGCAAAAACAGCAAACATGATTCTGGGATGTAGTAACAGGAGTGGTGTGAGCAAGACACGAAAGGTCATTCTTCCACTCTACTCAGTGCTCATAAGGCCTCCATTGGAGTATTGTGTCCAGTTCTGGGGCACCACACTTCAAGGCAGGTGTGGAGAAATTGGAGAAGGTTCAGAGAAGAGCAACAAGAATGATTAAAGGTCTAGAGAACATGAATTATGAGGGAAGACTAAAAGAACTGGGCTTGTTTAGTTTAGAAAAGAGAAGATTTAGAGGGGATATGATAGCCTTCTGGCCTCACTTTGGCTATGTCTACACTATATGAGAAATTTGAATTTAAGACAGTTAGCTCGATTAAATCAAGTGACTGTCTTCAGAGTAAATACCAGTATTTTGATTTAGGGACTACTACTAGTGATAGCATAATATTTTCAAGCTCAAATTTAACAGTTGGAATGAAAGATAGAATGGAAGGGCCATGTCCTTGAATCAAATTAATTAGCCTCCACAGGTTGACTTGCGCTGGTGCACCTGACTCCATCTCTTGTGGGAGCCAGGAAACTGACCAGTAGAGCAGCTCTGGTCAGTTTCCTAGATCCTGCAGGTGGAGGGGAGCTGGGAAACTGAAGACACTGCTGAACCTGATTCCTAGCTCCATGCCACTCAAAGGCCCAGAGAAACTGTCCAGCTCAGCAGCCCTACTCAGTTTCCTGGCTCCAGGGAGCTGGGACACTCAGGGTGCTGCTCCATGTGGCTCCTGGCTCCCAGCCACTCAGGGGAGCCAGGAACCTGACCAGGGCAGCACTTGGCTCCCGTGAGCCAGACAGAGCAGCACTCATCAGTTTCCTGGGTTTCCCAAGCTGTGGGGACCCAGGGAACTAGGCAGCAGGGTGAGCACCACCAGCAGGGGTTGGGGGGAAGCAGGGCTAGGGGCAAGTGTGAAGAATGCAAGGCTGGGAAAACTGTGGGCTAGGTTCCCACAATGCAGCACTGCAACAGTCGATGTTTGGCCACTGTAGTGTGGCAGCACTAACTTGACTTCGTGGGAAGTGGGGATACTCAAAATTCAATTTATAAAAGCCAGAGTTAAAAAATTGAATTTATCTGGTAGTGCAGACACAGCTTTTCACAGAGAAAAGCAGCGTGCAGATAATTTGAAGGATGGGTCACTTGGGGAATGCTCAGATGGGGGAGAAATAGTTATGAAGTGGCCTAAAATAAAAGACCACAGTTTGTTCTATTGTAGCCAATGATGTCTACTTAGGAGCAGTTTGTACTATTCCAGTCTGATGAGGTAGGCTTGTAAATTTCAAGTTCTCCCTTTAAAATTAGTTATGTCAAACTAAACAAAGCAGCAGAAATGTAGCACTTAAAAGACTAACAAAATGAGTTATTGGGTGATGAACTTTTGTGGGACAGACCCACTTCTGAGCAATTTCATTTCCAATAGACTGACGTAAGTATAGAGGACCACAAAAAATTGCAATAAAAACTGACAAATCCAATAGGGTAGAAGGAAGGTGGGGTGAGAGGATGTTAATTGTCCTGTCTAATTACAAGCATCAAAGAAGGGAAGCAGTCCTTGTAATGTGTGAGGTAGTTACTGTCTCTGTTCATACTATGTGTTGATGTGTCAAATTTGGATACGTACGCTAACTCACAAACCTCTAGCTCTCATCTGCTGTTAAATTCCTTTTTGCTCCAGGACACAAATTCTCTCCTCTAACAGCATGGCTCATGCCATTGAAGTGTTCACTGACAGGCTTAGGTGTATTGAGTTTCTTGATGTCTGCTCTGTGTCCATTTATTCTTTGGGGAAGGTTTTGCCCAGTCTGTCCAACGTACATAGTGACAGGGCACTGTTAGCACATCATAGCATATGTAATGTTTCTGGAAGTGCAGGAGAATGTGCCTTTGATCTTTGTCAAACTAATTAGCTTGAGCCCCGCTGTATTCGGGGCAGATTAATTCTATGCGGGGGGGCGGCGCACACCCCGTGCCTGAACCTTTGGTGCAGGAGCAAGTCCCTCACCCCCGCACTTCCCCGCCTGGCCCCTTCGCTGACGTCGCTCCACCTCCCCCACCCCGCCCTTTAACCCGCTCCCCCGGGGCAGGGCGACGGGGAGAGTCACCCGAAGCGGGCAGCCCCCGCCCTCGGCCGCCGCACCCGCCCCTTTGCCCCGCTCCCTGGGAGCCGCGGGCTGCGAACGGGCCCCACCCGCCTCTCCCCCGGCGCGCAGGCGCGGCGCACCCCCGCCTTCGCGAGGCACCAGTGCGCGCGCGCGCTCGTCCCCCCAGCGACCCCTGTCTGCGCGGTCCCCCCGGCAGCGGGAGACACCCCCACCCCCACGCGGCTCCCCCCGCACCGGCCAGGCCCCGCCGAAGCGAGATGTGTGGGGGGGAGGGCGACGTAAAGCCTCTCACGTACTTGGCAGCGGCGGCGACGCCCCGCGGCTTCGTGAAAGCGGCTCCCCTGCGCCTCCGGCTCGCCGGCGGCCTGTGCAGGTAGGCGCGGGCGGGGCCTCGCAGGTGGATGGCAGGTGACCGCCCCGCCCCGCCCCCGCCCCCGCCCCCGCCCGGAGTTGGCCCGGCGCGAGGCGACGGGAGCCGCGGAGCAGCGCTGCTGGGCCCTGGCGCGGGCAGAGCCAGTGGCTGGGGGGGGTGTAACTCCTCCGGGGAGAGGGAGGGTAAAAGGCAGCGCCTAGCGCTACATTGCTGTCACACCTCTCTCCGATAGCAGCGAGGAGTCCTGTGGCACCCTATAGACTAACGGATATTTTGGAGCATCAGCTTTCGTGGGCAGAGACCCGCTTTGCGTCAGATGCGTGAGTCTCTCTCTGATACTCACCCGACCTGCTTGAGCTGTATTCATGCCAAGTTGGCATTCGCACCCTCCTTGTCTTGCGTATTTAGGTAGAGCACCTTTTGGGGAGCAATGGGTCTGCACCACAGGGGACATGGACTGCTGGGGGACCAGGGCTTTCAGGGGCTCATCCCTTCTTCTAGGTCAGAGGTTAGCAACCCCAGCACAGGTGCTAAAAGCAGCACAGGAGCTCATTTTTGTTGGCACAGGAGGCAGGTGCTCCTCCTCCATGCAGCCAGGAGTTTGCTTAAAGCCAGGCCACCTGTGGAGTAACAAGAGCCTAGCTAGTGCTACCAACCACCAGCTAACTAGTAAAGCTCTGCATCTTAACTTACTTGTTAACAAAGCTGTTGAAAATAGGACTATTAGTGACTTTAAAAAAGTGTCACAGGCACTGGGACTGGACGTAGAGGGCAAAAGGCCAGATTTCAGCATGTTGCCTTGGACAGGTTGCTGACCCCCGATTTAGGTATTTGCCTGGTGTTACAATGGGATACACAAAAAGCACCAGCTAGGTCAGTACGAACTAATGTTACACATTGTGGGCTTCTGCTACTGTGTGTACTGTACACTGAAATGTAAGGACAATATTTATAGTACCGATCATTTCGTTTATGACGGTATGGTAAAAATGCCAGAAAAAGCAATTTTTCACTGGTACTGCACTGTCACGCTCATATTTTTCTACCCGATTTTGAAAGCAAGCCGTTTTTAAGTGAAGTGAAACGATGGGTGTGCAAGGCAAATCACATTCCCGAAAAGGGATGCAGTAGTCTGAAAGGTCAACAGTAGTGCTCCTTCTGATTTTCCCATTTGTGTGCAATCAGTTTTGTTGTGAGCATCAATACGGAGGTTATGTGTAACACTGGTGCACGTAACATTCATGTGGGGTGGGAGGGAAGTCAGTGTTGTAGTGTGTGGAGGAAGGAGGGGTGAGCGTTCTGTCTGGGGGTGCAGGCTCTGGCGTGAGGCCGGGAACAAGGAGTTTGGGATGCAGGCTGCCCTGGGGCTGTGACAGGGAGAGAGGACTCCTCCCCAGAGTGTAGCAGCACTTAGGTTGGGAGGGAACAGTAACCATTCCTCCCCTCCCACTCCTGCCCCAGCACACACACAGCTGCTGCAGTTCCATCTCTGGGTTGGGGCAGGGGAGGAATCTCTTCCCTCCACAGCTCTGAGTTCCTGTGTGGTGCTTAATACGCCACCTAGCTTAGAGGTAAGTTAGGTTGAGATCCACTGTTTTGTGATTTCTACTTAGAGCAAGGGAATATAAGCGAGAGAGTCTCAACCAATTACAGCCACCCAACCAGCCAGGCACCTCTCTCCCCTTAAGCTTGAAGGCTGAGTGGTATGAAGTAGCAGGGCTGGAAGCAAGTGAGAGAGATTGAGGAGTGAGGTACTGATGCAGATTGTGGGATGAAGGCCTGCAGGTGGTGCAGCCTGGGAGGTGAGTGCTGCCAGTATAAATCCTTTCTGACTTCCGTATGAGAGACAAGGTGGGTTAGGCTGCAGTCTGTGGTATATGGATTGATAGCTGTCAGGAGATACAGGAACAAGTGAAAGGAAAGGAAAAGAAGCCAGGGAATACATAATTGCACAATTTTATTTTTGCCAACTGTTGCGATTTGACCATGGGCTTGTGACAGTTGGTGTTATGCTAATAGCCCCTCCTCCTAGACATAGCTATGTGAAAAACTTTTATTTGTTAATAAGTAAATTCTAGTTCTGCTGATTGTCACGAAAATCTGGTAAATGGAACCGCTTAAGGCTCAAAAAACAGAAACTGAATAAAAAGTCCCTAAGGTTGTTACTATATTCTAAAGTAATCTAATGCATTTTGAACCTTTAGTGTTGGCGTTTTAGTGAAGCACAGAAAAACCAAAGAAGACCATCAAAAAGGAGAGACAGGAAGCAGAAAGGTAGGAATGGGAGGTTGACAAAGGGGAAACAGCCTGGTCAGAGGCAAGAGGTAAATATATAAATCTTTCATTTGATGTTAGTTGCCCATTTGTCCCAATAACCTCCTAATTTCTTTGCATTATTTCTAAATTTGCTTGTTATGGTTGATTGAGCATGGAACTGGGAATTCTGGGTTCTAATCCCCAGCATGCCAATTCTTTGTGGTCTTGAGACTCTTGTCCCTTAATATGTGTGCCTGGAATCACAGAGACCCACAAGGCAGGTCTTTGATAAGTTTCTTACTAGCAAATAATGTCAGGGAATGAAATTTTACCATTTTAGTTTGGGAAGAAATAATGCATTGCTTCCCACTAGACATTTCATATCCAGGTCTGTCAAACAAAATTTAACTTTTAGCCATCACCTTAAAGAGAGAGAAAGTTCCTCAGATAACACACACAATAATCTAGGATGGATAACTATAATGAGGGAATTGAGGCCAAAGTACGGATGTCATGACCAAGTAAGACTGAAGATAGTGTCTTACAGCAATCTGTCTACCAAGAAATAGTCATGTTCCATGCTGATTCTGTTCTCAAAACACTGTTTATATTGTATGTATACTGTATATACACTCAGTACACCTTGGCTGTCAGCGAACACTTCAGTAGAGTGGGCCATTCTGTTAAGACCTGAAAATTTGAGTCCTAGAGCAAAAAGAATTTAAAAACAGATTAGAGGGAGAAATGTGTGAATGGGAATTCATAATCACATTCGAACATTAACACGTGGTGTGAACAGAGACATCAGTTACCTCATGCAGTGCAAGGACTGCTTCCCTTCCTTTGATACTTGTAATTATCTCAGACAGGACAATTAACACCCCTCCACACCTTTCATCCCCCCTCCTTCAGTTCTATGTATTTGATTTATCAGTTTTTATTGCAATTTTTTGTTGGTCCTGTGTATTTATAAACGTCAGTCTGTATTGGAAATGATACTGATCTGATGAAGTGGGTCTATCACCAAATAAGTCATTTTGTTAGTCTTTAAAGTGCTACATTTCTGCTGTTTTGTTTTGTTGGAATACAGACTAACATGTCTACCTCTCTGTATATGTTGGGTTTATAGTGTGGTTCAATGGCTCTCAGAATCACCTCAACACAAATTGTCCCTGCAGCCCTGTGTGTTTGTCAGAGGTCAGATAGCGAGGAGGGCTGCACGTTTGTAGGATTTTTTTAAGTGTGGAAAATTATGAGATGTCGGTATTATGGGGTGAAGACACTTGTTGGGGAAACTTCCCCATGGTGCATTGCCCTGCATATAAACACAAGTATTCTTAGTGGGAGTATGTGCACACAAGCAATACACGAACTGCTTTGCTTGTATGCTGACATAACTTGTGGAGCACATAGTCTGTATGATTTAGGCCCGATCTACACAAGACCTAAAATTCAATTGTAGATACGCAATTCCAGCTGTGACACTTGCATGGCTTTAATCGATTTATCTACAGTCGACTTACCTGGCTGTCCTCACTGAGGGGGGGTCGATGTGAGAAACTCTCCCATCGACTTCCTTTACTCCTCATGAAATTGAGGAGTGCAGGGGTCAACTGTCAACTCCTGATAGTTCGATTTTGTGTGTCCCTGGGTCAATCTTCCAGGTAGTGAAGACAATCCATATGGCCTCAGTCTTCCACTCTTCACAGGGATGCATGTAGGAGTCCTGTAAAGCTGTCCAAGGCCCCTTTCTCCCACAAGCAAGTCTCAGGGAAAATGGCAATTTAAAAAATTGACCTCTCCTGCCATACTCCCCTAGATGGGATGAGTCAATCTGAAAGGTAGGTAGGATGAGTGAAAACTCTGATCTTTTTGTTTTAAGAACATTGATTTATCAGAAAATAATAATTGGTGATATTACAAACTGTTCCCGCCAGTTAAAATTATTCAGTGTCTTTCTGCATAAAAAGTGACTTTCCAATTGAGGAAGGGTGAGTACCCCTCACTGATTGGTATCGTAGGGCTTGCCCACTCTTGGAGTTAAAGTTGCAAATGTGCCTAAATCCCATTTTCAAAAGTGATTTGGGCACTCAGGAGCTTATTTTGCTTAAACACTTTGACCCAATGTAACTCTATTGTAGGCATTACAAAAGCCCAATACAGAACATGTACCAGACCAACTTGACTTGGGAATTTATTGGGGAAGGTCTTGTCGATATTTTACACCAGTGCAGTTCATTCATACTGGAGTTTTTCATCAACATAACTAAACCTGTCTAGTACAGTCTGGAGAGAGTCTATATGGAGAGAGTTCTCAATCCATTCAAATCCTCCTTGAAGTCTATGGGATTCCAACCAGCTGCATGGGTTTAATCCTGTGGATCCAGTTGCAGGAGTGAAGTTGCCTCTTAGTTCTGTCTGTCTGGAATACTGCCCTCCTAAGGTCAATATGACTAACATTTACATTGACATTTCTTTTTTATTTCCTTTCTTCTCATAACTGGAATCTGTAAGTTATCATTAGTTATAAACAAGTGATTAATATCAGCACAAGAATTAATTTGGTTTGTAGGTGGTTTATTTAACAGATTTTGAAAGAGCCAGTCTTAAAGCGTTGGATGCGAATTGAGTTTTAGAACTAAGTAATTGTATGCCTCTGTTAGTTTTCTGTTCTAGTGGGGGAAAAATCAGACTACAAAGGAAGTATCAACAACTTTGCATTTTTATAGATAGTGTATCTTTTCTTTGGGATGTCACACACACACTTTATTTCTTTAAGAAAATAAAGCAGAATTATCCTTAGACATCTTGGTTTTGTTGTATTTTTCTGTCCACCCACTTTCCAAAACTAAGTTATTGTACTGATCTTAGGTGAAGGTATTTTCACAACCAAAGTCTCAAACTTGGTAGCACAAATTCCATGTTTAAGATCTTTTTAAAATGCCTAGCACTTTGTAGCCTTAGTATTTCAAAATAAGCTGAATTTAGAATAAAATGTAATGTTTTGACTCTTATTCAAAGATATCGAGAATCAGTTTGGATCTTCAAAAAATCTATGGCCTTAGTTCATCAATGAGCTCTTAAGAAGATGTACATCCTCAGTTTTTGCCTGCATGGAGCTCATTGCAGTACTGGGGCCAAAAATCGGAAGGCAGGTATTCCAAAACTGTTGGTTCATAAGACAATTTCTATGTTGTGCTGTTGGCTAAAAAAATTTTCTTTCACAAAGTTGTGTGAACCCCTTTCTCTCCAATTGCTGAGCACGTTACAGCCTAGACTACTTATGTGGAAAAGTTAAATTAGGAAAGTGTGGCTTTTTAGTTGTCTGTAGTATGCTAGATGCTATATCCTTTTTCAGAAAAGTTCATTCCATAGGCTCCTTTGTCTCCATTTCATTTCCTCTTCCCTGTATTCTTTCTGTCAGCTGGAAACAAGTTAAACTCATAAGAGGGGTATTTGCTTTCTTTTTCATGCACAGCTAACAGGGCCAGATCCAGTACCCATGGCACTCAATAAGCAGACCCCTCTTTATGCAATTTAATACTGGATTGGGACCATAGTACATCAGAAATTGTGTGCAAATAAATTGTGGCTAATGCCCAAACATTTTATTTCTGAGAGACATTTTGTACTGTGATACTGAGCTTTCCCATCAGGTGTTGTCTGTAGTTGTAATGGTGGCTAGTGTTACAAAAACAAAAAATAATTCATTCTTATAATTTTTCCCCGTTTTTTGATCTCCTGAAAAAGAAAAGCAACAGTGGCATCCTGTGGCCTACATTGTTAATAGCAGGTGCTTGTCTTTTTTTTTTTTAGAGCAAAGTCCATCATTCTTTATGGAATAGTGGGAAATCGAGTTATTTTGATTAACTTAAGAAAAATCTTCTACAGTTCAAATCTCGGGACTTCCATTAGTCTTTCACTAACACTTTTTGTTTCTTTGTTTTGACATATGGTGCTCAGGGTACCAGTACTCCAGCACCATAAAAAGCAAGTAGCATAATTAAAGTTAGTTAAGTGGGTCTGTCCCACGAAAGCTCACCTAATAAACTATTTTGCTAGTCTTTAAAGCGCTACTTGACTGCTTTTTGTTTTGTTTGTTAAACTAAGAGCTAGCAGTGTCTGGAAGATCAGCACTGGTGTTTGCTGTTGGATAGCCAGGTTGTATAGTGATAAGATACCAAACTCACAAATACAATTGCTTGAAGTATTATGCCTTTTATTTATGATTTATTCTAATGCCAGAAAAGACGACAAAAAGTGTTAAATCAGATTCTAGATTTAGTAATCCAGAGTAAGAAGGATACAGGTACAACCTGTGAGAACATCCCTATGTGTAAGATGCAGTGGGGGAAAAAACTCTTAATTTTAAGATTGCTTGGTGATAGGTTGACCCTTTGCCAAACATTGAATTGAGTAAAGCTCAAACTTCTGAAAACCAGGAAATGCACAGCAAAGGTTGGGACAGTATCCTCTGAATAAGCATCAGGCAGTTGTATAAAGTCTGTGAAGTGATTGTTAAATTGTATACATGTGGTATCCTTTCTCAGGAGTTGGCTAAGTGTGTGACTGTATGCCAGGATCTGGAAGCTCATGAATGTAAAATTGCTTAGGGCCAGTGAGAGTATATGGATGTTGAGTCTTTGCTCAAAAACAGTGAAGTGAAAGTGGCCTGGGCAGCATTTTATTTCTTCTTTTCATTTCTGTTTGTCTTAATGTTGGATGGAATCCTGCAGATGACGCTTACTTTGTTTTAAAAGGAGTTGACTCATTAAACTATAACCAACGGGGATAATAGTAAATCATGCAAACTGAACAAACCTGGTCCCCAAATAGAGCAATTCATAGTAATTTCTTGAGTTTAAAAGATATTTAGGTCACACACACACACAAAAAAAAATCCCCCTTTCATCCTAAACAGTTTGGGACAAAATTTTTAATTTTTTGTTCCCAAGAATTGTTCCCTCTCCCTGAGCTATTTTTGTTCATAATCTGACGTTTATAACTTGGAAGTATCAAAATGACTATTTGTTCTGGGTAAAAGTTAAGATTACTCGGTATGGACAGCTGTTTGAGTCCTGTTTTGAAATTTTGTCAAGAGAGGTAATAATATGAAGATTCCGTATTTTCAGTGTTTGCAAGTCAAACTCTTTGTTGCAAAATCTGGATAGAAGGGAGGTCTGTAAATACCTTTTCGGACAAAAGGTTTAATTTCGAAAATGTATACAATTTGATTGAAAAAGATGTTAAGAAAACAGCTCATGAAAAGATGGCAGAGGGATTTGTAGTAAGAAAGTGATTTGGAAGGGTGTGTGTCAACATGGAAAAGGAAACACAGCTTGAATTTTGCTAGCACATAAAGAGGTTTTTTATTTTTTTGTTTTTTTTATAAATTACTGTATAGATCAGGGTATATAAACTTCTTACATTGGGCACCCCTTTTCGTCCTTGCAATTAGCTGGGGTTACCCAACCTGTCTAATGTAATCCAAACCAACAGAAATTTCACCTATGTTCATGTGGGGGAAAAGAAAAGGCACCAAAACCTTTCAGCACGTATAAGAAAATAAGTATGTAGAATGTACAAACTTTGTTAATATGTATATAAAAGTGAACATACATAGATTAAAACCAGTAACATATTTCAAAATTTTAATGAATTGGAGAGTGCTTTATATATATATATATATATAAAATATATTAAAAATATCTTGCTGTTTGAAAACTTCATTCCACCCACTCTCCAGCTTGGGGCAAACAAAAAATCAAAAGCTCCTTGCTGTTTAAAGAGCTCGCCCTCCACCTACCCTCCAGCCCTCTTGGGAAAAGTTAAACAAAAGAGCAACATAATGGCACTCAGAAAAGCCTGAACTGTCGCGGAAGCTGAACAAAGGGGCTGTCCCAGTAGAAGCTTATCCCCACTCAGCTTCCCCTGCCACACGTGTCTCCCAGCTTGCGCAGGGTGTGAGACCGGAAATTATTCCAGCACTCCCAGGCGGACGATGGCCCCAGGAGGCAGGACGGCTGGCGACGCAGGTCAGCCCAGCCCAGCGAGGTTGCCAAGGCACCCGTGGCAGGGGGACTGGAAATGAAGCTGGCCCTACACCCACGGCAGATGGAGGCAGGCAGGCAGTGCTGCTGAGCTGACAGAGGCTCTGGGAGGCAGCGGAGGGCCCCCTGCAAGGAGGGGGGGAACCAATTGTGCTCCTCCCCCTTTTGAAATTTCATGTCCACCCAAGGGGGCATGGCCCCATTTTGTGCACCCCTGGTATAGATGGCATCTGACTCTAGTTAAGATCATTATATTTTTTGCTGTTGGGGAGGTGCTGTGTTGGAAGGGCTGGGTGAAAAGGGGAACATACTTGTACATGTGGTCAATGTGTCAAGGAATTAGACGGTTTTGTGAGGAAATTATTAAAGAGATTCATCTTATGTCACCTTCCTAGGGATCCCCGACCTGCTTACTTAATGTTCCAGTCAACGATGTACATTTTGAACTGAACGACAGATTAATTTCTTTTTACTGTTAGTTAGCAAGACTTTGTATTGCACAATATTGGGAAAAAATGTGGTCTATGTAATTGTGGTATAGTAAAATATGGGTGGTTCTCATAATACAAGAGCTTTCACACCATATCTGCACATATGAGAAAAGCAAAAAAGAGGAGATAAGTGTTTAGAAATTTGGTTACCTTTTTTAGCATGTTCAGAGGAGGAGCGCTTTCTAGCCAGCAAGCCAGAATCATTACTGAGATTCTTTGAATATGAAGCTGATCCTAAATGGGTATAGTCTAGTAAATTAATATTTTTTGTAGCTTTGCCTTAAAGTTTTTTTTTTTAAATATACGTTTTCTTAAGCTTGAGTCCCTAAAAGATTTACTAGTGTCATGTGCTACTTTTCATTAAAAAAATCACAAATTGGAAAAAAAAATTAGAAACTTTGAAAATGACAACTGGTTGCACGTTCTTAAACTGGCGCACTCTGGTCTGGCAACATCCCTGATCCTTCTGGATGAGGGATGCATCTGGAACAGGGAGCTGTGTCAGGAGGGCAAGCTGAGCTGCCTCCTGGCAGCCCCGCTGGGGGCCGGAGTGGTGGTGTCTCCAGGCATTCTTGCAGGGGGCTGGGGGGCCACAGCTGGAGGACCATCTGGGGCAGCCAGGGACTGGTTGGGGGGGTGGGGAATGGGACATTAACCACCCCTGGGGTGCAAAAACCTTTATTCAGGACCAGTAAGGTCCCAAAGGTGCTGGACCAGGAAAGTGCAACCTGTTGTTTTGTCAGGGATTATATTTGCAATCTCTAGCTCAAAGGACAACAGATTTGGCTCAGTAACCCTACCCAGTTCAGCATTAGCCTCATAGAGAAAAAACAAATTTCAGAGGCATCTAATTTGTCAGTTTTGCAGTACATAGAAAGAGCAGCCTGTAAACAGACATGAGGGTGCAAATCTTAATGACTGTGTAGTGGTTCTGCAGTGCCACTAGTATAGGTTTGAGAGTAGGAACAAGGTTCCTGAGTAATCTTCTTGTGGGGCAGTAGTAACTGAACCTGTTTTAGCCCTTCAGACCATTCAGTTGATACAAGTGCTCCTAGTAAGGATGTACATGGACAGGTGTCTGCAACCAAAATAGTGAGAAGAGACAGTTTTTCAAATTTGGTTACAAAATCAATCCTTCAGGAACCACAATGCATGTGAATACGCGACAGTGTTTAATCAATAGCGTCAAACTATATTTTTTGTAACCCTTATTTTAAGAACAGCACACACATTTGTCATCTCTCCCCAACCCCCACACTGGAAAATATGAATTTTATTTTCATCCCTGGGAATTTACTATATTATATCAAATCTCTGATCCACTCAGCCCAGCAAGCTGTTTCTGACAGTGCTTCAGAGGAAGGTAGGAAAAATACCTCATACTGAACAGTTATGGAATAGCCTGACTATAGGAGAAGTTTCTTCCTAAAGCTAGTCATCTAGAGGCTGACTTCTCCTATGACCTGCTACTTGAGCATTTACAATTATATTGTATCTTGTGTACAGAAAGGACATAATGTCATTCTGGATATTCTCGTTAGCCGTGTAAATATTTAACCCTTTTCTGAGTCCTAGTAAGCTCCAAAATCAGTTCTATCTAGTGGCAATGAGTACCAGAAATTACTTGTATCGGAGGGGTAGCCGTGTTAGTCTGGATCTGTAACAGCAACGAAGGGTCCTGTGGCACCTTATGCTCAAAACTTTTCTGTTAGTCTATAAGGTGCCACAGGACCCTTCATAGAAATTACTTGGGAATCCGAAGGGGGTCAGTTTAGGACCATACAGTATAATAATTTCCACAAAGGGTGCTCCTTGCATTTGTACAACAATAACAGTTCATGATGTCGCATTTCTATATTATTATAAAATGCCTCTCTGTGAAACATATTACTAATTTTCTCCTTGTCTCTTAACTTCTTTATTGCATCCAATTACAGCATGTACCCATCTCTCCTTTATTTGCAGTTACTAAATCACATTCAAAGACAATTAAAATATATTAAACAGATTCCTAATATTATTTTCCACAGAAGCAATTGGTGACTCTGCCAAAGAGATGTTATCTTTTCATAAATGCAAGGGTAGGGTCCATGAAAAAATTCCCTTTTCAGATGTGAACCAAAAACATTTGAGAATCCCCATTTTAAAACTGGAGGGAGGGGGTAGGGAAAGACACCCACACTGCTCCGTACGTGTCCGGAGTGGGACCCTGTTCACTGGAGCCTGCTGCACCACGCTCCACTCAAGCCAAATGGGATCCAGACCCCGCAGGGAGAGTTGTGCAGAAGCACACAGGCATAGCAGTAGGGCCAGCCTCACCCAGCTCAGATCTGAAAGGAGCAGGAGGATGAGTCAGTCGCTGGCTAGCCCCATCCCCTGCTGACCCCTTACCTGTCCAGACGTGAGAGGAGGAGGAGGAGAGAGTCAAGTTCTGGCCAGGCTAGAAATATGAGCTATTGTTTCAGTCGTGGCAGGGAGGGGTCACTCCATTGTCCGGAACCCCAGAGGCACCACAAATGACTCCTTTAAGAGCTCCAAGTTGCAGATGCCTGCAGATGGCCAACACAAAAAAACAAAGTGTAAACACACACGTGATTAAATTAGTTCAGCAAACAGCTCCTGCTTTAAGTAAACTTGACTTAATTTTATGGTGTAGATGTGTCCACAGCATGTAGTTTGTGTCCAGTATAAAAATACTTCACTAAATTTGATTATGTTTAAAACATTCAATTTTAAGATAGGGGAAAAATGAAAATATTGATGTTCACTATATAATTTGTGGGTTCTTGTAATTCTTTTCTGCCACATCCTAGCTGTACAATGGGTTTCCAAATAAGGCCTTTTGAAAGATCTTGGTGCATACAAAAGCAAATCTGACATATTGAAAATCATATGAGACCTTTGCGTACATGATAAAGTAATGAATGAAGCAGAGGTTTACAGGACCTCACCTAATTTACAATTAGTTTGGTGTACCCTGATTGAATGGCAAGTGTATAAGTGAATATGGCTGCGATGCGTTGTTCACTGTGCAGCATTCACCTATGTACTGAATAAGGCAGGAATCTTGCCGAGAATACATAACTATGAAATTAAAGAATGCTGGCCAGATTCTAGGGTCCCCCTACCCCCAGTGCCTCTCAGTTCAGCTGTTTTAGGCTGCTTTGGTCCAAAACCAACAAATGGCTGCCTAAGCAGGCGGTGTTACAGGGAAGAGTATGATCGAAAGAGGGAAATGTTCTGAGGAATTAGTGGTCTCTTGCCAACTGAGGTTAGCTGTCTGCTGTCTAGTGCCCAAAGGAATGCCCAGTCTTGGCATCTTAAGGCATTTATCACAGCTTTGGATGCTCAGATAGCAACAGTGGCCAGAAATGCATCATTTCACCACTGACTAGCAGTGAATGTATCTGAGGCTACGTCTACGCTACGAGATAAAATCGATTTTAAGTCAGCTAGCCTGATTTTTTCCAAGTTCCAGTCCTCACTGTAAATTCCATTAGCTCAATTTATGGACCACTAAAATCGACATGATATAAAAATCCTAAAATCGTAGTAACCTGATGAATGTAGTGTTCAATTTAAATTTTAAATTCCGAATGTAGGGTAGTGAGGATGTGGCATGTCTTTAAATCAAATTCATTAGCCTCCCCAGATGTATGTGTCCCACAATGCACCACAGATCTCCACTCGGGCCTCTTACATCTCCACTGCTCTCAATTTCAGAGGAGTTAGGCAACAGGAAGACTGTTAAATTTCAGCACCTGCAAGCCCGTGGCCATAGGGTCATGAGAGGCTGAAAAATCTTCTTACTTTTTCTTTGCTAGAAACACAGCTGTGGGGTTTGTGCTTCTACATATGCCCCGTTAGCTGCCCTTTTTTCTGCACTGCCTCACGCCAGCCGCTGGCCCCCCCTACCATGTGGCAGCTAGGCTGTGGGTGGAGATATTGTCTGGTAGTATGAGAAACATCTTTTCAGCCATTTACATGTTGTCCTGACCCCCACATCCCCTGCTTTCCCTCTCCCTGGAGGTGCCATGCAGTCTGGAACATTCCCGCATCCAGCCGCATCCAACCCCGAACCAATAAAAGGACGTGCTGTGCAAGATGTCAGGAAGATTGCGTATGGTGGGGGGTCATGATTTTCGAGGTCTGGCTTTAACAGGAGATCGTTTAGCTGCCCAGGGGACATCTCCCTTGGTGGTCACGATTTTTGGGCCTGGCTATAGCACTGATCTTTTAGCCGCCTGGGAGACATCTTCCTTGATGGTCACGATTTTTGGGGCTGGTTGTAGTGGGAGTTGTGTAGCCATTCGGGGGACATCTCCCTCAGTGGTCACGATTTTTGGGGCTGGCTGTAGTGCTGGTCTTTTAGCCACCTGAGAGACGTCTCCCTCGGTGGTCACGATTTTTTGGGGCTGGTTGTAGCAGAGGTTGCTTAGCAGCCTGGGGAACATCTCCCTCAGCGGTCATGATTTTCAGGGGCTGGTTGTAGCTGCGGGTCTATTAGACACCTCTAGCCATACGTGTTTCAATGAAGGCCATGTGTTAGCTATACAATTACCACAGTTGTCAAAGTACAATTACCACCCTTCTCTTCTTTTGCAGGTGCAAACCTGCCTGTAGTCTGGGGTCTTTTAACCTGATGAATCTTCCGAGTTTCAGTGTAGCAACTGTGCTTACTTAGACATAAGGGTCTTCTTTCCCAGGTGGCCTAAACCTAGATTCAAGTTCCTTAAAGGGCCTCCATGAGCAGTTACGATTTTTGTGGCTGTCAACAGTGTGCTGCCTTTTAGCTGCCCTAGGTCATTACTGATGATTCATTCGCATTTCAGTCTAACACCCATGTCTACTTAAACATACTTAACATGGCAGGGGAAAGAGGGGAATGAAATGTGGGAAGATGGCGTCATATACCCACATCTACTTGTGGGGCCAGAATGCAACGGGGCTCAGGGAACTGTTCGATAGGTTCCCACAATACAGTGCAGCAGCACTCGATTTAAGTTACTTGTGTGTGGCAGCAGTAAGTCGATTTTGTGGGGAGGATGTGGCAAGATAAACTCAACATCAAATGGATAAAACCCAGCATTAAGAAATCAATTTTATTAACATAATGTAATTTTAATAAAATTGATTTTTATCTCATAGTGTAGACACAGCATGAGAAGAATGTCCACACTGAGCTACTACAATACTCTCAAGGAGGGACTAGCAGTGAAAGCCATGTGAAAGTTCAGTGAATGGCAGATAAGAGAGTCAGTGTGCTTGTTTTTTTGCAGTACACTCTGGCTCTCTGTCCACTTTCAAAGTTGTAAGTGGGTGTGCTGTGGTGTGCAGCTCCAGCAAGAGCAGTGGCAAAAGCCAGCAGGGAACTATTTAAAGAGCTGACAGGGAGCTGAGTTGCAGTAGTGCAATATCTGTAAGAATTTTTAAGTTACTTTCATCTCTGGGTCTGTCTTAACCAGTCAGTCATCTCCTCTCGAGCACACAGCAACAATAAGGTTTCTTTAGGCTTCAGTGGGCGTAGTGTCCAGTTCCTGGCAATGGATTTTGGCAAATTGGCCAAAGTCCAGAGAAGAGCAAGAAAAAATTATTAAAGATCTAGAAAACAAGACTTCCAAAGAAAGATTGAAAAACTTTGGTTTGTTTAGTTTGTAGAAGGGAAGACTGAGAGGAAAAGTAACAGTTTTCAAGTATACAGAAGATCGTTACAAGGAGGAGAGAGAAAATGTATTCTTGTTAACCTCTGAGGCTAGGAGGAGAAGCTTAAATTGCACCATGGGTGGTTTGGGTTGGACATGAGCAAAAACTTCTTAACTGTCAGAATAACGAAGCACTGGAATAAATTGCCTGAGGAGGATGTGGAATCTCCATTACTGGAGATGCTAAGAGCAGGTTAGACAAACCTATCAAGGATGGTCTGACAATACTTAGTCCTGCCATGATTGCAGGGGATTGGACTAAATGACCTTTTAAGGTCCTTTCCAGTTCTACAATTCCATGGAGGGTTTGGAAGACACAGTCTGTGTTGACCAGGGGAAGAGTGGCGAGTGACTATGGAATTCACCCTCAGTGGAGATCAAGATGAGGCTACCTCAGCCATCTTTACAAGCGGGGTTAGTGATGGGACTTCAGTAGCCTAATCCCCCACACCCCTCTTTTGAATTTTCCTCTTAAAGAAATAGTTTTAAAAAAACTGTCCTTCCCCTCTAATCCCCTCTGCATCAGATCTAGAGGTAGAATCTTCTGCAGACCCATTATCATTCACCTGAACTATTCAAGCCTCACTTCTCCAACAATCACATGCAAAGTAAGCAAAGATAAAACTGTAAAAAATATAGATTTGTCAATGTGACCATGTTCATATGAAACCTATTTTGTACCACGTTCTACTGGGACTAACCTCCACAAACACAAAATAAAGCAACGTCCGCTTTTCTTATTTCATTTTCCCCAGTGTCCAGAAGGATGTTGCATTTAAAGCTCATATATATTTCATGTGATTCAACTTTAACGGGTGAAAAGCCAACTTCAGTGTTTGGAGTAGTTTCCTACTTTCCATACATTGAATTTCTTGTGGGCATACAATTTCCTGTTGCACGTTGGTGTCACAGCAGTCTCCTGCTTGGGACTTTGAGTCATGCAGGAATAGAGAATGGGGCTTAATAGAGACAAAAGTTGAAGGAAGACTTACGATGTAAAATGTTTTGCGGAACATGTACCTCAGTCATTTCTCCACTCAATCACAAGGCTGCCCCTTGAAATAAACATGCTTGAGGAAAGAAATGTTTAAATTTATTGGACTGCAGTAATGTTAAACCAAGCTCCTTTTTGTCAGTTAAATCAACAGCTTAGATAAGGGGACTTGGTTTCAGTATCATCTGTTGCACAACAAACCACGCTTGAAGAAAGAAACAGCACCCTGTCAAATGAATTTCCTTTAACTGTCAAAGAGGCTATTTTTAGTTTGATCTGCCATCTTTCTCATTTTTTCTCCTTAATCATCTCTTCCAGTTTTCTCAGATTTTAGCCCTCCTCCTTTCTTGTGCTCTGCTTCCTTCAAGTATAGATATCTGTTGGCAGTATGGGTACTTTTAGCAGTAATTTGTCACAAATCTCTATGTATTTACTGGGAATGAACTACGATAGCACTTTCACGGAAATGCAGTTCTCACCTCCCCTGCCACACCCACGTCAGTCCTCAGTTTGTGAAGGGAGGGAGTCCTGGATCCACAAAAGGGGCGTATTGGGATATCTAGAAGACCATACTGACAGCCACAAAGTCTGAATTAAGCTCCTAGACACCTTATACTTTGGTGGGAGAGTCACATATTGGAATGCAGTCTGCGATATTGGAATTACAGGTGGAGCCTAAGATAGCAAATGGAAGTTGCTGAGGAGAGGGCTGTATCTTAAACCCTGCCACTCTCACAGAGAGAGCTGCCTGTATTTGGGCTGCAGGGAGATGCTTACCTCTGCTAGCAATCCATAGCTGGGACCTCCTGGAAGCAAGTCATGTAGAGAACTTAGCCTTTTCTTATGAGGGAAGAGTTAGGAACCTCTATCACTCCATACAAAACACAATTCAAGTCCAGTGCTTACAGTAGTCAGGTGGAATGTGGGGGCCTAGCTTTAGTTCCCTGCCCAAGGAGGGCAGAGGATTTGAAGAGGAGTCTCCCACGGCTCTCAGGAGAGTACTCTAACCATTGAGCAATTGGGATATTCTGAGGTGGGGCTCCCCTAGCCTGTCCTGTTGCAACCTCTGATCCCAGTTAACCAGTTAAAGGGGGAGTGAGCAGGGGGAGGGGGCCATTCCAGCCACAAGCAGGACGGGCTGCTCTGGGCAGCTAATGCATCCATGGGGCATTGCACAGGGCTGGAGCAGGCCCCTGCCTGTGGTAGCTAGCGAGCTGCTTCAGCCCCCACAGGTTAACCAGAACCATTAAGCATCAACAGTGAAGGGTGATGCTTACCGGTTAACCCATTAACCTTTCATATCCCTGATACCTAGGTCAACATATAGATCAAATCTTGCCCAACAATCAAACTGCTGCCAATCTTTAGCATGTACTGTATAAAGGTTTATTTATAAGAGAAAAGAAAGATGAGAGTAAAAATTGATTAAGTCTCTGATTGCTTCCAAATGATTTTGAAGGTCCTCAGTCCCTGGGTTAGAATGTTCCCATTAGTATAAGTCCATAGTCCAGAGTTCAGAAGAGGAAAGAGGCAATGTAGAGATGTTTCTGGGGCCTTTTATAGCTTTTACCATGTGGAAGGATCTTCATGGTTCCAAACAAAGACTTCAGCACAGGTTGTGGAAATGTACAGGCAGAAGATGGAGTTCAATATCACATAATCTAGTGACACATCCTTGTATGCTTTGATGAGTCTTTGCAGAGGCTGTTACTCATATTCTAGCTGGAATGTCCACAGATGGCGAAGGCTTCTTACTGTGGCCAACTGTATGTATGTGATGGGTGATCAGCTAGAACAGCTCATTCAGAGTGTCCTAGCAAAAGTAGATGGAGATTGGCTTGTGGGTGTTAGCACAGAAGGAAACATTTGAAATACATATAAATAACATAATCTTATTCAGCAAACCATAACTTTCTGTTGACCCCTTACCTGACACATTTTGTGCAAGATTTGCTGCACTTGTGTAACAGTGATCTATGGAGCATATTCTAATCATATAATACCACCCTGGGTGAGGCTTTTCTAAACAACTGAAAAAAATCATGCAAAGCACGGGACTTGGTGATGATCAAGCATTTCAGCTACCCAGACGTCTGTTAGAAAAATAGCACAGAAGGGCACAGGTTATCAAATAAGTTCTTGAAATACATTAGAGACAATTTTTTAAAAAAAAATTCAGAAGGTGAAGAAAGGAGCCAGGGGAAAGGCTGGTCTAGATGTAATTTGGACACATGAGCAGGAACTGGTTGAGAATTTGAAAATGGAAAGCAGCTTGGGTGAAAGTTATCATGAAATGGTAGAGTTCATGATTCTAATAGAGAGTAGGAATGAAATCAGAACACGAAAGATAATGGATTTCAAGAAGGCAAATTTTATCAAACTTGTAAAATTGGTAGGTAAGTTCACATGGGAAGCAAGTATAACGGGAAGAACAGTTTGAACGATTTGGCAAATTTTCAGAGACAGTATTGGGGGCACAGCAGCAAACTATCCCACTATGCAGGAAAGATAGGAAGTCTGGCAAGAGACCACCCTGGCTTATCCGGAGATTTTCAACGATCTGAAACTCAGAAAAGACTCCTACAAAAAGTAGAAACTAGGTCAAATTCTGAAGAATGAAGATAAAAACCACCACAAGCATTTAGGGAATAAAAGGCACCAAGAAAGTATTTTACAAATACATTAAAAGCAAGAGGAATATCAAAGAAGGGGAGAAGGACTATAACAGAAAATGTAGAAATGTCAGAAATGCTAGATGCTTTTTTGTTCATTTTCTCAAAGGTGGTCTGGTGAAGAGAATGTCTGTGAAAATGAGGTAGGATCCAATACTAAAATAGGAAATAATGTTAAAAATTACTTAGAGAAGTCACATGTCTTCAAGTTAGCAGATCCTGATTAAATAAATCCTGGAATGGTCCAAGAGTTAACTAAGGAGAAATCTGAACCATTGCCAATTATCTTTGAAAACTCACAGAGGACAGAAGAGATTCTAGAGGACTGGAAGTTGGCAAGTATAGTTCCAACCTATAAAAAAGGTCAACCCCAGGGAATTAGGCCAGTCATCTTAACTCAGTATTTTGAAAAGTAATGGAGGAAATAATCAAGCAATCAGCTTGCAAACAGCTAGACAATAAGGTGATAGTAACAGTCAACATGGATTTATCAAGAACAAATGCGTGAAATCAACCTGATAGCTGAAGCAACGTGGATAAATGAAAAGCCAACAATGTGGTATATCTTGACTTTGGTAAGCCTTTGATACTGTCGTGCATGACCACCTCATACACAAACTAAGGGAGTATAGCCAGAAAAGAGCAACAAGGACTAAAGGTCTGGAAAATATGATGTGTGAGGAAAGAGTGAAAAAACCTTAGGTTCGTTTATTCTGGAAAAGAGAAGACCGAGAAGGAACATAAGAGTTTTTAAGTACATAAAAATCTTGTTACAAAGAGAATTGTAAAAAAAATTATTCTCATTAGCTTCAGAGAGGAGGACAAGAAACAGAGGGCTTAAATTACAGCCTGGGTAGTTTAGGTTGCACATCAGGAAAAATTTCCTGTCAGACTAGCTACGCACTGGAACAGATTGCCAGAAAAAGGTTGTGGAATCTGTCATTGGAGGGCTCTAAGAGTGGGTTAGACAAACACCTATCAAGAATGGTCTAGTTACCAACGAGTCCTGCCTTGATTGCGGGGGACTAGACTTCCAGACCTACCTTTCTATGACTCGATACCCAACACTTTTGAGACTATTTTATCCTCACGCACGTCCTGTTCTGGCATGAGGTAAACAGGTCCAGATGGGGAAATCCCCACCTGCAGAAGACCTGCAAGGCCACATCGTCTCTGAGGAACCTCTCACGGCATGAGAAAGACCTGCTCAGACAATTGGCTAAGACATTCTGGGTGGCCAAGAGGTAGGAGGCAATAAGGTGCCCCGGTGCAAAGATCCCACAGTTGAATAGCCTCCTGACACAGGTGGTGGAAGCAGGCCCTGCCCTGCCTGTTGATGTAGGAGACCACTGACGTTGTTGGAATTGACCTGGACTGACCTGCTTCCAAGCTGGGGAAGGAAGGCTATATGGGCGAGGCGAACCTCCCTGAGCTCCCTGAGATTGACGTTCAGGGAGAGATCGTCTCTCAACCACATACCTTGTGTCCACATGTCCCCAAGATGGGTGCCCCACCTGGTGTCCGATGCATTGGTTGTGATTTGAAGGGTTGGTAGCAGAGTCGAGAACGGAACCCCCGCACACGCCTCCTCTTCCCAGGTTCACCAATCCAGAGAATGGAGCATTTCTGGGGAAACCATCAGGATTCTGTCCCGTGGAAGGATGGTTTGTGAGCCCACACCAGCCACATCTTTAATGGGCGCATGCAGAGCCTGGCATGCTGCATCACATAAGGTGCAGACCTCCATCAGATCCAGGAGGCACATGAAGGCCCTTGCTCTAGTCATAGGGAATGACTGCGTGTCCAGGACTGTAGACTTGATTACCAGGAAGTGGGACCTGGGGAATGCGGCCCTAGCCGCTGCTGAATCATTTAGGGCACTGGAGACTGAGATTGGTGCTGAGGCCTGCATCGTGCCAGGGTGGTGTGGGGGAGTTCTGACACCTCTCACACTGAGGCCAGTGCACACTGGTGCCAGGTCGATGATGCCAGGCCCGATTCCAATGCCGGGCACAGGGCAGACTCTATGAGGAGGATCTTAAGGTGCTTAGCCCATGACTTAAAGGCCCTGCAGATCTTGCAGGCCTCGGACAAGTGAGCCTCACCCAGGCACTTGAGACAAACCACGTTTAGACCTTTCTCTCTCTGCTCATTTTATTTTCTTACCGTTAGTTTAGTGGCCGTTCAACCACCTGTACCATGTTCTCCGCAAAAGGAAAATACCCTATGCATATGTAACACCCATTCACTGCAGGCTACCAGTAAGGATAGAACCTGAGAGCTTCCATCTTCAGATGCAGGAAATTACTGCAGTAGCTTGCAGTGTCAATAAGCTCTTCTCCTTTTACTTCATAGATGAAATAACATGCTCCATTGTATGGAGCTGCTTAAGATCATGTTTTTCTGGGCTGGTGTAATTTATCTTCTAATTTCATTATGCACCCTGGATATGCACATGTGTCAAAATAAACACATGCTTGGTCACATTTCTGTCTCTACATAGGGTATCTTTTGTTTCTCATGAAGTCTTACTTGATGAGCAGCACTGCTGGGAACGATCTAATGGAACTACCCAGCGACAAAGGAAGGAAAGTTGTGCAGGCCAAGCCTGTTAAGTTATGCTGTAACTTGTGAATATGTGCAGCAGCATTTCAAGTGGGCAAGCTGGTGGGGAGATGTCAGGGAATTTCCCTTTTTTCCTGACAGTTCTCTCTCTGGATGGTGCTAAACAATTTAATTTTTAAATGCCAACAGTGTGACCAATTGCTACCAATTTGTCCCTGGGCACAGAAGTGTGCTTTTGAATATTTCACCAAATAACGTGCTCCCAGAAATACTCTTCCTGCAGTGCAGGTACCCTTTCATCTCTGATCCATTCTGCAGAAGGGCTCCATCCTTCCTCTGCAAAAGATTTCATTCAGTAACATTTAGAGAAGAGCTCTTACTTTGCCCGTTAATCACATTTTATTAAGTCATCAAGGTCCATTATTTTTCCTTGGATCTCTCAGCCAAAAAAATCCACCAACAACTGCTTACAATGAACACCTGTCTTCGAAGACACTTCAAAATAGAGAACATATGGAAGTTTAACAGTGGTAGAAAGCTCAATCTATTGTCAATTTCATTGCTTCAGTCTCCCTTCCCGGGAAAGTTTTTTATCTGTAACAATGAAATCTGTGCATGTGGCATGAATTTTTGATAAGACACTATTGCGTAGTAATTTAGTAACAGTGCGCGCGCGCACACACACACAAAGACATTTTATAAACTGCTCATCTCAAAATTTGGAAGCGCTTTCAGATTCATTGGGGGATGGCAGCCAAAATTTGTTATCTAATTGGATGAAACTCCTACTTTCTGCAATTTGGATCTTGCCTGCTTTTGCCCAAACTCATTAAATGCAGCTGCACTTGCAGTTTATAATGACTGCCTCAGTGAAGACTAGTCTGAAGCTAATAACTGCTCTGTTTTCTCTTATGTCCGACTTTAGGCCCCTTCGATGGGAGTTGAAACATGTCCAGATCTTCTCTCCTTGCAGTCACCCCCCACATCCCTTTTTTAAAAAAAGCTAGATTGTCTTGCTAATTACCAAGTATGCAAATTACACCACTTTTGAGAGAGAGAGAGGGGAAGAAGTTTTAAAGTAATTACTCACTTAGATGTCACACACAGTTCTGATTTATATTTCATATTTCAGCATTGGGGGAGAAGCTGCAAAGCTGTCAATCACAGAATCAGGAAATCTTCACATATGGAAGGAGGACCAGATGTCCCAATATTAAGGGTTGTTGTCTTATATGTACAGTTATACTGTTCTCACACTTAGAAAAGTGTCCCTTTAGTCCCGACATAGATTCATTTCACATTTACTAAAATACCACACAGCACCCTCATCTGCAGTAAAGATGTATTCATATTTTATACAACTTTGTATCTTTTATAATTTGTTTTCCTTGTATCTGGGAACTATGCCAAAATTTTCCAGAGAATTTTCAGAGCTTTGCAAGAGTCTCCTTCTATCCAACAGCTGTATATTAGTTGTACAGATAACTTCAGGGACAATTCTGCCTCTCTTCCTTCTCTTTTTTCAGTTCCATCTTCCTACCAAACAAAGGCAACCTAGGAAAGTAGGTCAAATTTGTAAGGTCATTTTGTAGCACCTGATTTTGTAAAGTTCAGGGTGCATGTTCACACGGACACATGAAGTTGATGAGGCGCATCCCCATTAGCATGGGCAGCTTCAACTTTGTCAACAATGCACTATGGGTACTTATTCCACAGTTCCTGTTGGGCCCTTGCATTGTGGGTTAAGATCCCAGTGTTTGATGGGACAAAAATGTGCTGCGGGTGGTTCTGAGTGTCTGTCGCCAGCCTCCCATAGTGCACTTCTCTCCTCATCCTCCCTTTGGAAAGCAACGGCAGAAGTGTTTTTGCACCTTTTTTCATATTCATGCAGATGACATTGCAAGGTTAGAATGGAACCTGTCAATCTTCAAATGTTGTGGTAAGTATTATGAGCAGCCCCCACATGCTGCAGTATGTGCAGAGCCTAAGCAGACTTCAGAGCAATGAAGACCACGAGGAGGACTTGGACCTACATGAACATGAAACACTGGAGAGGAGGAATGAGGAGGTGCTAGCTGCACTCAATGCTTTGTATGCAGTGGAGCGCCCGTTCTGGTGCCGTGAAACAACTCAGCCTGACAGGACCGCATTGTTCTGCAGGTATGGGATCATCAGTAGTGGGTTCAAAACTGTTGCATGCATAAGGCAACTTTCATAGAACTTTGTGAATTGCTTTCCCTTGCCCCCTGAAGTGCTGCAATACCAAAATGAGTCCTGCTCTGATGGTTCAGAAGTGAGTGGCAATAGCTCTGTGGAAGCTTGCAATGCCAGATAGCTTCTAGTCAGTGGACAATCAGACCACCTTGCCACAAAGTACATAAACCACAAGGGGTAGGTACTACTCATTGGTGTTGCAAGCATTGGTGGCTCACAAGGGTTTTTTCACTGACATCAACATGCAACAGTAAGAAAAGATGCATGATTCACACATTAGGAACTGTTCTGTTCAGAAAGCTGCAGAATGGAACTTTCTTCTCAGACCAGAAAGTCACCACTGGAGGCATGCAGATGCCAATAGTGATCCTGGGAGATTCCTTGCTCCCTTGGCTTATGAAGCCATACACAGGCAGCCTGGACTGCAGTAAAGAACAGCACAAATACAAACTGAGCAAGTGCAGAATGGTAGTAGAATGTGCATTTGGCCATTTAAAAGACAGGTTCAGGAGCCTCCGGACATGGTTAGCCCTGAGTGAAAGCATGAGTCCCTTCATGGTAGCAGCCTACTGTGTACCTCATAACGTATGTGAGAGTAAGGGGGGGAATTTTTATGCCAGCATGGAGGGCTGAGGCAGATCACCTGGCCACTAATTATGGGGTGCCATATACCAGGGAAATAAGGAGAGCACAGTGAGGGGCACTGCTAATTAGGGAGGCTATGAGAAGCAGCTTTATGAATGACCAGAGAGTGGTATGAGAGTCATGTCAGTAGCTCTTCAGGAGGTGCCCCCTGTGATATGTGATATGATATGTGCTGGCCTGTAAATCGTCTAACCCCCATCCCCAGACAACACAAGCAATAAAGACACTGTTTGTGCACATTCAATTGTTTTTATTCAAGGGACAGTAAAGAAGTTCATGGCATGAGCTTTGGATGTGGATAAGTAAGGGCAAGAGGCATTTTGCCATCCCAGGTGGGGGAATGTTGGCCTTCTGCTCTGAGAAGCATCCCTGGGAGTGGAATGAAAGGCTGCCCTTGATTCCCCCTTCCCTACGCATTCTGGGGTGCCAGTCAAGGGGGAGATTAGGGACCATGGTGAGGAGGGCATGTGGGTTCATTCATCATTGGCGACAGTGGGCCTCTGTGCTCTTGAACCAGGTACCCCAGGAGTTTTATTTGCTGCCTCCTCAGCTACAACATCTCCTCCTGGGTCTGGACTTCACACTCTCTGAGCCCTCCCTAGTCCTCCCAGTCTGCCCTCTGCTCCAACAGCATGGTTCTTCTCTATTCATTTTACTGTGCCCTGTCTGTAGGAGCGGTTTGGATGTGCTCTAGGAACATATCTTCCCAAATTCATTTTCTCCTTCGGGTCTGTACAAGTCTAGCAACTGAAAGGGAGTGGGTGCAGTGGTGGTCGACAAGCCCATTTGTAGTGAGGTGCAGTGGCCTTCCTCGGACTTTGAGGCAGAAGAAACCTCTCAGAAACCCTGGTGGGCAGGCCCAGAGCAGCTGGGCCCTGCCCCACACCATGCGGCACCTGGGGCCAGAAGTGCTAAAGATGGGGCCCGGGGCTCATTAGAAGGTTAGCCTCCGAGGCGAGCAGAGGCCTGACTGGTGAGCTCAACTGGCCAGCTGCCCTAAGCAAGCTCTGGACCCACTGCCGAACCTGCCTGTGGCCCAGTACCCACAGTTCCCAGACCTACGTGGACCTGCTGGCCCATGGCATGTGCTGCATCCTGAGGACTGACCCATGCCATTGAGCCTGCCTGCTGACGGCTACCCTGAGGGCCTAAACTTGCTCATGTCAGTGAGTTTCCCCACTGCCTGCTACCCTGAGAAACAGGACTGGCCCAAGCCTACCAGCTGCCAGCGAGCTCAGGCCCAAAGACCTTCTGGAGCCCACAGTCCTGCCTCCAGTTGACTAACTCAACGAAGTAGAGATGCCTAACTGGCCAGATGTGCCTGTGGCCACCTACCTGAAGGATGCCTGCTTTCCTGACCTGCCTGAGGACTCTGAGTGGGGACCGACCCTGATAGAGGTAGAGGTTGAAATCGGCCTGTGGAACACTCCACCCAGGCCCATGTCCATGTGTTGTGGTCTGGATCCCCATGGACCGTCTCCTAGTGGAGGTGGTTTTTAGGGCCCCAGGCCAGGGCACAGTGGAGTGGGTGGGCCTGCGCCTTCCCCCACACCCCGAGAGAGGCCGCTCCTTGCCTCTCCTCACTTCATGATGCTCTGGTTTGTGGCCGTTCCCCTGCCCCTGTGCTAGGGTAAACCTCGGTGGACTGTTTGGACTGCCCAGCCCTGCAAGGCCAGGCTGGGCCACTTGACCACCCTGTCCTACCCCAGGGCCAGGGCTTATAAACTGTGGCCCCAGGTTTACAAACTACGGTGCTCAGCCCTGTTAAAAAGTGCTGAGCTTCTTGATTGCTGCCCTACCCTGCCGCAGGGCCAGGGTTTATAAACTGTGGGCCCGGGTTTGCAAACTGTAGTGCTCAGTCCTGCTGAAAGGGTGCTGGGCTCCTTGACTGGGCTTACCACCTACATTGTTCAGCCTTGCTGAAAGGGGTTGAGGTCATCAACTGTTGCCCCACCCTACCCCAGGGCCAGGGCTGATAAACGGAGTTGGTTAACTGATGCCCTGCCCTAGCCCAGGGCTAGGGCTAGGGCGAGGGCTGGTAAGCTGTGACGCAGCCCAGCCAGAAGGAGTTGGGCTTGCCAGCCCATGGGACTTTAGCAGGGTGTTGTGACTGTTCCTGCCCCAAATGGGGCAGACCCCCCAGGCACTGACCGCTACACCACTGTTGAGCACTCTGCTACAAAACATAAGTGAAGGCTGGACATTGGAGAGATACAGTTACTGCAGGTGAGAGAAGTTTTACAACTTACAAAGGAATTTCATTGAAGAGCCTCCGTGGCACACAATAGGAATATGATATGTGCAAAGACAAATTTTGACTTTTGAGCATCCTCCGTGAAGCAGGTTCCACACAGAGATCTTAAGAGATGTGCTTGACTTGGTTCACTTCCAGTCATGGTAAGGCACAGATTAAGTCATGTATTCAAGCCTTTGATTCCAAAACCAGTTTCTCTAACTGTGCATGCTGCAAGCAGGTGGTTGGGGAATCTAGGGGCTTTCACAGTGGTTCCCCCCATGGTTCCCCTACCAGCTTTTCTGGGACATTGAGCATTTCCTTTACCCCATAGACGGAGGGAATGGAAAGCAGGGTGGGAAGACATAGCAGTGTGGCTTTTGCTATTGGGGCTTTTTGTCTCTCACAGTTGGCATGTGCTTCCCCCCCATCCCCAATCTTGGCTTGGACAGCAGAAGTTTCCCTTCTCCCAGCAGCCCAGGGAGGGGCGGAGGGTGATCCAGTCATTCCAGAGCAGCTTGTGCTAACATTATAGCTTAACACTCCTTCCCTTGCTTCCTCTAGGTTGCAAAGAGAGCTATTAGCCTCCTTAGAATAACGAGCATTGGTAAGGAATGTGTGCTAACTGAATGTGGGCAGGAGGCTGGTCGGTATGCTGCACTGCTCTGTGGTGCCATGATGCCAGATGATTTATTGCTGGCTTGGCGAGGAAAGGTGTCTTCTTATGGAGGTGAGAATAAGGCAGATTTCCCCAAAAACCTCATGAGAAGAATTAAGATTAACTGTCTGAGAGCTTTATGGAGATGTGTGAGGAGAATCAACACTCCATCCTCAGACACATTAACAAGTTGTTCTGCCCCCGGCTGTGTAGGTACAGTGCCCACCCCAGATCACACCCAATTGCCTTAACCCACCTGTAGCATGATTAAAAATGAGAACGCACCAGAGATGCCCTCTCCGTCATCACAGTCTGGCTGTGAAATGTCCTGGGAGGAGGGGATGTTACAAGAACGTGCCTTGCTGTCCGTGGGATCAGTTGCTCCATTCACCTGCTGACCATTGTTGGCATTCTCCTCTTTTTCATCATCCATATCTTCTTTCTCATTGCCAGAGGCTGTCTGAAGAATCCTTTGGGAAGCATTCACAGACTGTGTGGGGACATGGTTGGGTTCCCCCGCCCTCCCTCACTGCAATACTAGGCAGCTGCTCATAGAAGCAACATGTTTGTGGTGATGACCCAGAATGTCCATCTGCCTCCTTTGTACTCTGGTATGCCTGCCTGAGCTCCTTTATTTTCATGTGGCACTGCTGGCTATCCCTGATGTGTTCTTTTTCCACCATGCCCTGGGAGATCTTAGCATTGGTGTTCCTTTTGCTGCTTTGTACTTTTGCCAGCACAGCTTCATCCCTTACTCCCTTCCCTCCATCAAGAAGAGCCTGGATCTCCTGCTGACTGCATACTGGAGCTTGTCTGTGACCATGGGAATTCATGTCTAGATGTGCTGCTGAGATGTACTTCCTGCATGGTGCTGGCCAAAAAGGAAATTAAATTCAACATTTTCCAAGCTGTTTCCGGGACACCTGGAGAGCAGTAGAGCTGAAAGTGTTGGCCAGTGTGGCAGATTTGGGCACTGTGGGCCACCTCCAGGAGGCCAAGAATGTCAAATTTCACAACACTTAGTTTGCATTACCCTAAAGTCTACTATTCAAGGTTGATTTTTGGCATTACTCCTTGTGAAAAGCACGAGTATAGAAGTCAACCTTAGGGCCCTTGAAGTTTGTGGAACGGACCATGTAACGTGGACTGAATGCTTAGAAAATAGACCTAAGACACCTACATTTGACCTAATCTAGTGTAGACCAGGCCTTAGGAAATTGCAGGGAGATGGTGATTCTTGGCCCTCAAGTTGTCTTTCAGGAAGCGTCATTAGCTCCTGCCCTGAGGGTAATTCCCTTGCTAGTGAATCATCTGTAATTTACTGTCAAGGGAGTTCTCTTAAAACCAGATGTGCAGCATCAGACCAGTACTCCTAGATAGTGGTGGAAATGCGGTGGTGGGAATGGAAATAAGGGGTGTAAAACCGTTGTACTGATAAGTTCAAAGGAGCGACGTGGCCAGTCCCAGCATGATGAAATTCTACCTCTGACAAAGGCCAGGAGGAGAAGTAAGTGCAGGAGAGTCCTGATCAGAGGGCTTTTGGTAGGCATTTTCATGAATTTTGGCTTCTGGCATTCATAAATGTACGAATGTTGAGATCTATCTTCTAAAGGCTGAATAGTCTCTCAGTGAAAAGGTAAAATATCCAATGGCATCAGTTATTTACCTAGTGACGTGTAGTGTATATTAAAATATTCCCATTTGAAAAGTCATACTGAATTTCACAAGTCTTAATGATAGTTGCTAGGTAGGAGTTTAATCCTATTAGAAAAGTATTGAACCTATAAAATCATGCCAATGGTGGTATTAATATATTTCAAATACTAGATCAATAATATAAATGAGAAAAAAGGTGATTACTGCAATATTTATGAACGGGCAAATAACATTTTTCACTTGCATGTTAAAAAATCATACATAAAATAAATTATTGAATTATTTTATTGCAACAATAAAATGTTCATCAACTACACTTTAGTTACTTGTATATACAGACAACCACACAGAAGCAGTCTCATTTGAAAAATATAGCGTGTGGAAAATTAGATTATGAACTCTGCAAACTCTTACAGAAGGAAGAGGCTCACATAAGAAGGGTATGACAATATTCCTTGGAGGTCATCCATCCATAAGACATTAAGATATGTTTCATGAACAACTTTGTACTAATCTTATGTTCTATGTCAAATGCTCCTCCGTTCAGCATTTATACTGCATAGTTCCTATAGTCTGTGGGTTGTTGTGCTTTTTTTTTTTTTTTTTTGATTCCTCAAGCTCAGTAAGCGCTTGAGGGTGCGCAGTTCGGAGTACCCTCAACTCTGTGGGTACATCTACACTAGAGAGTTTTGTTGACAAAACAGATGTTTTGTTGACAGAACTTGCGGAGCGTCCACACTAAAAATGCATTCTGTTGACATACTTTCGACGGGACTTGGCACTTCTGTTGACAGCCTCCTGCCTCTCCCCCATGAAGCAGAATATCTTTCTTGACAAAATCTGTAGACAAGAAAGCCATGTGGACACTCCAGGGAGCCCTCTGTTGACAGACAGGGCTTCCAGCTCACCAGGCCCTGTCTGCTGTGCTTCCAGTTGGCCGTTTTGTCAGGAGAGCAGCCGGGCAGTCTGTCTGCTCTCTGTTGACAGAGCAGATCGATAGACTGATCTGCAATCTGTTGACAGAACTTTCGTCGGAAGATCTCTTCCAACGGCAACTTCTGTCAATAGTTCACTCTAATGTAGACGTGGCCTGTGTGGTTTCAACAAAAGTTGTGGGACCTTGGCACCTAATAGGATTGAGCCCCTAGTGGACAAGACGGTGAGGGGGTGGGTGAACATATCTTTAATCCTACTGTAATTTTTTTTCCCCTGAAATGAACATATATTGATGCTAGAGTTGTATGGTCTGTTTGATTATGGAAACTGAGAAGCACTGTTACCAATTTCCTCTGTTGATTGTGATCGTGAAGCACTTTTGTCATAGAGATTGTGTTAGAGATTGATTACTGGTTGTCATTAATGATGATTTGCACACTTGAGAGATTGTCTTATGTTGGAAATAAAAGATCAAGTGACAGGGCTGAGTCTGATCCAAAAATAGTTCTGAATGATATATTGTCTTAGGCAGAAGAATTAAATTGTATGTGTCTCTCTGGATTTTCAGAAGAGTTCAGCGGTTACAGCTCCTATTTATGTGACCAAGTGAGTTAGTGAAATGTCCAAGAGCTCCACACACAACAGCTCCCATTGTTTTTGTGGGTGAATGCTGACCATTTTAGAAGAGTTGACCCTTACTGTGTACCTAGCATGAGACTATTGTCTTGAGATATTCACAGGTTAGACAAGTGTTGTTAGGTCTCTCGTCAACAATAAAGGTAATTCTTATATCTGACATGATTTGTGATATGAGTGTGTGTTTATACCACAGTCATTGATGACTCATGCTATTTAATTTGATTAATCAATGTGACTAACAGATATAATGTTCTGGGAATGAAAAGAAGTTTTTCATTTGTGGTTCTGAGCTCATGGACAGCTTTTCTTGGAAGTACCGATAATTGAGTGTGATTAAAAAAAATAGGTCTTTCACTGACATTTGAGCGAGTTATGATGTCATGACAAACACATTTGATTTTAGATATTTTTTGGTTTCTTTTTATATGTGGTTGGAAGGAGAAAACCAAGATGCATTAATAGAGCAATGTTGGTGAGTATTGATTTTTAGAAGAGTGAAATCTTTCATGAATCTCTCTGCCATGAACGTGTGTCATGATGTACCAGGCTTCAGCACTGCAGAAAACTGTAATTTAGATCACAGGCAGCCCCAAGCTTTAAAATGAGACATCAGATCATCCTTCTCTATTCCTCAAAAAGTGACATTTCTTTCAGCTGTTCTTTAACAAAAAAAGCTTCAGCTCTTTAAAAATATTCCACAATAAAAAAGGAATAAAATATCATTAAAATCTTCTCCTTCCACTACCATCTCCTGTTGTTGTATTGGAATATCAAAAAGACTGATAAGGAAATGAGCGTTTTGCAAAGATTTAGGAAAGTTTTAAATTAAATGCCCAAGAACTATCTAGGTAAGAGGAATGGGCACACTAACAGTACAGCTACCCAGGATCATTATTTCTAAATAATCAATTCTGGAATAGCTATTCCAAAATAGCTTATTTCAAAATAACATAGCTTCACACAAGAATGCATTTTGAAATAGCATGTTTGAACACGTAGTGCCTATTTCAAAATACTTTATTTTGAAATAACACTATTCCGTGTCTTAACAGGGCCTGTTTCAAAATTGCTCTTTTGAAATTGGCATTATTCCTCCTGCAGTAAGGTTTACAAAATTCAAAATAATGCGCCTGTTATTTTGAGTTCATTTTGAAATAGCATGTGCATAGTGTAGATTCTTACAGTGTTATGTCAAAATAATGGCTGTTGTTTTGAAAAAACTTTTCTGTGTAGATGTAGCCTAATTGTCCATACGGCACTCTTGTGTGGCATGTACTGTTCCCCAAAAATCTAAATCAGTTTGTCGTGGATGTTGGCCTTCAATCAAACTTTTGAATTTGAGCTTGATGCTATACCCAGCAGGTTCCAACAATATGATATCAATATTGGTGCTCCCTAAATTGAGCTAATGGTATTTATGTTGATGACAGTCACATGGTAATATCAAGCTAACTGCCTTAAATTCGAATTTATCTCATAGTGTAGATGCAGTCTTAGATCCAGAATGGCACCTGTGACTCAGTTTAATGGGTACTAGGGGTGCTTCTGCTTCATGGTTGAAAATGGATTTAAATGAATCCATGGTTTAAATGGTTAAATAATGGTTACACTCCTTTTTTGGTTTACATTTGCAGCAATGATGATCTAAATGATCAGGTATAAAGTGTTGAGTCTGGCACAGAAAACCTATTCAGATGACAGAGATGTTATGAAAGGGTAAAAAGGACTTTATAGCATGTACATTTGTTTAGAATGAATCTGTGCCTAATGCTCATCCATGTTTTAAAGTAGAAACTACAGTAACTGGTTTTCTTAAAGCTGCTTGTCAGAGAAGCATTTGTGTTTTGTGAAGTGCAATTGAATTACCAAATGGGATAAATGGTTGCAATACTGACGTGTTACTTTAGAGAAATAACATCTGCTTTTGTGAGTGCAGAAAACCTGAAGCATTTAAAAGGTGTGCGTGGGTGGGGGAGGAGGGAGAGTGGCAGTGGAAACCATTATGAAAGTAATGCGGAGAAGGTCCAAACACCTCACCTGTTTTATCCCCAGGTGTAGAGGGAATTCAAAATTAGACTCCAGCTGGCAAATAAAAGTCTGAGCCATGTGAGCCAATATCCCCTGGCAACGCTAATTTACAGCCTAATGAGTGAGCACCTTGGTTTTCTGCCAGTGTTAGCTAAAAGCACTAGATGAGGATTCTGTAACGCAGTCAGCAATCCCTTCCAGGCCAGAACTTGGGTCATGTAACTGTGTGGTGAAATTGGGCAGCACTGTCTCTTAGTTGGCCTGGGAGGCACTGGAGGAACTGATGGATTTGTCTGTGTTCAGAATCCTCAGTATAGCCAAGCAGTGTCTCTTTTCCACTGGCTGCTGGGCACTACCAATGATAGCAGCATTTGTGATTTTGTAAAAGGTGGCTTTCCAAAATTGTCATTCAGATATTTTGAACAGTTTTGCATTGCTAGATTCAGGTGCTGGGTCGCTCTGTTGTTGGATGAAACAAATCGGGAAAACCCTGCAAAAGAGGTGAGTTAACTGCAATAGTTTTGGTTTTTACTGTGTCACAGTGGAAGATACAGAAGTTGCCACAGTGGGAGTATCTATGTATGACCAGCTACAGAGTTGTATCAGAGCCCAATTTTTGAGGATGGAGAATTCATATTTCCTTATCAGATATAAAAAAGATCTTGGTGCCACAAATAGATTTTCAGGCTCTCCCTGCAACCCACTAATTTTTTTTTCCAGATTATCACACAAAAACTTGACTTCAGTCTGAGGGATTTTCATCACCTGGTCATTTTGGGATTTTATCAAAAAGTATTCTCCAATTCTCAAGGCCTGTGCTATATTTTGCTGCTGAGTCCTGCATAGTGCTGTGCACGTGTGAGTGCTGAGTGCATTCTGCTGGAACTGGTGTCAATAAGCAGTTGCAGGCACTCAGCATCTCATAAGAATGAGCCCTGATGGAGAACAGCAAGCTTTTTTTAATGTTACAGTATTGGTGATGAGGAGGTGTCATTGGTTAGGTAATGGTCAGTGGTAACTACATAGCTTTTAATATTTGATTATCTGGTAAGGAAGCACATCCCCCACCTCCTTTGCACTATCTGAAGGAAGGATGCTAAGGTAAGGTTGCTAATTGTCCAGTCATTTTCATCCCTTAAATTTTTAGAGGGCCATTTTAGGGGGCCATTTTATATCTGCTTTTACTACCAACTTCTTCATATTGGGTGTTTCAATCAGGTGATCAGATGTTTGAAGTGTTAATTTGCCTTTTTTTTTTTTGTCTACTAGATTGCTAAATTAACTTCTTGTACTTGTCTTACCAGTAACGTGACAAACAGCATGTGTGAAAAGTTGGGAGGGGGGTGGGTAATGGTTGCCTATATAAGACAAAGGCCCTAATATTGGGGTGTAACCTTTGTTCTGTATCTCTGTGCGGGGTTGAATTTCACAAAATACAATTTTTAGTCTCTTGATTTAAAAATGCACAAGCTTAAAAGACAATACTGGTTATTTAATACAGGGCTGGCAAAATTTTCTGTGTATTCAAGGTTTTTCTGAGTGGACTCTCATGTTGGTATTGAGTATTGTGCAGACAGTCAAAACATATTTTGGTTGTCAGGTCCACAATGCACTCTGCCTCAAGTCAGATCTTATTTCTCCTTCATTGCTCATTTCATCCTCTTATTCCACTACTTCCCAGGACACTAATGCAATTACTGATGCTCAGCTTTTAGCCTTTCAGAAAGGAACCAATGTTCACAAAAGAGGAAGGAGAGTCTGTGGAATGGGCAGACACTGGGATAGTTTGCATATGTTTTCCCCTCTAGTACAGAAACTTACATGATCACTTTCCACATGTCAGATTCAATGCTAGAAAAGAGTTGCCTCCCTAACTCCCCTCGCACCTCTTAAGGGCCAATTCAACTAAGTCCGTAAGTTGCAAACGTTCTCAATACCCATGGAGAGTATTGATTATGGCCACAAACCTGTAAGAATAACCAAAATATATTTCTTCTTAAGATAAGTTAATCCTACTATTATAATTTTTCAGTACCTTTATAATGGAGTAAAAATTTGTTCAGCAAAGCAGCAGCTAGATGAACGGTAGAGCCAAAAATCATTCATGGCCCACAGGTTCTAAAATGTGAGGTTTACTTGCCTCCTGTAGTCACAAAGTGGTGGCTTGTCAAACACTGGATGGTGAGCCTTGATGTCTGGGGTCCTTGAATGACCTCTGAAAATTAAGAGTCTCTAAAATATAACTTTTACCAAATGTCATTTTCTTTTGACAACTTCTGTTCAATTCTGATTCTCTATATTGTGTCTGTCACCATGGTCCCCAACTCAACTTTGGGCTCCAGAGCAGAAAGAATTTGAATAAAAATGTTTGAATGGAATTTGTGTCATTGTTTGAGCTGCTAATACGCTTTTTATTATACTTACGGAAAACTTTTACATTTCATTCTCTTTCTAGGACCATTCTTGTTGCATTATGGCAGGATTCTCCTTTTGACTGCACCAAGACACTGCTGGCTTTAGAAAGGGGATCTGAGCTCATATGGCCCCTTTTTGAGCTGTTTGTTTTCTAATCTCCTGTGGAAGATCCTAATTTGCATGTTACTTGATTTATCCAGCTTGGAAGAAAGAAAACTGAACTGACGTGCTTGCTGGGCTCCAAACCCATTATTACAGAAGACCCAGGTAGGATAAAACAGAAATTGAGATCGCTAAACCAAACCCGCTGAATAAATCTTAAGGGTTAGTCCTGTGAGCACTTAAAGCACAATTCTGCCATGATCTCTGTATAGGCAGACACCTGAATTAACAAAGTGCATGGTCTGGATGCTGGAGTCCACCTCAGTCTCAGGTGTTCAGAAATCATAAGTTGAGTCCCAAAAATCATGACATCAGCTTAAAAAATTACAAGATTTTAAAAAACACACATTTGAAGTTCTGTTTGCCCTCTCGCATTGTGCAGCCATGAAAGCTAGAAACCCAATTCACATGACTCCTGTATCTTGGACTACAGAAAAATCACCAAAATCTGAAGAGATTTGTAATTAAAATCATGAGTTGGAACTGCTTCCACAGAGCTTATTGCAGAATGATGGTTTTAATATGCAGCCTAGTATGTCAACATAGCTACTCAGTAGTAGAGACTGCACTCAAATATTCACAACCTCACACCATCAGATGTTTGCTAATTAGAGGAAAAAGTAAAATGTTAACAATTCAAATGCAGAACAAGTAACTCACAGTGTAGTTTATTATTTCTTCACAATATTAACTAGACAGACATTGAAAGCTTAATGGCAACATGTTTTTATAACGATTTAAACACAAAGAACAATGTAATCATATTAAACAATGATAAACTTGCAAGCTACTTTACCTTACATACATCATCCAAGATAATGGATAAACTATATCTGCTCATATACAATGACACTGGTGATATTTCAAACTCAGATATTCAAAAGAAAAATGATACTTAAATAAAAATATACATGATTTGTTGTGTGTTGGGCATTCTTAATGCTTTATAACTTGATTGTAAGGATTCAATTCCAGGATAAAGATGCATTAAGTTTTAGCACAGAAGCACATTTTAAAAAAAAAAGCTAATTTAGATTAGATTGATTCCTTTGTCTTCCTATTTTTCGTTTTTGTTTTAAAGCTATGTAGGAATACAAAAGAAAACTGAATATTTCTGCCTCCAAAGGATATTTGCAGTCTCAAAAAATAAATCCAAAAATGTTTAACTTCTCATAGGTGGTATTGGGTCTCATTAACCCATTTGTTATTTTGTTAAAAAAATTAAAAAACAAAACAAAACAAGATCTTTACACATGCAACTTCATCTCACTTTTCATCAGCATTTTTTAGGATATTAAATTATTGCAGATGCACAGCCAACCACACCAATATTTGGAACTCCCACAGAGGTGAGTGGAGGGTTTGTGTATGCAAGCACAAGGAGATTGTGCCCCATAACCTGCACCTATAGCATACTATATTAACCTTCCCATGCAAAAGTCTGTTTCCAGAGGAATTACTCCAGTCTACAGCTGTTGTGCTATATTAAAGCAGCCCCCTGAAAGCTGTGTGTCAGAGATCAGAACAGGAAACTAAGAAAATATTATATTAATTGTAATTATGGGTTAATCCACAAACATGTAGATGATTGATTGAAATCTACTTCTTGGGCCATCGTGTCCAAGCTTCTCCATCATACTGGACTATGTGTACAAACCCCACTTTAACTGCCTTCAGCCCCCACTATCCCTCTTTTTTTCTGTTGCTTCAATTACGACAACAGACATTATTCCCTTGTCAGAGCCAATGTCTGAACTATCCCGTCTCTAGTGATTTTGCAATAGTTAGTTTTAGGCTCTTTCCCCTTGGTTTAGAATAGTTATTTACTTTGTATTTAGGGCTTTTTGTGTTTAGTATTTATCTGGGATTTATCAGTGTTTATTACCACTGCAACCAAAACAGATGAAAATCAGTACAAAAATATTAATTTTTCTGGGTACATGTCGGGGTTTACTCTGGACTGAAAAACTGGGGGCAAAGTAGTATTCAGTAGCTTAATGCTTTGAATTTTATTTATTAGTGTGGCTTGCTACAGAGCTCAAAATACAATGCCACCTCTGAGTTTAAGAAAACAATACTTATCTTATCCACAGATTAAACTTTTTCAATTGAATAAACAGTTTACTGTTTTAGACTTAGAACTTTTAGCATATAAACATTTATATTTGATAGCTGGGCCACACCTTTTGCAGTGTGTATACTCAGTTTCATCTTTTTCTCCTGTTTTTGTTTTTAATTTGAATACTTGCTTGTGTTCTGAAATGTGTTTTGATACAGGTTTTTTTTCTTCCCATTTCAGTGTGTCATATCTTTAAACTGTTATCTGCTAGCAGTTTGAAATATGTATATGATAGGCATGAGACTCATCAGTATGTTCGCATGCACACATACTTCAGAACTTGCATGCTTGTACGTTTGTTTATTGTGTGCCTCTTTTAAAATAATATGTAGCCTTATTTCAACAGGCAGTTTTACATATCCATATCCATAATAATACATGTAGCTCACACAATGTATAGTATTTTCCTGATTTTAAAAAAAATTATTTCTATTTGTCTCTTACAAAAGTAGGATGAAAATCAGGGGAAAAATCTGAATACCTCTTGTAAAACTCAGGAATTTTTCAGAAAAGAAAGGGTTAAGCCAAAGGGACTTATCTGAACATCATGGAACAAATCTTAGCTGAACTTATGAAAATTTGCTTTGTTTAAGAAAACGTTTTCTTTATTGAAGATCAAAGCCAAAAAGAATTAAAGAAACAACAAAATGGTGACACAGTGTGTGTGTGTGTGTGTGTGTGTGTGTGTGTGTGTGTGTGTGTGTGTGTGTGTGTGTGTGTTTTGCTCTGTTTATCTTCAATGCCTATCATTCATTTTCTTTTCATCTAGAGGAAGGTTGGCCAAATCTCACATACACTATTATCCTTGGTCATAGTTCATTGAAACATCTCCATTTCCTCTCTTTGCTTCACACATCTTCCTCACAGCCAAGTAACTGTAGAAGTGCAACTATGGGATTGCCTTCCTGAACTGATCAGAGAGAAGTGATTTTTAACTGGAATGTAGTTTTGGAGTAAGGCCTCGCATTTTGTAGGGAAATTTCTGGTTCATATGGTAACAAAGAAAATGGAAGAGACAGAAATAACGGGGAAAGGAAGAGGGTTGAAGGAGCTCTTCTAAAACAAGCTTTTATATACATTCAACGTTTCTAGTATAGTGATTAATAATATATGCATCATCAACTATCCTTACAGCTAATGCAGCCACAATGTTGTACAATTCTGCAGTCAGGATGGGAAAGCTCCATTATCTATTTAATAAAATAACCATTAACAGTTGCCATGACTTTTTAAACTTATTAACTAATATGCTGGGAATCCCAGTGAATAGATACAATAGAACACAAACCGGCAGCATCTACATAATCATCTCTGTAATGTAACTACTTCATATTACTTCTAAAGCAGCTTTGAAAAAAATCTTGCTACTGGAGGATACGCCAAAATAAACTCTATCCAAATTATCTTGGTAGTATAGCAGCACAGGAATTTATAGTTACTCTTTTTTTATGTTTTGATACTGTAAACCTGCAATAAACAATTCAACATTGTAAAAGTTCAAGGTCAAATAATTCATTATCTTTAATGGGAGGGGGGTTAAAGGGCACACACTAAAATAAAGATTAGATTAATAAATGTGGATTGAAACACTAGCATAGTGCCAGTTCTTGTTCAGCTTTGTACCTGGCTCTCCATAAATTAAATCTGTGGGAAAACCAAGCCCATTTTCAATTCCTAATATGTGGTTCCCTACGTTAAATACTTTTCATAAGTGCCTTGCACAAACACACAGTTTTAACATTTCAGGTATTTTTACTCAGCAGAGTTTAAAAACAAATCACATTTTCTTTAGAAACATGTTTCTTTAAAATTAAAATAATTTCAGATTTGAAATGCAAGGCTGACTTCATCTTTGCCCATAGAAAGTGTGGGTGCCATGACTAAATAGCAATAAAAATGATGAGATGCACAAATCTAAAAACAAGCAGCTTTGAAGACATGACATCAATTACAGCTTTAACAATGAACATATTACATTCCTAAATTACTGCAGACAGTTTGCATTTAATGCCACAGTTATATCATTGAAATCTCAAGGCTGACTCTATACAGTTTTTCATTGTATTTTTTCACTTTGAAAAATACTAGTATGTTGTTACTGTACCTTTATCCAGAGATATCTAACTTGCCCCTGGCTGTACAGTTAGCTATAAATTTCATACTTTGAAAGTTTCATAGTACAAAAATAAAAACACTTGACTTGGAGGTTTAAGGTGGAATTCACAGAAGCCAAAAGCTTATAAAAGCCCACTTTGAAGTATGTTGACATGACTGCATAAATCCTGCAACCGTATATCTTAAGACACTATAAAGCTGTGTATTAAATATTCTTAATTAATCTTATTTAAATTGCAGTTATTGTTTGAGAAGCTAACTCAGACCATCTTTTCCCCCTCCTTATTCTCCGCGGAAGTGATAACAGGCACCTAAGGAATCTGTATGTCTGTGAGTCTCTGTCCATCTTAAAAGATTAGGATAAATTCATCTTCTTTATTTCTATAGGAAGTCTTACGTCTTCTATTACCATGAAATACTTTGGGTAAAGAGTCAGGTGGGGGAAGAATACAGATCATCTGACATCTTTTTTATTAATGTGATTTTTGGTGCCCAGTTTGATAAACAAGTATAGTTAGAGCTAATCTGGAACTCAGATGAGGTTTCTTTCTTGTCCAATAAATTTAAACCTTTTTTCAACCTTCAGGAATTAAGAGACCAAACTGAATTGGTTTCAAACTCCTGGAGGAGCTCAGCAAGTAAACAGGTGAGGATCAGTTGCAAGCCCATTAAAATGGGACACAAGTCAGGACTCCGGACTCCAGCTGTGCTCTGTAGAAGCAGGCTCTTATGGTCTCATGGTTCCTGTGTATGGAGCTGGGAAAGACATTTTGCTGCTGAGTAAATCACTGAAACAGTAATTTCTTGCATGTCCAAAGGATTTCATTTCATCTGCTCATAAAGAGTTTCTGAATTGACGTATCATCATTTCAAGCTATCAGACGATATTGTTATGGTTATGATGTATTGGCACAATTTGGTAGCTGAAACATTTACATAGAATATATGCAATTGTATTTCAAACTGTTGTCCTGTCAGGAGACTCCAGTAGATTGCTGTCCTTTAAAGAAGTAGCTATTCTGACACCAAGTATGTACCATATTGAATTGTACACTAATTCAGTACGTGCCAGCTGAACACAATTCTAATTTCACTTCCTCTGACTTTTTTAGAATCCTATCTCCTTGAATCTGTGAGCAATTGTAAGGAAATTGACCATAGTTACACACCGTAAAGCAGCCCAAGTAAATACTCCCCCAAGAGAAAGCAGGTAGGTGTTTGTCAGTATATTTATATCATCCAGATGCATTTTTAAAAAGCTCAAGATGTTTGCGGCTCATTACAATGAATAACAATATTATGTGATACTTGAATATAAATTGTTTGTAGAATTTCTGAAAATAGTAAGTTAAATGTAAATATCTTTAATAAATAACTTTGTTTCCTGAAATGTAAAAAATAAATGATACCTCCTTTGGCAGTAATAGCTGATTTATATTTAGCGAAAAACTTCTGTTCATAAAACTAATATCATTGTGCTACTGGAAAAAAAAAACATATTATTTTATTGTTTTGTAAGACTTTTGTAATCCATGGTTATATGGTTGACTTCACTTATGTCCAAGATAAGCTCCAAGAGTAATGCAAGCTCCAACCAGAGCCAGACTTAGAATAGTCTTCAAAGAGATCCAGGAGAAGTCAAACAAAGGTCTCATATTTCTGCCATACAATTCCACAAAGGCATCCTGTATTGGGAGAAAGAGAAACAGAAAAAAAAAAAATGAGAATCCATAAGAATATGAAATACAGACAGGAAAAAAAAGATGTTTGTTCATTAAAGCTACGTTAATAATGGTAAACTCAAATTATTCAGTAAAATTAAGAAAAGCACAAAGAATGAGCTCTTTCACACATGTAGGTAACCCAGGAACCATGTCAGCATACACAATGGCCGTGTCTACACTATCCCAAACGTTTACCAATGAAGCACTGATACATATTCAGTGCCTCATTAGAATGTATTTCAACGCTTCATTAGTAAACTTCGAAATGGCCATTTGCATGGCCATTTCAAAGTGTTGGGATAGTGTAGATGTAGCCAATGCTACTAAAATTTTAAGTACTTTAGGTCAAAAATCATCTGCTGTACAGCGCCTACTACAGTGGGCTCCTCGTGCTACTGTAGTTGAATCTCTCATCTGGCAACGTCTTTAATTTGGCATGATTTTAGTTAGCCAGACATCCACTTATCATAGGTGTGACCAAGTTCCCCGTGGTCTCATTAAAGGTTGTTTACAGCCACTAGTCCTGGCTCTCCAGTATTCTGAACTGTAATTTACCCCTAAACAGCTTCTAAGAGCCTCGTAAGCAGTAGACATGTTGGTAGGTAGATAGATAGATAGATAATAATCTATCTATATAGATAATATTGACCTCCCATGGTCAAGCAAATTCTCTCATTCGGCACCAGTCAGGTCCTGAGGGTGCCGGACGAGAGAGATTTAACCTGTATAATGCATATAGTAACTATGAGTGCCTTCAGCTCCCTTTTATGCCACTAGTATTTATGGGTGCTCAGAACTTCTGATAACGAGGCCACTTTTGTTTACTTTGTAAATATAGAGTTAGGAACCAAACTTAGGCAGGCAAATTTCTTTTTGATGAATGATGGCTTTTATTTTGTGAACATGCTGAGCTTTATATACTTTCTTGTTAGATATTTCTAGTCTCTCAATTACATAGAAAATTGTTTCATGGACAAGAAGTTGACCTTTTTAATAAAAGATGTCAAAAACATCTAGACCCTGGAGAAAAAGAGGAAAAGTTTAGAACGTATCCAGATTCTGTGTGAATTGTGAATACAATTTGTGCATTGAAATTATTAGTCACACTTCGCACTTACATTGAATTTGACCCTAAGGAGCTCAGAGCTCTTTACAGATGTTAATTAAGCCTTCTATCCCTCAGAGTAGCCAAATGAAGAGAAGTTAGAAAATTTTCACAATGTCTCAGATGAAGCTGATAGTTTGGAATAGATTTGTGGTTCACAGTTTCCTGATGTAATTCCTGTGCTCTGCAACCCAGATATTGATAGATACTGCTAACTATTACCCTTATTTTTAAAGGTTTTGGTGGCAGGGTTTCAGTTAGTGGTAGAAAATAAACATTCCCTTTTTTCAGTTGCACTTCCTGCGAAATGTCTTCAGCCATTTAGAATGTTACAAATTATACAAAGCGAACAGTCTCCTGAAATGTTTGCATTTATAAATTACAGCCACTAATGGAGTAAAAAAAACAGTGTAAATTACATGAAATAACAATAAACCTTTCCAATTATGCTGTGTTTTCTCCAAAAGATGTGGATGTATTATAGTATCTTTATGCTATCCTTTCTCATTCGATCTCACTAGCTATTATCGGAAGAAAGGAAAGATTAGTGTTTTTTGCCACAAGAGGGCGTGTACGTTTTTCACATTTTTCTATCCAAATCCTTTTCAGTAGAAGTTTGTCTCTGAGGGAGATGTACTTAAAAGGAGAAATTGTCTAGTTCCACAATTTCTCTTTATAAATAGTAATACTGGAGTGAATCCAGCACCCTTTACTGAGGCAAAACTCCTGTTGATTTCAGAGGGTGTATTGCCTGATTTAGGGGGTGGTGGGACCCAAAGATTGACTGTGTACAGAAAATGCACCTTTATATTGTTTTCCTTTAGGCCAGTATTTTCAAACTTGTACTTCTGAAGTTGGGTACTCATATGTAGGTGCTTAAATATGGATTTAAGTCGGATTTTATTGATGGTTCCCTAGAAGCTCTGAGGCCTGAGAAAATCCAGCCACTTCTATTTGTGTACCTAACTTCAGAAACAAGACGTTATCAGTGTCGTTCTTAATGTTTCACTGTTTTGTTGTTGCGTTGTCAAACGCTCTCACTGTGCTGTACTTTTTTTCCAAAATGTATCTTTTACTAATCCTCCTTAAGACTGTGAGACAACACAGACTGCAGCAAATTATACAGATTGGGCTGAATCCTGCAAACCCACCAGACTCTCATATTTCAATGGGAGTTATTGGGGTGGCCATGTTAGTCTGTAGCTTCACCAAAAACAAACAAAGAAAACAAGCAGTCCTATAGCACCTTTTAAAGACTAACATTTATGTATTAAGTAATGAGCTTTCATGGGTAAGACCCACTTCAGATTTTCAGATTGGACCCACAAATGCTCATTACCCAGTAAATAAATTTGTTAGTCTTTTAAGGTGCTACAGGACTGCTTATATTTCAGTGGTAACTTTGGCAGTGTAAGGAGTTCAAGAACAAGCCTTATAAAGTACAACAAGGACAAAGTTCAAGATGCAACAGTAAAACTGTGGGGAAAGAATAAAGGAAATTTGGGGAAAAAATGGTACTGAGAAAATTCAAGTCACAGGAAAAGTGTTTAATGTTAATCTTTCTGCATTCCACATCAAACTTCTGTTACACCAGAATCACTCCACCCCAACCTCCCATATTTAGCAGAAGCTCAGCCCAATTTATTACAAAAGATAGTGCTTGGACTCCAGTAGAGAGAAATCTTGATGCCTGGCATTAAAGTAGACTAGAGGGATGCATTAACATAATGCAAAAGCCCTGATTTATGGCTCAGGAAAAGGAACGATAGGACAAAATGTTCAGCACAAAATAGTGTTTGTTACTGAGACTATTGTAATAATAACATGAACCCAGTCTTATGGTTTCTGTACAATATATTAGGAAGTAGCTCCTTTATGGGTGCCTTTTTACTGCACTTTTGCCTTCTCAAACATCCTGATTAGGCTTATTTCCGAAGCCTGTTTGAACAGCCTGTCACTATTTGTTTAAGTTTCAGACCTGTTTTAAATAAACACATGCCCATTTATGTATTAAAACGACAAAGTTTGGGGGGGGAGGGTTCCTCCCAGTGAAATGGTTTTTAATGCCAAGAGAACACTAAGCCAGTGGTGTCCAATGGGAATTTTATATTTGCCACAACCTGCCCCAGCCACTTCTCTAAATAAATGCTGGTGATTCACCAGAGCTGCCACTGGAGCTGCTGGGGCTGGAGGAGCCACCAGAGGGGCTGGGACTGGGTCTGCTGGAGCTGCCAAGCACTTCTCCCAGCAGGGGTGTGGCATGGGTACAGGCAGGCAGCACTTCTGTGTGACGCTAGGAAGAGCCACTTTTAATGGCTCCATGCACCAAATTACCACACCGCAGCGTACTGTTCGCCACATGTGGTGAGTTGTGATCGAATTGGATACTGCAGTCCTAAATTACGCAGAATGTTCCACAAGTTAGGGCTGTTTTTAAGTACGCGTACATTAGCACTTGTAATTAGATTTCTGTAATCTGAACTGATCCGATTAAAGCGTGTTTTTTAAACCTATACCCTACTTGACACAAACAGCCTGAAGTGTTATAAGTCCTCTGAGAATATTCTCCCTTGGTAAAAATGTTTTGCACCCCCACACAAGCTCAAAGCCTAAATCCTATGCAGAGCTTGGTGGACCTCTGCAGAGCTGCAATGCTTACTGAAAAGGCTTGTAGAATGTAATAGAAAATGGTTACTTGTAGAAAGTTGTACCCATTGTAGACAGTTCAAGAAAAACCTAGAGAGAGTTTTTTTCTCTATTAAATTCTCTGGGCAGTTTAAGCATAATTTCTATAGAACCCTACTACACTTCTATTACAACAAAACCCACCTTTTTACTTTAGGCTGCTTAAATTATGCTTCATTTTTGCATAAGGGAAGAGGTGGTGAGTGAGGGATGGAATCTTCACGTCTGTACCACATTCTCCTCTAGAGCAGGAAAAGGACTGGCTGGTAGATCTCCGGAACTGTGCATGCGTAGCTACCAAACTGTCAAAGCTGCATGGAAGTCTTGGCTGTGATATTCTACATGGCCAGCCTAAGAAGGGGCTCCTCATGACACTTCTGTTCCACCATACACACCCACAGGAATTGGAGAGGATCTGCCCCTGATAATCAGCATTGTCCACTTGGCTGCCCGCTTCTTCTTAGTGCAAATTCAGAAAGGCTCAGCCTCAGTGCTACACAATCTGTCTTGGTCAGGTGGGGGTGGGCTAGGCTTTTTTAGGCTGTGTAAAACTAAATATTTCCCATACACTGAGTCCAGTGATGCATTAACAATGCACGTTTTCTTTATTGAAAATACAAAGGGAAAAACCTTAAGTGCCACACTCTGCATGACGGGCTGGTAGGCAGAGCAAACATGAGGAAGTAAGGACTTCCTTTTTCTACCTGAATCAAACAGCTGGTGAGGAAGTGACTTTATTTCCCTTGTTATCATTGGTTGACAGGATATCCTCTTGAGCCGCACTGTGTTGAATGAAGTGACTATGAGACTTCCATTTCACTGAACGGGAATTGCCTTGTAGCTATTTTATGTTGCCCCCTCTGTGACTCCAAAACAAACAAAACATAAATTCTAGGCTTTTGACGAACCTTGTATGACACAGCTTTAAAGAGAATGACACAACTGCTTATGCCAAGAATTAGTGGATTAATGTTACTTCTCTTCTCCCTTGTAGCTTTTCTTACCAAGACATTTTCATAATTCCTTTGCTTTAGGAGCAAGCTTGAGAATGAATTAAATGAGCCAGTGTCTTGTAAAACAGAACCTCATTAAAATGTCATCCTACAGATGACAAGAAAGCTCCTGGAACATGAAAGAACAAACATATTGCTGTTTTTCTGGAGAGTTTATTGTCTTTATGTAAATGCAGGCTAAGTACATATGCAAATAAGAGCAGTTGTGCATGGTTTTGGTGTTGCATGGTCCTGACATTTACAAAGGCCAACAGCTTTACATTTGCAGTGCTCAAATGTTGCCTGGCATGCTTGCCAGATCCTCCTGCAAAGGAGAAGAATTGTACTGCAATTAAATCTGTGTCGAGCAACTGCCACCACGCATCAGGGGATGGGTTTGGGTCATTGGGTTCATTATTGCGGTGATAGGGTTTTTATCTCCTACAGTTCCTCTACCTGCTGTGCCACACATCAGAGCACTATATTACAATTATTTTTCTAATCTCCCATTTTCCAGGAATAGCAGTAGATTGGCTTTGACTCTCTCAGCTTGCCCAAAGTGTGAACTTGAGGCCTACTGCTGACATACAGTAATCACCTGAGATGCATGCATTCACCTGACAGAGTGGGGGCTGGCAATGCTGGGCAGTGAGGGGAGATCCCGCAGACCCCCTGTCCAGAAGCCGGTTGGGAGTGCCGGGCCAGCAGTGCCCGGGCAACTGACCAGCCATAGCAAGTGGAGGGGAGACTGGTCAGCTTCCCAGGTCCCGCCAGCCCAGGGGAGCTGAGAACTAGGCTGCCACTGGTCAGTTTCCTGGTTCTCATAAGGGATGGGGAGCTGGGAACTAAGTGGCAGCCTGCTTCCTGGTTCCCCTGTACTGGCAGGACCTGGGAAACTGACCAGTCATGAGCTGGTCATTGTCCCAGGCTGCCCCTTGGTTCCTGGCTCCCCACCACTCTGAGACTGGTCAGTTTCCTGGCTTCTGCATTCCCAGGGGATCCAGGAAGCAGGCTGCAGTCTAGTTCCCATCTCCCCTTAGCTTATGTGAAAACTTGAGTTGCGCAGGGAGGTTGCAAGAACACAATCCCCCGTGTAACTTGAGGGTTTACTGTACTGGTTCCTCCAACGAACTGTAAGATTAACACTTTTTCCAACCATTTTGACAAGCTATCTTATGAGGGGGCTTTGCATAACTGTTATTTATTTGCACTACCTGTGAGTGTAAATACTTGCCTTAATAACTCCAAAATTGTCAGGCAAATCTTGCAGTTTTTACTCAGGCAAAACTCTGCTTCAAGTCAGCATGAATAAAGTCAACGGAAATAAAGATTGCAAAAGCTGACCCTCGGATTGCAAGAGCTATTAAGTGGTTTTGCTCTGTATGTTCCAGACCCTAGAAAATGGTGATTACACTTACAAATTTATTAATAATAATTATCTAAGTATTATACTAGGCATGATTGTGTGTGTCTCCTCTTTACTGGAGGTGAAGGGGACAAGTAAAGGATATTTCACCCACTATTCTGAGAAACCTGCAAAGAACCCTTGGTTAGGGAGAGTGATTAATGCAGTTTGGTTAACCACGTGATTGGTAAGGTGGAGCTAAGTCAACTTGCACAGAGGTCTACACAATGGTCTATCTAGGCTGCATGATTGTTAAACCAAGTCAGTGTGTGAAATGCGTAAGTAACCTGGCTTAGTGTTTTCTGCTAATTAAATTACATATTGTTCTGCAATTCCCTCCCAAAACCCAGGCCCAGTAGCAGTTGCCTTGTTTTGCTTTCATGCCTGGAAAATGAGATACTTCTGGCACCAGGCTATCAGCTGGTATGTCACTGCTACAGCATTGTCCAGTAAATGATATCTAATGATGTGACACCTTGGGGAGCAATATTAAATGATGGAAAAGATTACAGTAATCACTGGATTTAGGAGGGTATGCTGAATATATAAAACCACAGCACTACAAACAATGGCAGGCCTAACTGTGCTCACCTGCAAACTGTGAGTGCTAGAGGACAGCTCATTTTGGGGAGCTGATTTACTGGAAAATGAGCAGAATGTACATGCGGGAGGGAGAAAGAGCTACATATCCAAGCAGCTCAGTTCCACAAAGAATAATCTGATCTTCAACCCATCTTCCTGTTTTTGCCACACGAGGGTATAAAATGAGTTTTGAGGGATTTAAAACGGGTGAAGCATGATAGTCTATATGCAAATATGTGTCAACATTTTTCTGTTGTTTCAGCTGGAAGGAGGAAATGAGCTCCAAGTAATTGCTAACTGAAATTTTCCAGAACAAGAAGTAGTCTTGTGGCACCTTATAGACTGACATATTTTGGAGCATAAGCTTTCGTGCGCAAAGACCCGCTTCATCAGATGAAACGGATCTTTGCCCACGAAAGCTTATGCTCCAAAATATGTCAGTCTATGAGGTGCCACAAGACTACTTCTTGTTCTCAAAGCTACAGCCTGACACGGCTACCTGTCTGATAGTTGAAATTTTCCATTACATACACGAAATATGTTTATTATGGTTATAAGATGGGTAAAATCTTACAGGGTGAATCAAATGGATGTCTGACTGTATCTTTCACTTATCCTAGTTGTTTTTGAGTTAGGCCTTTTGGTTTCTTGCAACACCTAATATAATCTGCCCAGAAACTAACACCATAGCCAGGGAGGAGAGGGGTGTTCTACAGGGTAATGGGGTCAGGTGAGAGTATGCAAGGTAAGAACACATAGAAACTCCAAACATATGTGAACTGAGCAAGGCAGGGGCAAAAATTAACAAAGCCCAGCACTGTGTGAGCCTGGGCAATGGTAGAAGGAACCCTTTTGGGTTTGTTAACAGAAGAGCTTTGGGGCTGTAGAATAAGAAACTGCTCCTTGTTGTTGGTTTCTCCTGTGTTTGGAGCAGCAGGCCTTTGTGCTTATAGGTATACAAGACTGCATTAAAGAGAATAGGAAACTCCATTTATTTCTACTTCCAACTGGAATATTCCAGGAACCCCAAAATTTCAGGATAAAAGAGGCAGCATGGCCATACTCTTTCAAGCAGAGACACTAAATATGTTATGGGGCGTTGTATTCTCAACTCTTTTACTTCAGTTTTAAAGTGACAAAATGAGCTTGCAAATCAGAACAGGCCTGTATTTCACACTGGAGTACCTAAGGGCCGAAGCCTGCAAGCACTTTACTACTGGGAATAGTCCTGTCAGCATTTACAGGGTTGAAAGCTAAACTAGGTTCTGGTGCTGGAACTAGGCCAGAATTGAGCAGCACTGCTGTTGCAGCCCCTGGCTTGAAGTAGTAATAACACCCCCAAAGAAAGAGTTTTCAGCATGACTGCCCCTCCCCACGTAACTGCTAAAATTAGGCTGCTTAATTCTGCACTTACGCACGGTTCTCACCTTAGCAGATTGTCCATTTGGAACTAGACCACCTAAGTCAGGCACCCATGTTTGAAAACTGGGTTCCCCTGCAACAATACACAAAAATAATAGCACATACTCCCATTACATTCCCTGTGTGTTCCAGATGCCAGCGCCGATTAGGGTATGTCTACTCTAAAGCATTTTGTCAACAAAACCCAAGGAGTGTCCAGATTCCCAAAGCATTCTGTCAACAGTAAATCGACAGAATGCAGCACTTTTGTCGGTGGCCTTATCGCGCTCCCCATGAGGAAGAATGCCTCTGTCAACAGACAGCTGGTCTGGATGTTATGGGGCCGGGGGATGGGGCTCGGTTGACAGACAGGGCTTCCAGGACACAGGGGCAGCCCTGTCTGTTGTGCTTCCAGTTGCCTCTTTTGTCAAAAGAGCCGCAGGGCACTCTGGCCAACTCTCTGTCAGCAGAGAAGCTTGCTCTTTCAATCCACTTGGCTGTCTGACCGCGATCTGTCAACAGAAATTTTGTCGTAAGATACTTCTGTCATCAACAGATCCGTCTGGTGTAGATGTAGCCATAGAACTTGCTGCAAAAGAGTTAATTCATGTGAGAGAAATGGACACTAAAGGCAGTGACTACTTACATGTTCAAAGTAGACCAGCCTTAAGTATTGTCATTAACACACGACATCCAAGGTAGAGGCACGGTTGTTTTATTAAATATGTGCAGTTATGCTGGCTTATTTTAAGCAGCAGGTGCTGAGTGAGGTTAAAAAATACTCATCAAAAGTATCTGTTCCTAAAAGGAACTTGCTCGTGTGGTGCTTTGACTAGGTCGGAGAGCATTTTGAGCATGAAGAGAGTGAAATAGAACTAGTTTGAGCAGGCTGCCTCATCAGCTGAACACCACGAGGATCCAGTCATGCATTCTCAAGCTGTTAACACCATGTAGGAAAATATGTGATCCTTCTCTTGTTTTAACCAGACATTAAGTTTTGATCCAAATACCTTTGGCTTGACTGACCTTTGAGCAATAACTACTCACAACTGGATTTGCCCTCATGAGGGTTATAGGCCAGCACTTGTTGTACACTGTATTTTTGCAGCCTATGCTATTTAAAACTTCATGCAGTGCCACTGGCACTCTCTTCTGAAACGCCACAAATTCTTCATATGACCTACACCGACTTTCTTAAAAAGATACTCTAAAAACTTGTGATTGTCAAGTGACTTACAGAAAGAACTCACATTTGTAATAAAAGACCTGTCACAAGCGTGGGAATGTAGCCAAACAAACAGCCTTTACTGGTCAAGCACAATGCATACACTAGAGTAAAGCAATATGAACTTGTGCATGTGTGTTCTTGGGCAACATTCTTACTGGTACCCAAATCACTTGAGTTTACTTGGAAAAGCCTGGTATGAGGAAAAGGAGCAGCAGCATGCCTTTGTCTTTCTGCTAGTTTCTCTATCTTGCCACCTCAAAAACCGACCTTGTCTTATAGCATATACTAAGGCAGGAGAGGCAGGAAACAGAAGTAGCACTGACATTATGTTAGGGGGAGCAACATGAATCCTCTTCACCTGCCTATCTAGCAGGCACTGAGGGGAAGAATAAAGGCATCAGTTTGATAACTCTTCTCTTCATTACAGCAGATTCTGTGTAGTTCACCCTAGTGGCCTCTAGGAGTCCTGCTTCTTGATTTTATCTTCCTACCTTCCCAGATGATAAGGAGAAATGAGCTAGCGAGTTTTTTCCTCATTTGCAGCTGGTGGGAAGATAGATTGTCTTTGTGCTATTGTCTCCCTCTGCTCCTACTCTTCTTGTAAGTGAATCACGCACAATGGGAGGAGCCAGGAGCTTAAACAAAGGGAGGCTCAGCTACCTCACCCACCTGCACAGCAGCATGACGAAAAGCATGGGAGGCCTGTGACATTAGGCAGATGGGAGATTGTAGCTAAAACAGATTTTATGGCACAAATGAAACCTAGTTCCTGCCGCAATGAACCAAATTCTGCTCATCACCCCACTTTGCCCGACTGCCTTCATTGTGAGCTCGTAAAAGTAAACTGGCCTATACAAGTACATTTCGTTTGTTCCCTCACATAAGCTCTGACTAAATCTTAGCAGGCAGGTGTGAGCTGGGACAATATCAAACTGCAAGGCAAGGTCAACAAGTAAGAATCTGCTTAATACACAGATTGCAAGACTGCATTTTGTTATTCAAATCAGCTCCTTCAGGGCTCATTTGCATAGACAGTTGTAATCAGTTAACAATGACTGAGGCTTGGTCAAGTGTCACAGTACAGAAATAAAAGAGGCACCGAAGCTGAAAGATAGCTGCACCTCCCTCCAAAAAGACAATTCCTCCTGGGATGTCTGAAACATGTTCCTATCATACATGTACATCCATGTTTTAAAACATTCCTATCTGCCAATTTAAAAAAAACCTGTCAGTAGCCCATGCAAGCTGACTCAAGCTCAAAGGCCTTGGGCTGAGGGTGTTCAACTGCAGAGCAGACAGTTGGGCTGGTGCCCAGGTGCTAGGACAGAGGTCAGCAACCACCAGCACGGGTGCCAAGAGTGGCACGCGAACTGATTGCCACTGGCATGTGAGGTGGGAGCTCATCCCTGCCCCTCCTCCCCCATGCAGCCAGGAGCTTGCTCAAAGCCAGGCCGCTTGTGGATTAACAAAAGACCACCTACTGCTACCAACCACCACCTAAACGGTAAAGCTCTGCCTCTTAGCTTATTTTTTAACAAAGCTGTTGTAAGTAGCACTAGTAGTGACTTTAAAAAGGTATTACTGGCACTCAGTGTGTACACAGAGGTCAAAAGGTCAAATTTCAGCCCTCCGCCTCAGAAGGGTTGCTGTCCCCTGTGCTAGGATCCTGTGAGGTGAGAGCATCCTAGAAGGCTGCAGCCCAAGCCTCAGTGACCTGGCATGGCCCAGCTCCAGGTTTTTAATCGTAGCGTGCAAAAAACTGGTGTCAAAAGGGAATAAGGAAAAAAAATTATTTTCATAATCAAACCATCATTCATTTCAACTAAATGTTAAGCACGGATCTCTTTGTTAGTCTGTGCAAGAATGTATAGCCCATTCTTCCTAGCAGGCTGAAGAATTTTTACTGCAAATTAAATTCATGTTCAGCATTACTAAACTTCCTAACACTGATTATATCATAAACTTAGGGCATGAGTTTTATGGGTAGCTGAGCACCTGCAGCTCCTGCTAAAGTTGCAAATGCTCCATGTCTCTTTCAAATCAGATCCCAGTAAAGTCCCATAAGTTCGACATTTTTCATGAAGTTCCTATCAAGCATAAATTTCCCTACACTGTACCCAACTGATTTCTTAGTGACATGATGGCTATTACACTTTGTTAATGGGTCATGCAAGGTGCACAGGATCTTTCTAGACTGAGCCATTAGCTAGAGAATGGAAGCCCTTGTGGGTCAGGACCATGTCTTTGTTGTGTAATCATACAGCACTTAACACTCTAGGAATCTTGGTCAGAGCTCCTAGGCAAAATTAAAATACAACTAATGAATCCCAGTAATGAAATACCACAGCAGCCTGAGGTAGTGCTGTTAGCAAACTGTATACTCAACTCCTTGGGAAAAGCAGAATCATAAAAACACTAGAACTGGAAGGGACCTCGAGAGGTCATCGAGTCCCATCCCCTGAAAAATAGCTCAGCCACAGCTCACTGAATTCCTAGTCACAACAGAAAGTAAAAGGAACAATATTTGGTTATCATTTCTTTATTGTAATCTTGGATTAAGGCCTGAGCTTCGAAGGGGCTGAGCAGATGTATCTCCATTTGTCTCCCACTGGACTTGTGGCTGTCCAGCATCTCACACAAACCAGACCTTTAGTGTAGACCTTCTGAAAATGACAAATCAGATTCAAGTTTACAGAGTGCTTCAGGTTGTCACAGTGATCTTAAGTATACAGCATGAGGAAGCAGAGGGCCATGATCCAGGCAGGAAAACACTTTTTATTTTATTTGTCTGGCTTTTAATACAATGAATAGGAAATTCACAAATTCCAGCTTATTAAAAGGAGAGCAAGACACAGAAACAAAACCACCACCAAAGACAGGAATAAAAATTAAATACAATTCTGTATATGTCACAATAATGCTGGAAGGCATTGCTGTATTTCTGAAGTAATTATTATGTAAAAAATGATAACTGTATCAACCAAAATTGGTATGCAATAAACGTACCGTGGGGCATGTAAAAATTTCTGTGCCTCTAGGAAACTTGATCAGTGCTGACGGTTCATCCAGAATAAGATTAAAAAGGAATATGCTTTAGTTACAAGTGCGACATAGAAGCTGATGAAATTATGGACTGATAGAAACATTATGTTTGGTAGCAAACCAGAATACTACCAGTATGACGCCATGCTCTGGGAGCAGCTGCTTTAAATGAGCCATACATCAGCAGTCTGGAGGCAGTAGAGATGAGTGTTCCTTGGAAAAGAGCAAGCAGAATGACTTTAAGACAAATGATGAATTTAGAAGATGAGGAGGATGTTAAATTAGGGTAACCCATTGGCTACAATCTAGCAGATTACAATGATGGGGAACTGGGGAAGACAGATGACTGAAAAAATACAACAGCAGTGGAAGTCAGTCAAGGAAGTGAAATATTGTGTGCAGGCACATGCCCACACTAGGCTTAATGGAGGCACAAGCCAATGCTATACTGCTCCCCCTCTCAGTAAAGATTCTTTGGGGTGAAAAGAAGAGAATTGTACTGTGTGGTACCTTCAGTCTGGTCATTCAATTGTGGTAAAGCGTTCAAAAGCGATCTCTGCAAATATTACAGATTCTGCTATATCGAGAGAGCCTGTAAACCAGAGGCGAGCAACCAAAACAGCAAAAAGAGCCAATTTTCCAGTTCTGTAAAACACTCAGTAATTCAGGAGTGGCAATGCATGTGAATATGAGTTGTCCTTAATAAATAACATCAAACTATACTTTTTGTAACCCCTATTTTAAGAACAGCGTGCACAATGATTTGTAATGAGATACATGTTTACTGCAGGACGTTCACAACTATTTACGTGTTCTGTTTCCTCACAATTTACATGTGCGTTTGTATCACTGTCTTCTGACTTTCACTCGCAAACCTTCTTTGTCTCGCTGGAGGATGCTGGGTGAGTTATCCAGCGTTTTGAGATCACGTATCATTTGCTGTTTAGATGTGAGTTCGTTTTTAGGGTTTCAGACATTTATCATTTATTGAAAATAATTAGGAGGGTGTTTTGTTTTGTTTTACTTTGTAATTATAGCATCGGGAGCCACAAAGAAGTCCTTAGAGAGCTCCCTGCAGCTCCCGAGCCACAGGTTGCAGACCCCTACCCATATACTGCCATGCACAATGAACTCTGCACTAGCAAGCACCACTGAAAGGCAAATTCCTGTCTTACGTGGCTACTTCAGGTATCCACAAGAATGTATTAAAACTCAATCCATATAGAGAGCCATCTCTGGTAGGCACAGAGGAGAATGAGTAAGGACCCCTGGGATTCACATCTGTTACAAAGAAAGGAACCAGATGCAGCAGTGAGGCACAACAACTGGCCACGGCACCACACAAAGGCAGCTTCCCTCTAGTGCTACCTCACTCAAGATGATGATCAAGGTTTCAATTGTCCTTGCACACAAGTTCTGCCAGCCCCCCCCCCCCCCCGCCACACACACACACACACACACCAAATTTTTCCCTTGCCCTCAAACCTCAAGAATTTGCCTCTGTCCCCACCCTCAGAGGTGGGCTGGTGCAGAAACTCCCTCTGCTTTATGCCCTTGGACAGTTCACCTCTGCAAATAACACTGTCAGCTGGCCACGGGCACCATTTTGGCAGAGTGGGAGAGAGACACTACAGCCACTTGTATTGGGATGCTGCTTGTGCTTCTTCCCCTTCCCCTGTATCAGGGAGCAAGGGAAAAATACCCAGCATCCCTCCAGTCCTCTCCCTCCTAGCTGGGGGAAGAGGGGCAGGGGAGAAGCTGATACCATGTATACTTTCCCCTCTTCCCTGATAGGGGACTAGGAAGAGCAAGCAGCATCGTGGTGTGTGCGGCTGTCGGCTCCTCGCCTCCTCCTGAAATGGCACTCGTGCTGCTGGCTATTTAGAGCTTTCATCCAATGAAGAAATGACATAACCAGTAATGATGAGGCCTTAGGACCATCTCTAATTAATTGTTATGTTTTAGCCAGTTTCAGTAAAAAGCCATTTTTTTGTCTGCTAGACTATCTGTCTAGGGTCTTACACCACACACATCACTGTGGAAGCCGAACATCCAGTGCTGGGTGCAATTTAGTTGGACCTTTTCCAAGCTGACAGTGGAAGTTGCAACCCAATAGCCTATTGCTCCTAAATGCAGCCAGCTGTTTGCCAGCAACCAGCTGTAGTGAAGCTGTTTCCAAAGCACCAAACTTAGCAGGCTTTCTGCTCTGAGATGTTCCTAGCAAACATGAGAACACAGAATCGGACACTTCCCAAGCACCATGCGGAATCAAAACAGAAATTCAAAATGCCGTGGGTCTGAGAGCCAATGGAATTTACCAGCTTGCCATAGTGCTACTTAGCATTCCCAACAAGCTCACTGTATCAAAATTTTATTCTGAACTTGATTTTCCACGTATCCATTTGCATGGGGAATATACCTACACATTAAGTAGAGTGCAGTCACAGCAGCATGAGTGGTAATATTGGTTATCTGTGCAGAATACATGCCCGCTGGAGACCACAGGCATGTACATGGGCTCCTTCCGTCACTTGTGTCATGTGGACATGCCTTCTCAAGTGCGACTCTCATCCCCAGTTCAAAAAGTACAGACATACCCTAAGACAGAGTGGGCAATCCGCAGGCTGCATCCAGACCACTGGAGACTTTAATTAAGCCTAACTGGTCCCTATGATCCTGGGGTGAAGCAATGGACTCCACATACTGTCCATGCCTGCAGGCACCACTCCCCACGACTCCCATTGGCTGGGAACACGAAACCACAGCCAATGGGAATTGCAGGGGCAGTGCCTGCAGGTGGCAGCAGTGCAAAGAGCTACCTGTTCCCCCTCCATTTCCACAGCCAAGGAGTCACTGCCAGACATGTTGGCCACTTCCAGGAGGCATGGGGAACCCCGGCAGGCAGGGAACTTGCCTTAGCTCTTCTGTGCTGCCCCCCTACATCCACCCAAGGTAAGCAGCATCAGGCCGGTGCCTGTATCCTGCCCCTCCATCCCAATCCCCTGCCTCCCCCCTAAGGACGCCCCTATAATTTTCTGACACAGCTGTGGCCTTTGGGCCAAAAAGTTTGCCCTAAAAGGCTCATCCTCAGAGGCCAGGCTATCAGCACTTCTTTCATTCAGAGTAAATAAAAAAAAAAAGTCACAAAACAATTACAAATCACTTATTAGTTTCCAAAGTTGGAACCAGTCTTCAAATGTTGTGATTATTCAAGGCCTACTCTGATTTTCAGTAGGAACAGGATCAGTCCGAGAAATAACAGTTTTAAATGCACTTTCTTCTGATTATCATATGAGGTGAGGCAAGACAAGAAAAAAAGGACGGAAGGTTGGGGGAGATTAAACTGTGCTACATGTTATTTAAAAAAAATCCTCGATATTATATTGGAGGTCTGGTTTGTTTAAGGGAATAGAAAAATGCTACCAGTTTTGCTGCTTCAAATATACCATGATAGTTAAAAATGGCAAGCACTAGTGTGGGCCCAGGTATACTGGTATAAAAGTGCCTCTCTCAGTATAGATTTATTTTGCTTCATGAAGCAAAATATTCTATGTAGCTATAAGGCATCTTCATACTGGCATAACTGTCTCCACACTAACACTATGTATACACTACAGGCCTTACAGCAGGGGTGGCTAACCCAGTAGGGATGGCGCGCCACAGATACAGTGCAAGGAGCCAGGTGGATAGAATGCAAAGAGCCACAAATTATATATTTATTTTTAATCTATCTATCAGAGCTGTCAAATTAAAAATTGTCATTAATTGTGCACTTAAAATTAATGATTAATCACACTGTTAATAATTTGCTTAAAATATTTAGCCTTTATGGTTGTAGAGGAAAAAAAAAACTTGACTATGGGACCCTCTAAGGGACCAGAATTCAGAAACCAACAGAACCCAAGATTTTATTTTCCTCCTTCAACTTCCAAACAAGCAGGCACCAGGCAACTAGCCCACAAATGTCTCATTTTCCCCTCCAGGCAGTTAATCAAAGGTTCTCCTGGCACTTTCCCCAGGTTGCAGCTGGGGGGATACTACTCCCTGCAAAGAAACTACAGCGTCTGCTCAAGACCGTCCCTATAAAAACTCAGAAACAGATTTGCACAGACACACCCCTTGAACCCTTCCCAGGTTTATTCTACCTGCTACCCAAGATCGATAAACCTGGAAATCCCAGACGCCCCATCATCTCAGGCATTGTCTGGATTGGCATTGGCACCCTCATCACAGGATTGTCTGGATACGTGGACTCTCTACTTAGACCCCCAGCTTTCTTCGAGATACCACTGACTTCCTCAGGAAACTACAATCCATTGGTGACCTTCCTGAAAACACCATCCTGGTCACCATGGGTGTAGAGGCCCTTTACACCAATATCCCACATGAAGATGGACTCCAAGCTGTTAGGAACATTATTCCTGATGAGACGGAGGCACGAATGGTGGCGGAGCTTTGTGACTTTGTCCTCACCCACAACTATTTCAGATTTGGGGACAAATTATACTTTGAAATCAGTGGCACTGCTATGGGCACCTGCATGGCCCCACAGTATGACAACATTTTTATGGCTGACCTGGAACAACACTTTCTCAGTTCTCGTCCCCAAGCGCCCCTCCTCTACCTGCTTTACACTGATGACATCGTCATCATCTGGACCCATGGGAAGGAGGCTCTTGAAGAGTTCCACCGTGATTTCCACTCTAACATCAACCTTAGCCTGGACCAGTCCACACAAGAAATTCATTTCCTGGACACTACTGTACAGATAAGCAATGGTCACATAAATACCACCCTATACCGAAAACCCACAGACCGCTATGCTTATCTACACACCTCCAGCTTCCATCCAGGGCATACTACGCGATCCATTGTTTACAGCCAGGCGCTAAGGGACAACTGTGTTTGCTCTGATCCATCAGACAGAGACAAACACCTACAACACCTTTACCAAACTTCCCTCAAACTACAATACCCACCTAAGGAAGTGAGGAAACAGATTGATAGAGCCAGACAGGTATCCAGAAGCCACCTGCTACAAGACAGACCTCTCAAGAAAAACAAGACAACAACACTGACCATCACATACAGCCCCCACCTAAGGCCTCTCCAGCACATCATCAGTGGTCTGCAACCTATCCTGAACAACAATGGTTCACTCTCATAGACCTTGGGAGGCAGGCCTGTCCTCACCTATAGACAGCTTGCCAACAAATCCTCACCAGCCACTGCAAATCACAAACCATTGACTCTAGGCCTGGAACCAGCCCCTGCAACAGTCCTCGCTGCCAAGTCTGCTCACATATCTACACCAGTGACATCATCACAGGACCTAACATCCACCATACCATCAGGGCCTCCTTTACCTGCACATCTAATATAATGCCATCATGTTGCAGCAATGCCCCACTGCAATTTACATTGGCCAAACTGGACAGTCTCGCCGTAAAAGAATAAATGGACCTAAATCAGACATCAGGAACGGTAATGCATGGAAGCCTGTGGGGGAACACTTCAATCTCCCTGGACACTCAGTGACAGATTTAAAGTCAACAGTCCTGAAACAAAACAATATCAAAAATCAAATGGACAGAGAAATCTCCGAGCTGCAATTTATTTGCAAATTTGACTCCATTAACCATGGATTAAACAGAGACTGGGAGTGGCTCGCAGCTTACAAAGGCAGTTGCTCTGCTCTGGGTGCTAACAGCTCCCCATTAGACTGACAAAGGCTCACATCCCTCTGTCTGATCTGACTTGTTTTTTCCTCTTTTGATAAGTACTGTTGAAACTGGGCCATTTCCACCTTGCTGAATAGACCTCATCAGCTCTGGCCCTCCCTCTTACTGGGACCCCACTCTTTAAATACCCCTCTGAAACACCCCCCAACTCATGCATCTGATGAAGTGGGTCTTTGCCCACGAAAGCTTATGCTCCACAATATCTGTGAGTCTATAAGGTGCTACAAGACTTGTTATTCCCTGCATAGGCACACTTCTGGGCACTCCCTCCTCAGTAACGCCAGGTCCGTTGTGCACAAGGAGAGTAAGAAGATGCCAAAGCTGTTACCTGGAGCTCTCCTGCAGCTGCTGGGAAGGACCTTGCAGCCAGCAGCTCCCATGGGTACTGGTGTTGTGGGACCAGAGATGTGCTGAGGGGTGGACTGACTGCCTGCCTGCCACCCACCCCAGGAAAACATCCAGGGGCAGGGGTGAGGCAGAGTGCTGGGTGGGATGCTGGCTGCTCGCCAGGGTCCAAGCTCCATACAGAGGAGTGTCTCCTGAGCCCTCCTGCCACTGATTAGAGCTGAGGGCAGGGGGTGGGGTGTGTAATTAACCAGTGGCGCAGTGCAGTGGCAGTGAGAGAGGCAGTTGGCCAGGGAGTGGCTCGGACCATGGAGCACAGCTACCAACCCCTGCTGCAGCAGAAGCAGTAGAATCCTGGCTGGATGTCCCATCCCATGCCCCATGCTCTGTCTGCCTGCCTGGCTGGCTCCCAACAGAGCTGCAGGGCACAGCCATCACACCCCTGGCTCCAAGTGGAGCCCACCATACACAGCCTTTGCCATGCAGTTCAGCGGCTCAGGGTCCATGTTGCCTTTGCCCTGCAGCTCTGCAAGGGACATACCCAGAGCAATGGGAACAGGGCATGCTGCACTCTGGGGCTGTCCCAAGCTGACACCTAGAGTACTGCCTGTCTCTGCAGAGCTGTCAACTAGGCTGTCAATTAAGCTTCTCTAATTGGATGATGATGACTCACCAGAGCTGCTGCTGCTGCTTCCCCACGCTTCCTCCACCGAGCGCTGGGACGTGTGCACAGAGCAGCAGATGGCACTCCCAGTGCACGGCTCTGAGCAGAAGCCACATCTAATGTCTCAGAGAGCTGCAGGCTGGCCACCCCTGCCCTCCAGGGACACAGCTGCACTGCTACCACTGCACCACTGTAAGGTCTCCTTTGTAGCCACTTCATGCCGGTGGGCGTAAAATCTCCCACTGGCATAAGTAAACCGCCCCTAACTAGCAGCAGTAACTGTGTTGGCAGGAGAGCGTCTACCACCAACACAGCGCCATCCATACTGGTGCTTTTCTCAGGGAAACTTTGGTTGGTCAGGGATGTATTCTTTTCACATCCCAGAGCAACAAAATTTTACCAACAACAGTGGTAGTGTAGACAATGCCTAAGGCTTATATTAGTACAAATATTCCTCAAAAATCACACCCCCAAATGACATAGTTACAACAGTATACCTTGTTGGGGGCATACATGGACCTTGTAAGCCAAGGGAATAGGGTGAGGGAACAAGGATGAGGAAATCATATGTGCATTACTGATTTATTATACTTTGTTCTTTAGAAGATCTTGCACATTTTTCATGAAAGCAGATTTTAAAAAAGCCACCACACCAAAGTCCCTTCCCTTCTCTAGTATCTAATCCCTTAACATTAACTTTAGATTTGTTGATGTGTTTCTGGAAAGCAAACTGAACCGAGTCCGTGACTGAAACACTAAGTTAATTTGGTTATTTGAGAAACACTTCATTTTAAATGTTCCCCACAGAGTCTTTACTGTTTTTTTCATACTTGGTTTCCTGAGTCTGTTCGACCAGAAAGGAGAGGGTTTTTTTTTTTTAAACAAGCCAGAGCACTGTGGGATCAGAGTAGTGAAGAGGTGGAACAGACCTATTGGAACATTACCTCCATTCTCGTGACAGTCTCCCAGATATTGGGGAGATAACCCAGATCACATCTGACTGGGGGAAAAACCCCCAAACCTCTGTTCTCCTCTTTCCATCTTGCCTGGCTCTCTTCTTCATACATTTTGTGCCCATATTTTATTATAAAAAGGTGGGTGATTTTATTGTTCCCTCCATGTCTGCCCTACCTCTTTCCCATATTTTCTCATTTCATTTTTTGGCTTTATTCTCTCATGCAAATTCTATTGTGTTGCTTGCACCCTATTCCTGTTTATTCTGTTTTTTTTTCTTTTTGTCTATATTTTGTGGCTTTGTTCCTTATTTATTTATTTATGTTCATTTCTTTCAGCTCTTTAACCTCCTGTTTCTCCCACCTTCTCCCTCCCAGTGCTACACTGGGAAATTTCTTAAAAACGCAAGTTATGCCTTTTTCCAAGTAATAAATTGGGGTAGTCCCTGTCACAAATTGCAGTTACTGTAGACAAAGGCAAGGACAGATTTAGCATCATGTTAGCTAATCATGGTAAAACCCTGGTCCCAGTGGGTTTCAACCGTGATCAGCTGACACAATGCTGGATATAATTTATCTTTGCAAAATGCAAAGCAGCATTGTGTTACTGAGACTCCCCAAGGTCATGTTTTAACTTAACACTTAATTGTGAAGACGAGCTCTACCTGTGGCTGAGAAAAAAGCATGGCTTATTTCTTAAAGGCTATGTCTACACTAGCCGGCCCCCCTTCCAAAGGGGGATACTAATTAGACACTTTGGGATATGCTAACGGAGCATTGCAATGAATATGCAGCACCTCATTAGCATAATGGCAGCTGCAGGACTTCGAAAGTGCTGCTTTCGATTGCATGCAGCTCGTCTACACGGGGTCCTTTTTGAAAGGACCCTGCACACTTCAAAATCCACTTATTCCTATAGCCAAATAATAGGCCATGGCTGCCGTTATGCTAATGAGGTGCAGCATATTCATTGCAGCACCTCATTAGCATCCCCCCTTTCGAAAGGGGGGGGGGCTAGTTTAGACATAGCCAAAATGTGTAATACACACTCACAGTACAATGTTAAGGTTATTGGAGAAGCTGGAAGCTTGTGTTATATGCTCTTACCTGTTATAGTTTACACCCTCCATTGAAACTGTGATTGATTGATTTCAATACAATTGTGTTAAACATTATGAAGCCAAAAAAAATTGATAGCAGAAATGAAAGGTATGGTCACCCTGTCTATGTGGTTCAAATTTTAGCTAAGCGTGATTGTCTTCTTGTCTGAAGGGAGGGCTTTCCTTCCATTCTGCAGCTTCCTCGAGAGTCAAAGAGCTAGTAAGAGCTCAGCTTCATGAAAAGCGCTCTGAAGGCTGAGACTGACTTCTTTGCAGGAGAAGATGTTACTCAGGATGTATTTGACATACGGCTATCAGAAAATAAGATGTCAATATTTTAAGTAGACTGCAGTTGTCTTTCCATTAAACCTTTAGATAAGGAAGAAAAAAAAATCCGTTCCAAAAAGGTTTGTTTAGCATTTCCCACCACACAGAAACATCAAGAATTTCCCATTTCTTAAAATAATAAAATAAAATAATTCAGAACTGAGCCTCTCTACTGAATTTTTTAGATATCAAAATTGGTGTTCTACCAAACTCTTCAGCTACAACTACAGGTTGAACTCTTTAATCAGGCACTCTCAGGATCTGACTGGTGTTGAATGAGAATTTGCCAAAACATGGGAGGTCAATATTGTCTAGCACCATTAACCAGCACTTCCATGGCTTACTGGGCTCTTAGAAGATATTTAGGGGTAAATTACAGCTAAATAACAGCACAGAATATACAGAGGCAGGACTGGTGGCTGTAAACAAACTTTATGGGACCATGGGAAACTTGGCTACACCCATAAGTAGTCATCTGGCTAACTAAAATCTTGCCACATTACGGATGTTGCCGGATGAGAGTGTTCTGGAGTAGAAAGTTTCAACATGTAAAATTACGTGACCTCATGTGAGTAAAGAAATTAATATTTTGAAAGCAGGAACTGCCATACTGGATCAGACTCATGACCCATCTAGCCATTACTACTCAGTGGCTCAGCTACTATCACTTTTTAAATTAACTTGTATGTGTTATTTAAGACAAAGTCAAGAAAGCTACCCTCTCCTCTTGTGCACTCTAGCATTAGCTGTTCCAACATGCAATCATATCAAACATCAAGAAATTGTTTCTTTAAACAATTTAAATAAATAGCCTGTTGCCATTTTACCAGTCTACATATGGATACATTATCATTTCTTTCACGTTTGCTGCTTGATTTCTCTCAGTATTGTGCATTTAATTTTCTTTTCTCAGTCGTGAGGTTGTCAATATTCTACTAATATATTTAGATTCTTCTACCATGGGATCTGTATCTTCGTGTTTGGTGATTCAGTTACATGGCCCTCTCTTTCAGAATCTTCTCTCTCACTAGAGTTTATCTATTCCCTTTGTTAGAGTGTTGGTACTCTTCCTCTTTGGACTAGCTTATCTTTCTTGTATAGGTGTAATTAAGCATGGCAGTACACCATTGGTTTTTGTCCTTCTGCCATGCTTCCATAATGTTTATTGGAGTAAGGTCCTCATCGATGGCAAGGCATTCAATTATTTTTTCTCTTTAAACTTCTTACATAAATCTATAGATATTTATAGACTTTATTATTGTTTATTGTCATCCAGGTACTTTTTAATTTAACACCTTAATCTGACATGCAGCTGGTTTTACAGAATTTAACATGCCTTTTCATCTTATCCCTGTTCTAGTTCAGTTGTAATTTGCATCCTATCTTTGAGTACATAAATATTGTCGGAGTCCAAATGTATTTAACAGCTGTTTCTATCTTATGAGCTGTTTGTTCCTGCTGGCTCCTGCCCCACTCTTAAACACTTCACTGAAACCTTATTTGTTTTACATGGCAGCTGTCTGATTTCATTTTGATCCTCTCTGTATGGGGCTCCCCCACCTCAGAATGTTTCCTGCTGCCTAATACACTGACATCTATCTTCTTTGCACTGATCTCTCTACCAAGCATTGAGACCCTGAAGATCCCTGTTAGCTGGACTTGCATGTGGGACTTCAGAGAAAGTATTTCAGAAAAGGCTACACCTCTGAGGCCTTGGACCAGGAAGCCTCTCAGCTAGTAAGCTAAATTTAATTTCCAGGACATCTCTCCTACACTTCTGGTACCAAGATGTAACATGACCACAGCGTCCTCTCTAGCACTTTCAAAAAGAGGACTTTACTGGGAGCTGCTAGGAAAATCAAGCCATTGATTTAGGTGCCCAGTTTTGCCAGTAGGAGTGTTAGAAAACCTTGGGTGAAGTCATATATTACAAAATCAAAAGCATGGATAAGACCAGGGGAACCTAACTTTATGTTCCAATTTATGGAGATCTTAGCCATATGACTTTCCAAAGCTATGGTCACATACCTAAAATTTGCTTGGTTTTTGCTTAAACCTGAATTGTGTATAAAACCTACAGAAATCTACTTAAACTGTGTCTACATGTGCAAGAAAATTCACTTAAGCTATGTCTACACATGCAAGAAACGTCAAAACATCCGGCCTTCTTTCGAAAGAACGTGAGGCGCATCTACCTCTAAAACACGTTATTTCGAAAGGAAATTGAAGGAACGCAGTGCAGACCTCAAAATCCCAACCCTGAACCTGTATCAGGAAGAGCATCCCCCTTCAAAAAACTATTTTAAAAGAGTACACGTGTAGATGCTCCACAACATGCTCTTTTGAAATAGGAGTCCACCATGGCACCAGCCAGCTGGAGTGCGGGAATGCTCTAGCCTGCACCAGCAGGCCTATGATCCCTATGTCCAGCTGTCCTTAAAGTAATACGGACCCAGAAACCCCATGGCAGGAAGCTGAGAGCATGCCAGCAGTGGCCACAGCACGAGCTCCTACAGCACACCCTCTGCACAGCCCCAGATCAGCAGCAGTGACCCATGGCCAGCAGCCAACCCTCACAGGAGCACCCCCAGAGCCCTCACAGGGCTCCCAGGAGCGCACTACAGACCAGATCCTCAGTAAAGTAAAAGAGCCCTGACAGGGCTATGCCCAGGCCCAGGATGAGGCCTGCTGCTCTGGCGCAGTTGCACCCACCCACTCCCACTTGAGGGAGCTATGGGCCATCCTGGGGCCCCAGGATGGCTCCCCATCACCAACTGTTCTGGTCACCTCCAGAGATGAACCAGAGGCAGAGGAACAGCCTGGACAGGGGACCCAGGAGCCGGACATGACCACAGAGTGGTCGAGCGAGGAGGGGGGACCTCACAATCCATATCCCCACCTGCTCGTCCAACCGGGTGACCCGGAGTTGGGCATCACCAGGTGTCATTGAGGGACCCTCAGGTCAGAACATGTCAGGGCGCACACTGTTGTCTGTGGGGTGGGGGCAATGTACCTGCTAGTTGGCCACGCACAGGACCAGTGGTCCTGTGCCGGATACTTCCCTGCCTGGCATGGCACATGGTACCCCGTGATGGCCACCAGCAACAGGCAGCAACTGCCCCAGTTGGACAGTGCCATGAGCCACACATGTGGAGACTAGAAGTCGGGGCTGGACAGTACACATGAACCGTTCCACATGGGGCCGTGAGCCCCCACCTGCCCGAGATATCCACTGGCTACCATGCCATCAGATGGGATGCATGGCCACCAGAAGGGGGGATTGTGCCCCAAGGGGAAGGTGCTCCAGACCCTCCAGACCCCAGACGCTTGCTCCAGACCCTCCCCCATGGGGGACGTGTGACCCAGGCCCCACTTACCTCCACGAGTGCGGCGGTCCTGACAGTGGCCTTGCCCGCCCTGAACAGGTGTCCCACAGAACAGTAGGAGTTCGGGGTGGCTTGCTGCTCCAGGGAGAGAGCGGGCCACATGCAGGTGTCCTCGTGCCTGAGTGCGGGGCCGAGCCAGTTGCAGATCTTGTGAAAATTCTGCCTGTTCATCCTGAAGTTGTGGATCCATTGGGCATCTTCTCCCTCCCCCAGCACCAGGCGCTTCCATCCGTCACTGGTGCTGGAGTGGCTCCAGAGGCAACGGGACTCCCAGAGTGGGGACTGGCAGGGTCCTGGGCAGGAAGGCTCCACAGCACCAGGGGGGCTGCTCAGCTTCCCAAATAGCTGGAGAGCAGCTGAGACGACAGTGCGCAGCAGTGCAAGTGTGGTCTCTGTGATCAATGTGTCTTCATCAAGGAGCTGCTGCTGGGATCCCATGCTGGCACACAGTGAGCTCTGCTTGGCTGGGGGCAGCTGGGCGGCACTCAGCTCATGCAGGGTGGAGGGCGTTCGGGAGGGGCACTTTAAGGGAGCAGCTGGCTACAGCCCCGGAAGGGCTGGTCAGCCACGTGACACCATCCGCAGCATTTCCAGCCCCCTTCTTTTGAAAGGCTGCCAGGAGCCACGTGGATGTTCCCTTTAGAAAGGATGCAACGGTCCTTCGAAAGGGTGGATCGCATGTGGTTGCTGTCTGTCGAAAGCTGTGCTTTCAAATGCCCTCTTTCAATTTTCGCCCTTTCAAAATGGTGCTTGTGTGTAGACACAGCGTTAGAGCTGAATTTTCTCCACCATGGCAGAATTTGAGGGGATTCAGAGAAAAGCAACATGAATTAATTGGAGTACGGCAAAAATACTCTCATAGTAATAGAAATGGAAACGTCTGGCATTCTTTATCTTAGAATGGAGCTGAATAAGAGGGGCGATGACAAGAAGTTAATAAAATAATTAATGGTATTTGGATGATTAACGATATTTAGGGAGAGCTGAAGCTCTGTCTCCTAACACAAGAAAAAGGGACCACTAATGGAACCAAAAGGAAGCAAATTCAAAACTGATAAAAGGAAATACCTTTTCACACAATGCAGACGATAGGACTTGGAAACAGACTGCTGAGGTCAAGAATTCTGCAAGACTCAAACAGGAGACTGGATGGCTATATGGAAAATAAGACTATCCAGCTTTATAACCATCAATTGGAAAAATATTGGAAGGTTTATTAAACCTCGTCCTTCAGGGATTAAGCCAATGTCTAACCGGTTAGAATTAGAAGGTGCCCAGGGTTGTAAATCACCCATCTGCTAGTGTGCTCGTCTTGCTCCTTCCCCTGAAGCCTCACATGCTGGTCATAGAGCAGAGTGTTCTGTCTCTGCCAATGGACCACACGCCTGATGAAGTATTGCCCTGCTGTGTGTTAGCGGAAAGGGAGGAAGTTGTATTTTTCAAGCTTTTAAGAAAAAGCTGCACTCAGGTTGCAGCTCGGGCTCTCACACCTTGAGGGGGCCAGGCAGGCTTGAGAGCCTGAGTTGCAGCCCAAGCTACATCAACCATACTGCTACGTTTAGGGTGCTAGCTCAAGCCTTGCGAGTGCAGATCACCCTGCTTAGGCTGGGGGTGTTGCTTGCAGCTGCGTGGGAGCCACACTTTGTATTTCATTACTCATCCCACCTTTTTAAATAGGTGCACTCATGGCAGTTGAGGAAGAGAAAAGCATCCTGCACATGGAGATGTCTGCTATAAATCTGCTACTGTTAAACAGATCTGTCTTTCCCTCATGAGTAGTTCTGCCTCCCAATCACCCTTCTCCATTCATTCAGTACTTTCACTCACCTCTCTCAGACCGCGAACCAACCACTGTCATTCACCACTCACACCTTATCCTTCTCTTTCACTCTCAGTCACTTGCCCGCCACTGTCGCTTTGTCAGTCTTACTCTCATCACACCATTTCTCTCAGTCATCCACCCCTCACACCCAGCGCATGCAGGGAATAAGTCAGTGTTCAGCCCGAGAGACTTGGCAGAGTAAGGTCAGAAGATGCGAAGAGAGTGATGATGGCACTGGATTAGAAATCCTTGTGTCAGGAGGTGTGGCGTGTGTTCCTGGTTTTACATGCCTAGGAGGTCATGTGTGAGTTGTGTCAGGCACTTAGGCCCAGATCTTTGAAAATATTTAGAAGTGAAATATTGTGGAAGATCTGGGCCTTATTTACAACACCTCTGGGGCTAATCAAGCAGGTTTTGCTAACGCCTTACTCACCCCACCCTCTGAAGGTCTTTGCCCCAGTACAACACCCTGACACCCCCATACTTATCATGGTGATATGATTATGATAGTTTTTATACAAATTAAAGCATGTAGGATTATCAATAAAAGTTATATTTGCTGGATATAATTACCCCATTTGCATATATTTTTAATCTAAAGTTATGAATATTGACCACATATTTCAAATGCATTTGCTCCTAGGTAATAACATACATCCAGTCTAGTAAGCACACTGTGGATGAACCACAGTAGGGCTTAGCTGAAGCTTGTGGACGTTCCTTTTAATACAGGTGATGGCCCCTGCTACAACTTATCACGGCATTCAAGGGCATGTGACCAGATTATGCAATACTGGTCTCCACCTTTTCCACTGACTGCGCTGGGGTCTATGCCTGGGACAATGATGCTCCTTCTTGCATGGAAGAACCTATACAAAGAAGTAGTGACATCATTAATGGACCTCACTCTCCCCTGTAATTCAACAACTGCAAACATCTCTGGAATGAAGACTGAACTGGGGAGGTGATCCCAGGCTGAAGGAATTTCTAGCATGTGTATGGAAGACTTGTGGACTGTTTATGCCATCAGAGTGAGACACTGCTTGATTCAAATCCTGACTGCAATTTTGTTTTACTCCTTAGGTAACCAACTTTGATCTGTACATCATGACTTACAATCACTTGAAATCTTTCTGTATTTAATACATCAGTTTTACAGTTTTTTCTCCTAAAACAGGGTGGTTTTGAAGTGCAAAGGACAGTCTGCTCAGGATAGGGGGCTGGTGTATTGTCCTGTCCACACTGACGGAGGGGTGAGCTGGGTAGTAAATTTACACTAGTCAGGCTTTTCACCAGGGCAAGCCTGTACTGCTCTGGGGTCCTTGGCTCAGGAATACAATGTAGGGGGAGACACTGGCTGAACCCTCCCTATTGTTGGTTCCTGAATGGCTAGCCAAAGCATTTGTGAACTCAGCTGGGGGTGTCCCTGCCTGTAAATGTTTCTGTGAATGCAGAACTGGGAGAGCTCTGCAGCTCATCACAGCATCACAATGACAGAAGGTTCCCCCCTCCTCCCAAAAGCTGGTCACAGGGCTCAGAAGTACCCCCATTCCAGACTGCACGGTGGAGAAATCCATCACATCCCCACACGAGCAGAGTTGAGATCCAGTAATTCTCTCATCTGGGGGTAAGAATTAGTCCTTCCACAGGTTGCTCACAGAAAATGAATTTCAGCTCAAGTCTTTTATTTAGCTTTATATTCCGGCACTTGGTTACTGTAGGAAAATAAAAGTCTGGTCTGTATTTGTGTATCATCTTAATTCAGACTGTACGAATAGACAACATAATGAGAAAAATTTTCTCATTACTCTTCTTAAAGTTTCTTCAATCTTGTATGTAACTGGTGAGTTAACTGGAATGTGACACGACTGTTCTCATGGCCTAGTCCTAAATGACTCAGCTCAGCCTTTTAAGCCATGTATGCGCTGTTTATTGACAGAACAATAGATGCCTGTCAACAACCTGCCATGTTACTGAATGACTTGGGAGCATTGTAGTCCGATTCAAAATACAAATCAGCTTTTGTACAGTTTTTTTTGTAAACAAAACCTAAAGGGACCATTAAAAAACACTACGTGTCAGTGTAGTAGGCGGTAGAGCACACATCAAGAACATTACAAAGAAAATTGAGTTGCTAGTGACTTTTTGCCAGTTGGTGACTGTCCTCTAGAAGTGATTTAACCAATCAGCAGACTCCACTGGCCATTAGCTGGACTTGTGCTATGTCCATCCTGTACTTTTGACTCCACGGCAAGGGTCTGTACTTTTCATCCAGTGCCTGACCCAAAGTCTGCTGATGTCAGTGGAAGACTCGTATGGGCTCAGAAGCCTTTGGGTCATGCCCTTAATGAACTAAAATGTAGTCCCTCCATCATCCAGGGCCAAATCCTCGAGACTACAAAAGACCAGCATGGCACAGAACAAGTGTGTCTGGATTGCAGGGAAGGGGAATGGATGCACCATTGCTGAAAAGTCCAGGCAGAGCATCTTCTCCAATGCAAATCTGAATGAGGCTATGCAGACATGTGAGACTAGATTCATGAAAGAACTTGGATGCCTAATTTCCACTTTAGATATCTGAATGCCTAGAATGTGGCTCCATGGGGATTCACCAAATCTCAGCTAAACTGCCCCTGAGACAAGCAAGCAGCTTACATACTCAATGCCTCAACTTTGGCAGTAAACATTCCCTATGTTGCTGCCTCCAAGCACAGCACCATACCTGACTCCAGGCATCTGGACACTCGGGCCCCAGGGAAATAAACAAGCCAGGGGAAGAGCAGGTGTTCTGCTGCCTGATGTGCACACAGGACCAAGTCTGATAAATGTGTTCAGGATTTGCCTACCAAACTGGGTCATGGCAGGTAGATGAGTTCAAGTCTCTCCCCTGATCCAGAGCCGGAGAAGGGATTTGACAGGGATTTGCTACTTCTGAGGCAAGTGCTCTAACCACCGGGATATAGGATATGTTAAGGTGCGCCTCTCGCAAACTCCACTCTGAAGCTGTTCCACGGGATTATTCAAGAAAGAGTCATTCATTGGCACAGAGGGACTAGAAAAGGGGTGGGCAATGAAATGACAGCAGTTCACCAGGGTTAGCCCCAGGCAGGCCACCACCACTGTGTTAATCTGCACCTCTGCAGGTAAAGACAATTGCAGCTCCTGTTGGCCATGGATTGTCACTCCTGGCCAATAGGAGCCCAGGAAGTGGCACGAACCAGGATACTCCTTCCTGCAGCTCCCATTGCCCAAAAAATGGCAATTTATAGCCATCAGGAACTGCAGTTGCCTGTACCTGCAGAGGTGCAGTGGCAGTGGCTTGCGAGGGGCTAACCCTGGAGAAGCAGATCCACCCCACAGGCTGGTATTTGCCTACCACTCAACTAGATGTTGATGCTCTCACCTCCCACCGCCGCTAACCTTTTAAACAATACCATTCTCCTGTTTGCATTCATTCATTCACTCAATCTCCCACCCCAACTTCCCCTACCCAACAATTTCTCCTTTATGTAGCCACTGTGGAACAACTTCAGCAGGAGCTAGGTTAGGGGAGGAGCGTCTCTTGTGCTGCCCTTTTTTAGTCCTGTTCTGAGGTGACTCTCTCCCCTCATTCATTGTACAGGGAACCTAGGCACTACGGCTTTGTGAATCACAGTGCTTTTCTAGACACCTAAAAGTTAGGTGGGGAGATGCTCACCATCACCACACCTACATTTCTTTTCAAATCGTCCCCATGGGCAGTGGGCGAGTGATTATGAGGATCAGTTGCCCAATAACACATGGATAGCAGGCTGCAACTCTGAACCTGCTTGGGAGCTTTGCACGCATTCCGTGTAGTTCCAGGAGAATTTGTCAAACCTTTTATCATTCCATGAGTAAAACCAGTTTTACTTGGGCTATGCTTGTGACCTTGATTTGGGCCTACGTCATTAAGCAGCTGAACTCCTGTCAGATAGAAGTTGGCCTTCTGAGATTTTACAATTGTTTGATAAATACTTCCTAAAATCTTCAGCTTTAAATTAATTTACACTACGAGATGGCAAGGAATATTTTGTGTCTCCACACATTCTCTAGGCAGATAAAATGCTTGCTATACATTCAGAATCCAACCTCCACAACAGACATTAAGTATACAATTCAATTAATAAATACAATTCATATTTCATAAGAACAGAAGCTATTTGTGACCTCAAATGGACAACAATTTGATGAGGGCACTGCAGAATTTTAATGAGATAGGGAAATAACAAAGAAAAACTGAATGGAAGGAGGAGGGAAGATCTGCCAGGCAGAATTGTTCCAAAGAAATCAAAACAAAAGATGTTTTTGTTCTGTGAGTCCTTCTCCTGCTTCCCCATTGCAGTGGTGCTGGGAACAAAACATCATTGGCACTTTTTTTTTTTTTGGAGTACGATTAAGCATTTACAGGAAAGGCTCTCTCACCATTTATGCTGTGTGCACAAGTTAGTACAGAGAGACAGATAAAGCAAAACTTTGGATTCACAGCTACTTCTTGCACTCAACACTACAAATTAAGAGCAACTCCACTGAGTTAAATCAGATTAAAACCTGTGTAAATAGATAGGCAGTTAGGCCCTATAATTACCTATCAGCTGGGATAACAAAAAAGACACTTAATTGTAATATATCTGATCAGATGCAGAATACCACATACCTGTACAAAATCACTGACAGAGGTGAGATGAGAGTGAACTACCAAACCTTTGTATGTTAGAATTTCCATCCAAAACCACATTTTTTTTAAACTGGTCTGTTAAAGACTGGATGGGAATGGAGTGTGGGAGAATGTTGTTTCAGTTGCCATAGCTAAAATGTTTCTGTATGTGTTGCTTTATGGAAAGGAGCAGTGGAGTAATTACAATGGTGCAAGTGAGGAAGTCATGCCAGAGCTCTTGAGGTTAGCGAGGCCTATCGAGACAGAGTGGTGCTTTGGCATTTCACGTGGCACACGGGGTCAAAATGCCAGTCATCGCTCAAGCTTGGTGCCGCCACTCCTCCCTACCAGAAGAGGGTGGAATGGCAACTTGTCACAGGGGGCCAGCCACTCAGGATTAGCCTGGCCATCCCTACTCCATGACAGAGGAGCGGCTGGGCCAGGCTTGAGTGGAGCTGAGACCCTGTGCCCCAGGTAGCAATGCCACTCATCACTCAGATTTGGTTTGACCCAAGCTGTTTGAAAAGTGGAAACAAATAGAGCCACTGGGGCATCTTAGTTAAGGAGAGGCCACCATAGCCCAGGATGGAAGTGCTCCAGTGAGGACCTGGGGTGATGGCTGAAAGTCGGGGGGGAAGCTGTTTGTGAGCAATGGAGTGACGAGTTGGGCAGAATTGGGAAGAGGAACCCACCCCTTACCTATTCTTGCACTGGGGTTCTATGGGGCCTTCTCACTGGTACGACCAGGAGTGGAAATAATTGGATTGCATACCTCAAGCAATCCGAACACCCACTGTCTATATACCTACTAGCTAACTGGCTTTTGAATAGCCATAGTTTCTAGTAACCCAATGGGCAGTTCAGTGGTTTGACTCAATTCAAAACTCACTGTTGCTGATTATGTATGAAAATAACTTCCTATCATCAGAAAACTGATTAGTTACTTATATATAATGCCAAGTGTTCCAGGCATTTCCTAAACATGTAGGAAAAGAGATTCTGCTCAGAGGAAATTACAATATAAACACACAGAATAGCAATTGGAAGATTATACGTTTTTTTTTTCTTTATCCTCCCCTCCCCTTTATTTACTATTATTTGTTGTTTCTAAAAACATGCCTCTTTTCTCTTTAAGCTTTTTTAGTTGTTTCTAACACTTGCTTTTTTCTTTTAATAGTCATTTTAAGCTTTAATACAAAATAAGTAACTAAAATCATATAAGGTTCCTTGATTTGCAATTATAAACAATGTATCATGTAGGAAGTAACTGGATATGTGCAAGATGCATCTGTTTAATCTGGATATTTGTTGATCTGGGTCAGTAACTTGATGGCTGTTTGTCAGGGGTCAGTGAGTGGTAATGGCAGCAAACAGCTTATAATAGACATGGATTATTTTTAATTTTGGTAAACATATCCAGATGGATATGATTTAAATTCATATATGGCAATATACTTAGATATACATTTTTCAAAACTAATTTCATGACACTGATTATAATAAAATCCCCCAGGCTTAGACAGTACTTTTAAGTAGTATTTGAAATCAGGCTACTATATCTTAAAGAAAAAGAAAAAATATTTTACCTTTTACCATGCAAACATATCTGAGATTGCTGACATATGAGATATAAAATATGTGCATTTTGTCAGAAGGAAGGTCAAAAATACCAGTACTGATTAGCACAGACTCCCTCAAACTTACAGTAAGTGAAGTCAGTTTTACCAGAACAGACCACGTTATTTTATTGTCAAATAACTCTTTTTTTAATGCAAAGAAAACAACAGAAAAAGTACAGTTACTAAATATGAGACACTGTAAAAGGGGAATTTCCAGCAGTCACTGATATTAGCAATTCACCTCTACATTCCCTTCCCCTCTTGTTTCAAGATGGGATGATTATAAAAAGGCTGATTTGTCAGAAAAATGAAACTGAGCAAATTTGCAAACTGACACCAACCAACCTGGGGAATTCCCACGCCTGCACGTCTGACATGCATCCAAAAAAGCAACAAACCTAAGACAGAATTTTAGTTTATTAAGCATAATCCTTAACTGTCTCCCCTCTTCCTATTTCTAAACCTCAATATTAATGAGGGTTAAAGTTTTAATTTAATGTTTTTTTGTCCAAAACCATGGTAGTCCTGGTTAGAGCAAAAAACTGCTCTGCCTTGCACCTTATGTAACCATTACACCTGTTCAAGGTGAGTGGACACACTACCAGATAAGAATGGTAGCTTTTTGAATGCCTGCCTTGCACAGGTGACAATTTCTATGCCGGTATGCAAAGCAGGGCAGAATCATGCCCTGGGTATTCATTTTTAAAGGTTCAACTAATGAGAACTTTTAATGAAGCTACATTGCATAATACTCTTTCCATTATTTTTTTCCATGTATTTTTGGCTTAACTGATAGAGAGGGGAGAAGAAATATCTTCCAAGAACAATCTCCTACTGTTTATCATTAGCAGGTTGTCTCTGGTGAATCTTACTGTCTTATGGGCACAATTATGCTAACACCTGAATCAGTACTGCTATCATCATAGTAGATCATAAGTGTAAGTTAATATGTTCAACTCTTCTGATTTTCTTTCATGCACCTGGTTACAAATCCGATGCCAGACTATACTCTGTTATCGTACTGTAAATGTGAAGTCATTGGAGCTACTATGGGTTTATGCAGGTGTAACTCAAAGCGAACTAGCTTTTAGATGGGGGAAGCTGAGGTTAAAGAGTAATGAATGTTCATCTTGTTCTTGGAGATTACTTCTGACATACAGGAAGGTCTCACAAAATCTACCTAGTTCGATCAATTTCACATAATGGTTAGTTTTCATTATTCCAGAGGCAAACAGCAGACTTTAAATCAATGAGACCATGCTACTGTCTCAGCCTATTCTTATCTAAATAGAAGTCCAACACTTCTACTAGCCAACTGGGAACTATATGTCAAAACAGTTGAGAACTAGGTCTTAAAATGATATGTGAGACTCTTCAGTGAAATTGGGTGCAAATATTATATTCTAAAAGGAACACTTAAAACCCCCTGATGATCATAACAATGTGGTTGTAAAAGTATCACTTTAAAAGGTCAGCAATACCACCCTTCTATGAGCAAAAAGTATAGCGGATGTATTGAGTCACACATATTGTTCATTGTTCATTTGCATTTGGTGAAATCCCTGAGTTCGGCCCAATTTAGTAAGCAAGCACTGCCTTGGACTCCCTTGGCAATACTTACTTGTAAATATAGCCACTGTGTTTCTCTAAAGCAGAATATTACTCCCTCTGCATTGCTAAATCACTCATGGGTCCTTTAATCAGTCATGGTGGTTGTTCAAAACATGTGGGTTATGTCACATTGATGGAGAGAGACAGAGGGATTATGGGTATTTTGTGATTCTCATCTTGGATATATTTTCTGCTTATTACAAGCAAAGTCATCAACTACATCAACCTGCAGATTAACATCTTGCATTGCACTAGTGGTTATCAGAACTAATAAGGCATGGCTGAAGGACTAGTACATCCACTGAGCTTGATCCTGCAATCACTTACCATTGAGCTCGGTGCTGACTATCACGGAGAAGCCTACTGAAGTCAAGAAAACTATCTTTGAGGCAGCCTGTATAATAAGTGTGTTAGCCAGATTGAGCCCTGTGTTTTTGTCCTTATTTTTGCACATTTCCCCTGATGTGGACTGTTGTGCTTCCCAGTTGTCATATAGGCAAAATCTGCAACCTGTACATCGCATAAGTTGCTCCCCCCCTTCCGGGAGCTGCACTTAAAGTGTAAGCAAATTATGTGGGTATTTTCTAAGACTTATTTTGTATGAGCAGTGTTTAAAAATGACTCATTCTCAGTTCTGCTAGTGTTGTTGGTAAGTGCTGGTGCAGAGTGGCCATAACTCTAGATTTGTAAACAAACACAGTTCTCACCACATTGATTTTCTTGCCCTAATATTGTTTGTTAAATGTGACTTTTCAATAAGAGGAGGATATAGGTTAATGCTTGCGTATGTCAAGTTCCGCAGAATTAGTGTTGACAAAGGGGAAGAAAAGAAAACCATTCAACAATAGAAAAATAAAGGAGGAGGAAAAGAACAGCTGATACAGTTTAACATTTGGAATATGGCTATATATAATTTGAACTTACGGACTGAAGACCACAGAAAAACAACATAATGTTGGCCAGATCCAAAGCCCACTGAAGTCAATGGAAGACTCCCACTAATTTCAATGCACTCTGGATCAGGCCCTGTTTGAGGATTAGTAATAAACAAAAACTGCCTAGCTTACAACTAAATGTTCTTGAACAGAATAGTGTGAAAAGGCTTTATACAGTGAAGAAATGAACTGTGTTCTTAAAAATAATAATTTCCTAGCACCTTTCATGGAGGAATACTAATATGTTTGGTAAAGATGAGTGATTTAGTCTCTTCAAATCACCCCTAGCAAGTACAGGAAGTATTATTTAGCCATTTTACTGACTGAAGGCAACATCCCAGAGAGGTTGGTTAAGCGACTTGCCCAGGATCACCCAGTAATTCTACAGCCAAATTTAAAATAGAACACTGTGGCCCTGGCCCTCACTCTCCCGTTTCAGATAGCAGACAATGTTTTTCATTGGATATTTGGAAGCCCAATATGGTAGATCTATAGCTGCCATTTGTTATCTTTACCAGTCCCCTACTTTTGATGGCTAGTGCCTGCCCAAGGGCTTGTTTACTCTACCAGGTTTTTTTTTTTGGTATGCATGTCGCTCAGGTTCCCAAATCATCCACACCTCTGAGCGACATAGTTACACTGAGCGCCAAGGTAGGCAGTGCAACATCAGCAGGAGAGTTTCTCCCAACAACACAACTACTGCCACTTGCAGAAGCAGAGCACCTAAGTCGACAGAAGCACGCTCTCCTATTGGCTTAGAGCGTCTTTACCAAATACACTACCATGGCTCAGCTGCACTGCCGTAGCACTTCCAGTGTGGACTAACCCTTAGTATGGCCTATCCTCGTGCCTTACCTTCCAGTTCTCACTGTTGTCACCCCATTACCATCTTGCTTCCACTCCACCTGGAGCACTAAAAATATGTGAGGTTAATGACCTCATTTTAGAGACCTGTGGTATCCCTTCCACTATCTCCTGGTATGTGTTGTTCATTTGACAACTTTACTGAGCAATGAACTAAAAAACAACAACAACAAACAGCTGAGGTAGTGTCATCAAAGCAAGTCATTGAAGCAAGTAACAAAAAATATTTATATTCACAATTGTTTGCTAATTATATAGCACCTTGTTTTAAAGAGGGAAATCCCACTCAGCAGAAATGAGGCTGGGAAAAAATTACTTTGGACCCACATGCATTTTAGTTACCAAAAATGTTATACCATGTGACGGGGAGGAAGTAGCATTGTTAATAACATTGAAGCTGGACTTAAACAAAACCAAAACCAACCACCAACAAAAAAAGTCTGCCCAGCATTTTGCATTGTGAATGGCTGTGTAACTTGCTCCAGAAGTTTTAACTGAATCCAGTGTTTAGACACCAAAAAGAATTTTTTATGCTGATTCTCCAAAATGAGGCTTTTGCTGTATATCACACATTTAACATTCACTCAGAATTTCTGTGATCAACTTTTAAGTACAGAGCACAGTTTACGAAGATTAAATAGTGCCAGTCAGCATATGCATAAATTTGTCCTAATTTTGGCTTAATTTAAAACAATGGCCCTGACTCATTTTCACAACTGTGTGAATCAGATGTGATTCCACTAAAATCAGTGGCCTTAATCCTAAAATGAGGCAGAGAGAGCATAAGTTTAGGGGCTGGAGTGGCAAAGATGGAATTTAAAAAGAACTTTGTACTCGTCAGACCATGGGGCCACTGCATGGTAGACTGGTCCCCTAACAAAGCTTTTCCCCACTCTGGGGCTTCTACTTAAAAGCATCCCAGGGCCACAGATTCCCTTATCTTGGGAGTTAGCTGCTACCACCCAAGTGAGAAAACCACTCTTTGAGGACATGCTTGGGATGTTTCCCTGTGGGGTGACCCCAAGCTCTTAGCTCTCCCTTAGGAGAAAGCTTGAGAACAAAGAGGAAAATAAACTTCAATCTCTGATAGCTGACCTCTCAAATCTGAGGCATGCATGTACAACAGAAGCTCCTCTAGGACACAGGAATCAAATCATTGCCTTAAAAAGGTGAGTTTATTAACAAAACAAAGACAACATACTTGTTGAGTATACTTTGTTGCTCGGCATCACAGAGCAACTAAAAAAAGGTAGAATAAAACAGAAAATTATTTCCCTGGAATTCAGTTTAAAAGTTACAGTGTAGAGAGGTGTGTATCAGCCAGCCTGAGAAGTCCTGCATCAAACCCAAAATAAAACTTAACAACCAAAAACCTGATCATGTCTGACTAAACATTTCCTTTCTACTCACATATCTGTTATTTCAAGATTTCTCTGTAGGCCTGAATGTTACTGAAAACTTCCATGCTTGGTTCCAGACTTAATCCATCTCTCCTTTGGACACACACAAAAGATTCACCCAGCAGATAATTGCCCAATTCAAAAATATTCCTCTCAACACAGGCTCCACTATCAATGAGTTTAACTCTTTACAGGCAATTTAATCATTTGATTAGTGGAATGTCTAGAAAAGGAGTAGCAGCCCTCCCATTTATCACATACCCAAACAACATGATAGCCACAGGTGATCCCAGTGTCTTAAGAGCGCCTCGGACTTGCTGTTTTCCAACAGCATCCCACATACCCGATATGTGGAGCATATGGAAGGCAAAGGGACCACTAGGTCAGTTGTATGCCAAATAGTAATACTGCATAGCTGGATGTGCTGATTTCAAGTCTGCTTTGCATAAATTATCAGCAAAAGATTAGGGATAATCAGTGTAAAAACAGTGAAAATGCAGTAATCCTCAAATGGATTGTTATGAGTGAAAAATAGTATTTTAGGTACAGGCATTGTAAGGGTCAACCAAGAGATGCTAATGAAAGGTATTTTGTCCCTGAAAACATACTATAATTATTAGGAAAAATTAGGTGGTGCAAGAATCAGATCCAACTTTCAGAACTAAAAGTATCTTATCACTGTTTTAAGATTTTTCTGTTGTATAATAAATGTTGCAGTTTACATTTTCTTGCGTACACACACACAATGATCACAGCCTAAGTGTGCTATATTTATATACCCTGCTGCTGTCCTGCTGCATACAAATTATGGTTTTTCATGTTCTGTCCGTCACATTCATTTAATGGATTAAAAAGGCTGCTGATGTCAAACATGTTGCCTTTTAACCTCTTAGAAAGATAAAGGAGGATTCAATCAAGGTGTCATATGGTTTTAAATGGCCCATTGATGCAATTCATGTTGTAGTATCCATTCAGCTACTGTACAATCAGTGTGAATGAAACTGACTCATTGCTGAGCAAACAGATAAGAATTTGGAGGAACTGATCAATATATTTAGATAAGATGCAATGAAAATACCTAGCAACCTATGCCTTTGTCTGTACTTGGAAAATTAATGGTTAAAGGGAAAAATATCCACTATATTAGGAACATCAGACCAAATTATTCTCTCAATTACACTCATCTACATTTGGAGTAACTTCACTGCAGCCACAGGGGTTACTTCAGTCAGACATCAGACTAACTCAGAGTCAAATGGCATTTACTAAAAAAACCTAAAGAAATACAGGGGGAAATCCTAGGCTGAATCTTCTCTTCAGTAAGTGAACTCTGAACTTCAGTTTGCCCCCACACTCTCTTACTCACACTGTGTTTACAGAGAAGTAGTTGAAAGTTTTAAAAATAAGCCAATAAAGCTGTCAAATTGGGAATGGCCAAAAGCAGATAAAAAAAAGTATAAAACTACAGATTTATTACATACAAGAAAACAGTAAAATGTATGCAAATACAGATGTTCTACTCCTAATAGTAAACTAATATGTTGCTCCTTTGCCTGCACTCCTTCCCGCTCCAACCCTTATTAGTTGGAATTCCATTAACTGTGAATGGGATCTTTGTAGAAATTAGTACAGGAAAAACTAGGACAACATTTAGTATGAAATAGCCTTTGATAAAAGAGCTAGTTCCATTACCAAGGCTGTGTTCAACTGCCTTCTCTGTTTTCTTTCAGACAGCAGCTGAGCAATCTAAAATAATGGAAAAAGAGAATCTGTTTCTGGGACAAACTGGAAATTAGATTCTACCTGACTATTCTGTGTAAGTTAGTTGGCTTCACTTGTCTGTCTTCTTAGCAAAACTAAAAATATGTTTGCTTGCCAACATAGATTTTAATGTTTGGAATACAGTAGAGAAAACAAGCTTGGAGAAGAGTATTTTGAGATCTATTCCATTTTGGAGGGGGAATTCCTTTTCTCAGCATAGAGACATGGAAGAACTAAGCATATCTGCACTTACTGCAAACTCCAAGAGAACTCATGCCTACAAAGTTGTACATAACAAATTTGTTTCATGCACCTCAACACCATGGCCATGTCTACACTAGCCCCAAACTTCGAAATGGCCACGCAAATGGCCATTTCGAGTTTACTAATGAAGCGCTGAAATGCATATTCAGCGCTTTATTAGCATGCGGGCGGCCGCGGCGCCTCGAAATTGACGCGGCTCGTCCCGACGGGGCTCCTTTCCGAAAGGACCCCGCCTACTTCGAAGTCCCCTTATTCCCATCTGCTCATGGGAATAAGGGGACTTCGAAGCAGGCGGGGTCCTTTCGGAAAGGAGCCCCGTCGGGACGAGCCGCGCGGTGGCGAGCCGAGTCAATTTAGAGGCGCCGCGGCCGCCCGCATGCTAATGAAGCGCTGAATATGCATTTCAGCGCTTCATTAGTAAACTTCGAAATGGCCATTTGCGTGGCCATTTCGAAGTTTGGGGCTGGTGTAGACACGGCCCATGTGAACTCCTTATAGCCATGATTATATACTGATTTACTCAACCAAAAGTACCTCTCAAGTTGTGCTCAAATCTTTGGAGAAATGCAGAATGACATCAAACCTGACTCACCATTGATTTCAAAAACAATTTCACTTTGGTTTGTTGGAGAATTGAATTCAATTGAATTGAATTCCATGGGAGAGCCAAGCATTCTTCCATGGTGTTGAGACCCCTGCAGATTTGTGTCTTTTATTAACTAACCTCCCTTGGTTCTGGTGACATGTACAGAACAGGGGGTCAGCAACCCTCGGCCTGGACGAGAGTGGCATGCAAGCTGATTTTCATCATCACACGAGGCAGGAGCTTAGCCCCGCTCCTCCTGCCCCATGCAGATGGGAGCTTGCTTAAAGCCAGGCTGCCTGTGGATTAACAAAAGACCAGCTAATGTTACCAACCACCACCTAAATGGTAAAGCTCTGCATCTCAATTTGTGGGTTAGTAAAGCTGCTGTAAGTAGGACTATTAGTGACTTTAAAAGTATCACTGGCACTTGCAATGTAAATAGGAGGTTAAGAGGTCAAATTTTGGCAGTCTGCCTCAGAAAGGTCACTGACCCCAGTACAGAAAACCACATTGGATATAATGCTCCAGTGCAACCTGCCTGATTCCTGTGAGGCTGTCTCCCTCTCTGATGATTCTCAGAGCAAGAGGTTGTGAATTTAAAACAAACTAGGGCCCCAGTCTGCTTCCTGATTCATACCTGCAGGCCGCTGCACTTTTGATGAGCTGGACTTCATTCAGGTGCAGCAGTACATCTTATAGTTTACAATGCAAGATCAGGGGTCAAATTTCCACACAATATATATGTAAAATTGTTTTTGGCGCATATTCTTTCAAAATAAATGCACTAAACAACAGTATTTCTCTCTCCATAGTAAACATTGTCTTGCTAATTTCACTATTTTTGTCACAGGCATTCAAATTTTGGGCAAAACTGTGCTGGATAACTACAGTAATTCTTAGTTTAAACCATCATAAAAGATCAGCATAATTTCATGACAATACCAGCTCGAGTGTATATTAACTGTACCATTATTGTGATATGGGCACTTCATATCACAAGTACTATCCATATGTCCATGAAGAAAAAAAATATTAAAATAGCAAGGGAAGTATTTGAAAGATTATTTAATATAAACCTCTCTAGTAACACAAGTACAGCTACTGCTGAGCTATTCTGCTGTACGTGAGAAGAGAATCAGGTCCAATATTCAGGCTGCAAATTTCAGCTAGCATTAGAACGCCCATCTTGAGCCTGAGCTCATGGGGCTCAAAATTAAGTCCAGGCTAAGACTATCAATCATCCTGATTTTAGGAAGCTGGACCTACAAACTGCAAAGTAAGGGGCTGAACTTGCTAAGTAAGTGCTGAGAACTTGCAATTCCTATTTATGTCCACGGGAGTTATAGACACCTAAATATCTGTATGGACCAGCACCACAGTACTTGTCAAGATTAGGCCTCTAGGGTGCAGGAAATAATATTTAAAGTAATTCAAAAAAAATCAGCATTTGGATTCCATAAAAGGAAGACGCATATGGCTAAAATCCTGACTGCCTGAGAAATTTCTCCAAAGGATGAGAGTCAGTACAAACACCTGAACAGAGACAGAGAACAATGCCCATGATCAGCTTTGACTGTATTTACAGAGGCTGACAGCCAGACAAACATTTATTTCAGTGTATGAGAGACTAGGATATGTCGTCTTCAAAATAACACTTAATATAGTTATTTCTTTGTGTACCCTGATGTGCCTGTAAATCAGTGTAATGAGAATGCATAAGCAATCCATGTTACTGCTCACACAGCAAAGAACACTCTGCTTACCTGTATTTAACTACACACTCAACATGCGCAACATTTGTTCAGCATGGATGGGCTCAGTGGTTCAATTAACGTAAGCTTAGGCTAGTCTGAACCAGCTATGTGTTCAATTGAGTATGATCCACTGCATCTCCCCTATTCGTTTCATGCATATCCAGACACTGCGTTTTTTTCCCGTGACAAAAGTGCTTCACTAATCCTTTCGGGAAAAGGCTTTTGTTTGACGTGCCTTGCGTATGTAGCACAGACGACAGGAAATATTTTTAATCTCAACATTGTGAAGGGGAAAAAGATTGAACATGAAAGATTAGCAAGGACTAAATGGAAGTAATTTTCCTGAAATATCACACTGTGCCTCCAAAATGGGCGATGTAACACATCAGACAAAAGCAACAGCATCAAAATTCCATTTTAATTTTATATAGCAAAATAAACACTATAAAGAAAAAGTTTTAAAAGATCCTTCTGAGCACCCTTAATCTCCATAAACAACTGCTTGTCACACTACAAAGCAATGATTATTAGACAGGCTGGAAATTATTAATCTGCACTGTGAATATTCTTGTATGCATTTAAAATTAAATAACGGACCAAAGCTTCTGCTGGTGTAAATTATCAGGGCTTCAGTAACTTCCCAAGGGCTGCGCTGATTCGCGCCAGCTGAGGACCTGGCCAACTACATTCTGTGAAAATGCTTCCTTTTCCAGGCAAAAATAAGCCGGTGTAGCATATTGCTGATAGTAACTCTGCTCTGGTCCTTTGCCCCACAGTGAAAGATTAACTGAAATTCTCAAAGCCAGAGTGAGGGGGAAATCCTTTGAGAGATGTAGCTGGGAATTGGAACATGCACTTTATCAGCCAGTCTGTAAACCTGCTCTGAAGGTTTGGGATAAACTTTCCCAGTTGTGCATGATTTCACCTCTGGGGGAAGGGAGATGTCTTAAAGGTCATTTTGAAGAAAAATGAGTAATTTAAAAAAAAAAAATCCTTGCACACATAGAAAGAACAATATGTTCCTCAAATTACCGCACCATTCTTACTTACCAAGGCTTCTAAAAACAGCTGTTCTACCATGCAGATACTTCACTCGGCCTCTCTGAAACCATCACTGAAGTCACACATTGCCTATGAAGGGCACTCCCTTTATACATTTAGAGTAGATGCATGTGACTCCCTGTCCTTTAAAAAGAATACACACTGCCTTTTTAATGACAAAAATAAAAAGAATGACAGTACAAGTTGTAAGCCAATGCAGATAATCAGATTTTATGCTGCCTAAGGCTACAGCAGGATCTGTAGGGTGACCATGTGTCCTGTTTTGGCCGGCATAGCTCCCTTTTCAAGCTCTGGGGAAAACTGGGCATTTGTCATATTTTTCTCTTGGCCCCAGGAGACTACCAAAAAAAAAAAGATGCAACATCCACAAGGTCAGCTCAGAGCAGCCCCACATGGTAGGGGTTAGGCAGCTGAGGTAACACCACTTCTCAATGTCCTGTGGTCACTTTCAGGATATGTCCACTGTGCAAAGAAACCTAGTATCTGGAAAGCTGGCAAACCATGATTTAATATGGGCTGGGTTTTTAGCAAAGGTGTGGGCCTTTTAGGGCAGGTACAACAGTTCACAGAACAAACTGACCTGCTGCAGATCTTCTGCTTTTGGGACTAGTATGTTCTACCATCTTGGGAATATATTTGACTATACTGAGGCTAGCACAAAACGAGAGTAAAATATAAAATGATCTTCGTTTAACCACCCTGATGCCTGTTCCATAGTAATAAACTAAGCAGAAGGAGCTAGGGGCAGGGACAGAGGGAGGGGATGCAAAGAAACACTATTAAAACAAAGTAACTGAATATATACAAGAAATATATGAAGACTGAACAAAAGAATGGAACACAGGTTGTTAAATGTTCACCATTCAAGCTCCTCCTATCATGGATGCCCTGATGAAGACTGCAATTGTTTTGATGGATGGAGCTATTTTGGATTTATTTCATTTTGAATTCCTAAAGCCTTGACCCATGTTGTAGATTTGGGTGGTGAGATGAGAAAGGTAAAAAGATTTGACAACAGCTTATAATAATTACAAGATTTGGAGAATACTATTTATTAATGTATTTCCAACATAAAAGAAGATAAAAGAGTATAAAGTCTGTTGTTTTATTTGATCATGCACATTCTGGTATTTGTATATTGTGTAAAAACTGTTGTTTCTAATATGCTAGTTTGGCATGATTTTCTATTCCTTTCCCTAAAATTTCCTTTTATGGCTGCCATGCAGTAGATCTGTTATTTTTAAACTACTGGGATTTTTTTTCCCTAACATTTATCTGACTGTTCAAAGCCCTACCATGGAGTCTCAAAATATACAGCTGCATTTTTCCACAGTTTCACACTGAGTTCATTTCAAATTTGGATCATCACTGGATTTCAGTCTAGGTTTTATTTTATTTTTAGATTTTTGTTTGTTATTGGTTTAAACTTTTGATTGCTACAGGTGAAAACAGTTGCAAAATAATCTTTTACTTCTTTGGCAGCAAAGCTGTATTATTATTTTGGCTTCCAGTGCCCTATGCATTTCAAAGCCACCAGCAGTGTTGAACTGCTGACTGTCATGATTACAGGATATTTTACAGGTCAGCCCATACCCGCTTCCCTCCAACTTTCAGAGTGAAGTTTTGCTCTGAAAGTGACTAAGAGGGTAGATTTTCCTATGTAGGCCAGATTCTCAGTAGGCGTAAATTGGTGTCACTCTATCGACTACCAGTGGAGCTATGCCAATTTATGTCAACTGAGGATCTGAACCTTGCACTCCCCAAGCCAGAACTGCTATATTTAGCAAAGAAAAATCAATATTAACAGCTTCTTAATCCTATTAGCAGTGCAGAGCAAGCACAGCAATGTGGAGAATTCTGTTCTGTTATATATATCACAGCCATAACAAAACAAAGCAGCAGAAATGTAGCACTTTAAAGACTAACAAAATAATTTATTCGGTGATGAGCTTTCATGGGACAGACCCACTTCATCGGATCAACTTCATTTCCAATAGAGACTGACATTTATAAGAGCACATAAATAAATAAATAAAAATTAAAACTGACAAATCAAATTGGATTGAAGGGATGGGGTGAAAAGTGGGGGGATGTTAATTGCCCTGTCTGAAATAATTACGAGTAAATACCTCATGCATTACAAGGACTGCTTCCCTTCCTTTGATGCTGCTTTGTTTTGTTGGAGTACAGACTAACACTGTCTTACTCTGTTACTATACAACCATAACAGTTAATTAAGTTCCAAGTAGTTACACTTCTGCAAACCCACGGACATGAATGCTGGGACTGCACAGGTTTTACTGAAGGCAGGGGAGTCAGACAGGAACCTCTGCCAGACTAATCTGAAAGTAATGGGTTTTCATAGGTGCTCCTAAGGATCTAATTTGAAGAGGGGATTAGGAAGTATGCACACATATATGAAAGGGTGAATGAAACAGGTATTAACAATAGAGCACATTCAGATAGTGCTTGTTTTGTTTCACCAGGTTCTGTGTGAAGGTAAATGCACCCTCAAACAGACTTCGCTTACTCACACAGCATACTGCAGGGAAAGGCAGGTTTGCAGCTGGAGGTGGGATTCACAAGGCATTTCAGTCTGAATTGTTGATTTTCAAAATCTTTTCTCATCTGTCCAGGCACTTGGGTTTCCACTGACAGAGGACCTGGCACCTGACTTTTTGCCACTGGGCAGGCACAGATGTCTCAGTCTTGACACCTCTGACCAGTTCAGCACCTCTCTCATTCCTAACCGCCATCAGGAGTCACAAAATAGGAGCCCTCAGATTGTATGACCTGATCAAGAAAAATGTGCTCAGAGACTGCCTTACAGCATGTTTACCAGATCAAGCCCCACACAAAACACAGCTGGAGAAAGAGGAGGTGCCCCAACAGCTCAGTGACCAGAGAACTTGCTAGAAGAAGTGCTTGTGAGGGAAGCACTTGGAAGAGAAGATGAGGATGCCAATTACTATCAAAGTTTCCGTAACTGGGATTGGGTCTACTGTCACCAAGGAAAGTATGAGCTAGAGAGAGTTCTGCCAACCAGAAAGACAAGAGCAGAGTTTCTGTGAGTAGGCCATGTTTGGCTGGCTGTGGGAGGAAGAAGCTGGGTTAATTTTCATGGGGCAGTGAAAGTCATACGTTTTTGGCAGTTGAGAGCTAGGGAAGTGAAGGGAGTTTTGTAACTTAGGTGAAGGTTTGACAGCTGTGAAGATTGTGTGGGCTTTTCTGGGCCTGCCACTGTTCACTAATAGTCTCACGCTGGTACAGGGATGGAGTCCTGGAGGACAGAAGTGGTTTGAAATGGCAGCTTCCCTGCATCTTGCCTAAATCCTTAAGAATGGGTCCGACAGCACAGGCTACCAGACTTATTGGGCTGAGAAGTTTCTGGTCCTTTGTGGTGTCCAACCTGTAAATCTGAAATCTTATAAGTAAAGATAAATGCGATTAAAACCATAATAAATGAGGAACCCCTTGGCAATATACACAGTTCATGCACCTCGTGTTATATTACACAGAAGATACTACAGAACTTCTGTCATTCAGATGCTGTCCAGACATAGAACTAGCTCCATTGATGCTAAAAGTTTAAAAGATATCTCATTCTACAGTAAACTCTCTTTTAACCAGTATTCAATCTACCAGTACTCTCAAACAACCAGCACCAGATGCCATCCTGGTGCCTAGGCCTTCTCCTCCAGGGGGCTGTGCTGCTCGCAGCCACATCCCTGACCCACTCCTTTCCCACCCATTGGTCACACAGGGAGCAGAATCCAGCTGCCGCCTGGGAAGCTGTGCCCTCGAGCCGACGGCCCAGGACCATGCAGCCCTGCCACGGGGAAGCATGGCCTTATCTGGGCAGGGCAGGCATCTCCACCTGGTGCGGGGCCCCAGAGGTCCCCATGAGTGCCCTTGTGTACGTGGCTGTGCTGAAGCTGGCTGGAGAGCAGTATGCTGATCTCAGGAGAGGGGAAGCCCCACCATTCGGGGCTGGCACAATGGGAGGAGGAGGTGCTGGGAGGGAGAAGGGAAGCCCAGCGGTGCAACTGGTGGCAGGAGGAGCTGCCGCACCGGCCGCGCTGCGAGCAGAAGGAGCTGCCAGCTTGCCATGAGGCAAAGAAAGAGTCGTGCGAGACCACCACACTGCAGCAAGAGCGGGACCACACACAAATGCACACACACCCACAGCAGGCATGGAAGTCTGGGGGAAGACACCTTTCCACCATCTGGCACATTTGAATATCCAGCATCCTTCCGATGCCAGGGGTTCCGATATGTATTTATGATTGTCAGTCACAGAGCTCTGTTCTCACTGTTACTTACTCCTTTTAATTTTTCTCCTGATGCAAATAAACCTTATTTAAAGAAAATGCTACAATTTAAATTGGAGTTAATATAGAAATCTGTCTAGTATAGGCCCAAATAATTAAAAATGTTTTCTCTTCATTTCACTCCCATACTGGAAAAGTAGGCATAAAGCTACAAAGGTCTTAAAAAGTCAATATGTCATATGCTTTTACAAATATGAAATATCTTGCATGCCTAAAGCTTGGTATAGACAAAATACATGGTCTAGGGCCTTAAACATATGTGATAAATGACAAACATGGCAGAAATAAAATAAAATATAAAATAAGCAGAAAACTGGATGCAGAATTAATCTTTTAAACATGTTTCTGAGAACTCCGATTTTCTTCCTATAATCATAAACATACGTTACAAGTCAATGGGTATGAATAGTTTTGGGGGTTTTTTTTTTGAAAAAACTATATTAAAATGCTCTGGATAGACAACTTTCATGCTCCATATGCATTATTACTTCACTTAACTTAGAACTGAAACTACATGAACTTTGACTTAAAGGATCATAGAATACTACAGAATTTTAGGACTGGAAGGGACCTTGAGAGGTCATCGAGTCCAGCCCCCTGCCTTCATGGCAGGACCAAGTACTGTCTAGACCATCCCTGAGAGACATTTATCTAACCTGTTCTTAAATATCTCCAGAGATGGAGATTCCACAACCTCCCTAGGCAATTTATTCCAGTGTTTGACCACCCTGACAGTTAGGAACTTGATAATTTTAACAATGGGTCCCACAGCACAGGCTTCCAGACTTTCTGCACTGAGAAGTTTCTGGTCCTTTGTGGTGTCCATTCTGTAAATCTCAAATCTTTTAAGTAAAGATTAAAATACTTAATACATGAGGAACCCTTTGGCAGTATACACAGTTCATACACATCAGCCGTGTCTACACTAGCCCAAAACTTCGAAATGGCCATGCAAATGATCATTTCGAAGTTTACTAATGAAGTGCTGACATACATATTCAGCGCCTCATTAGAATGCCAGCAGCAGCGGCACTTCAAAACTGATGCAGCTCGCCGCCGCGCAGCTTGTCCAGACAGGGCTCCTTTTCGAAAGGACCCCGGCAGCTTTGAAATCCCCTTATTCCTAACAACACGGCCATTTCAAAGTTTTGGGCTAGTGTAGACGTAGCCATCATGTTATATTACACAGAGGATGCTACAGAACTTCTATCATTCGTATGCTGTCCAGACATAGAACTAGCTCAATTGACACTAGACCACAGTCCTAGACGTGCTTAATATAGTAATCCAGATTATCCAGTATCTAAACAAACAGGTGGAACCTGAATTTACTACAGATCAAGAGAGATGACTGCTTTTGGTAGCTTGAAAAGGAAAGAGGTGCTTAGCAGAGAAGCATGAACAGAAGAGGCTAATCTAGTCAAAGCACAGAGGGGTTGTTTCAACTTCCTCTTGGGTTAATATTAACAACTTTAAAATTGACACCCCCTTTAATATATGTAACCATTGTTTTCTATCAATATATGCTTTCCCAAATACTAAAAACTATGCCAATGCCTTTTAACCTTAAAGAGGTTTCCATAGATCCTGCAGATTTTTGATAGTCATGTTTTGCTGGTCTCTAATTACAGTGAGAGTTTCCCTTTGACTGGCCTAGTCTGTGACCTGGAAACTCCCCTCCAGCCTCTCATCAGAAAGAAACTATTGGATCCTCTTGCACAGAGTGTCGTGGAGACACCCACACTCGAAGCACTGGCATCAACTAGACGTGGTCATCACTAGGCGTAATAACCTCAAAAACGTCCGTCTGACATGCAGCTATCATAGTGCTGACTGTGATACAGATCACTCGCTAGTTTGCTCCAAGCCCAAGCTGAGACCCAAGAAGCTGTACCGCTCTAAACCTGCTGGAAGGCCCCGCATTGACGCCAGAAAGACCGCAAACTCGGAGAAAGCTGAAAAGTTCAGAGAGACCCTCCAGGAAAATCTGCGCAGCGGCCCCGGGGGCGCCAATGTGACATCCAAATGGCAACATCTGAGGGATACAGTTTACAACACGGCCTTGTCGGTGTTTGGAAGAAGAGCTAGAAACACGAACGACTGGTTCGAAGCTAATGCCGATGAGATGATTCCAGTCATTGAAAAGAAGCGCGCTGCACTCCTGGAGTACAAACGCTCACCGAGCCAGAGTGCCCAGCAAGCACTTAGAGCGGCCAGAAGAACAGTACAGCAGACAGCCAGGCGCTGTGCCAACAACCACTGGCTCCAGCTATGCAGCAGCATCCAGACCTGTGCTGACTTTGGTAATCTCAGAGGAATATATGAGGGTATGAAGAAGGCATTAGGACCCACCCAGAACAAGATGGCACCTCTGAAATCCAGATCTGGTGAAGTCATTGCTGACAAAGCCGAACAGATGGAGCGCTGGGTTGAGCACTGCTCCGAGCTGTACTCACGCAAGAACGTTGTGGTTGACGCAGCCCTCGATGCCGTCGAGCTCTTACCAGTAATGGACGAACTGGATCAGGAACCGACTGTGGATGAACTGAAGAGAGCCATCGACAGCATTGCAGCAGGAAAGGCCCCTGGCCAGGACGGTATACCACCAGAGGTAATCAAGTGTGCCGCGGACACACTCCTGGAACCCCTACATGAGCTAATGTGCCTGTGCTGGAAAGAGGGTGAGGTTCCACAGGATATGCACGACGCTAACATTGTAACGTTGTATAAGAACAAAGGAGACAGAAGTGACTGCAACAACTACCGTGGAATCTCCCTCCTAAGCGTCACTGGTAAACTGTTCGCTCGCATCATCCTTGGCAGACTCCAGAAGATTGCTGAGAGGGTGTACCCCGAATCACAGTGCGGATTCTGCGCAGAGAGGTCTACCGTTGACATGGTCTTCTCTCTAAGGCAGCTGCAGGAGAAGTGCAGGGAGCAGAGGAAGCCACTCTACATAGCCTTCATCGACCTGACCAAGGCCTTTGACTTGGTCAGCAGGGATGGTATGTTCAAACTGCTCCACAAGATAGGGTGTCCTCCATGGTTACTCAAGATGATCCAGTCATTCCACGAAGACATGAGAGGAACATCCAATATGATGGCACATTATCGGATGCTTTCAGAATCAGGAGCAGCGTCAAACAAGGATGCGTGCTTGCTCCAACATTGTTTGGGATCTTCTTCGCACTCCTCCTGAAGCATGCCTTTGGATCTTCAACAGAGGGCATCTTGCTGCACACAAGATCTGATGGGTAACTCTTTAATCTTGCAAGGCTGAAAGCTAAGTCTAAGGTGCGGGAAGTCCTCATCAGAGACATGCTGTTCGCAGACAATGCTGCTCTAGTGTCTCGCACAGAGGACCAGCTTCAAAAACTGCTGGATCAGTTCTCCAAAGCACGCGAGGACTTTGGGCTTACCATCAGCCTAAAGACGACAAACTTACTCGGTCAGGATGTTGCTGAATCCCCATCAATCAGCATTGACAACTATACATTAGAGGTCGTCCACGAGTTCGTTTACCTCGGGTCCACCATCACTGACACCCTGTCGTTAGACACTGAGCTAAATAAGGAGGATCGGAAAAGCGGCCACAACTCTGTCCAGACTCAGCAAGAGTGTGGGGAATAACAACAAACTGTACACTCACACCAAAATGCAAGTCTACAGAGCCTGCATCCTCAGCACCCTCCTTTATGGCAGCGAGACTTGGACCCTGTGTGCCCGCCAGGAAAAGAGGCTGAATGCCTTTCACTTGCGCTGCCTCACGCGCATCCTTGGAATATCATGGAAGGACAGAGTGACCAACACCGCCGTCCTCGAGCAAGCTGGAATCCCAACCATGCACACCCTCCTCAGGCAGCGTCGGCTCCGCTGGCTTGGCCACGTCCACAGGATGAATGATGGAAGGATTCCAAAAGACATCCTGTATGGTGAGCTAGCTTCTGGCAAAAGACCTCCCGGACGCTCCCAGTTGTGCTACAAAGATGTCTGCAAGAGAGACCTCAGAGAGGTAGACATCGAGCTGGACAACTGGAAGAACTAGCAGACGACCGCAGCAGGTGGAGGCAGGGGTTACACAAGGGCCTTCAGAAGGGCGAGATGAGGATCAGACAGCTAGCAGAGGAGAAGTGAGCGCACAGAAAGCACACTAAGGACTTCCCAGACACCCACCACATCTGCAAGAGATGCAGCAAGGACTGTCACTCTCGTTTGGGTCTTCATAGTCACAGTAGACGCTGTAAATGAAGTCCTAAATTGAAACTATAAAGGGTGCGATCCATAGTCTACGTAGACTGAAGGATGCCTACTACTAAAATTGACACCCCCTTTAATATATGTAACCATTGTTTTCTATCAATATATGCTTTCCCAAATGCTAAAAACTATGCCAATGCCTTTTAAACTTAAAGAGTTTTCCATAGATCCTGTAGATTTTTGATAGTCGTGTTTTGCTGGTCTCTAATTACAGTGAGAGTTTCCCTTTGACTGGCCTAGTCTGTGACCTGGAAACTCCCCTCTAGCCTCTCATTAGAAAGAAACTATTGGATCCTCTTGCTGGAGCTTATGGCAATGTTCATTCTTCCCGAGCCAAATGTGCTTTTTTGTATACAATTATTACATCTCGTATAAGTTAACCAAAACTCCCACCTTCTGCTACAATTTTGACATCAAGGAAGCCCAATCTTTTTGGAGATAAAGCAGTAAATAAAACAGATACCATTCATTTTGCCTGAATGCAAGACTGTTTCTGACTGAGGAGAGCCCCAGACTCCTCCCTCTGAGGAGCAGGGAACAGGAAAGAGGCAGAAGTGGCAAACAGGATCAAGGTTATACAGCCTTTGACATTAATGTCATCAATTCAAATCTGGCCATGGTCAGTACTGGCCACATGTTTTTAACCATCTGATGGATTCTGACTGTCCTGCATCAAATGAGCTTGGCAGGTTCAATTCAGTTCCTAGCTGCCAAACGTCTGTACCGTAACTGGTGCCCTGCTCCAGCAGTTTCAGAAGGCAGCATATCAACCAATTAGACATACTGGGTGAGCAATGTGGGAAGGCCTGCCCTGCGCCAACCAGGGCTGTACCTGATTTTAGGACAGCAAGATGTCAGTATCCAGAGCTATCTGTGTAGCTCCCTAGATTAGCATTATAGTCACTAAGGGAAAATATATGCTATGCTATGGTAAATATATGGAGAATATTGGCTACAAATTTGTTATTTATTTATACAGAACAGAGTTTATTTAATTCTCGGAAAGAGGCTAGACTAACAGTCTGGACTGAAGTCTTGCATTCACCAATCAGGTCAAGCCTTGAGCCCAACCTGCTCCATGGTCGCCCTGCCAACAAACCTCAACCCTTACTCAATGAGATTATTTATAATGAGTGACAGGGCAGATCAGTCTTGGTGCCCATTTGGTCTTTAGCTTCTGCATTAAGACAGTCATGAAGTGTGGTGTGTGGGTCTCTGACATGGACAGCTATCCATATGGAACTTAACTAAGGCCATCAATTCAGCTCACAAAGATCACTCACTCAGACTGTAATAAGTATACATCGCCAAGAACTGGGATGGACAAAAAAACTGGGACACAGATTTGAAAGGCTGTGCGTTCTATTACCAGGGTCATCCCTGCTTCTTAAGCAATATTTTAAAAACATTACAACAGGGAACACATCCTCTTTGTTTCTCTGCACACTTCCTTCCCTCTGCCTCTCCACTCCCAGAGACACTAAATAGAAGTCCACTTTAATTACAGACCACTTAAACGATGCACACATACTTAAGAACAGGTTCACCCTGGGAAGAAGTTGTGCGTGTATGAATTACTCCTTGAAAAATGCACAGAAACATAGAACGCAGAGCAAGCTGAGAATGCAGCCAAGAAGTAGGAAAGAGAACTATTCTTAGAAAATGAATGGGAGTATTCATGTTGGATGGAAGTAAAATTGCCAACTCTTCACATCATATCTCAAATCAGAATGTAAACTCTTTGAAGCAGGGACTATGTCCTTCTATTTGCACTATAAATCTGCCAAGACAACTCTGGTTACTGTTAACCCCCCCCGCCCTCACTAATATGGATGTGAAATCTTATTTCTCTTGCCTGTGTTTGCCTCTTGATCACCTCCTGTTAGAGGAGCTCTGAATGGCATGTATTATATTCTATAATAAACAGCTGATGCTATGAGCTGGACCCTACCAAATTCACTGTCCATCATCTATTTCACAGTCATCAGATTTTAAAAATAATACATGTTCTGATGTCAGGTGTTTAAAGCTGCAATTTCACACTGTTGTACCTGCAGGGGTCCCAACCAATTCAGGGACTGCGGGGTAGGAGTGGGGTTGCAAGGCTACTGCCACCCTTATGTCTGTGCTGTTGCTGGTGGGCCACTGCCTCCCGAGCTAGCGGTCACTATTCTCTAGCCACCCAGCTCTAAAGCAGGCGTGAACTAACTTACATGAGACCCCACTTTTCATCCCTGCAATTAGCAGTGCCCACCCCCATCTGTCTAATGTAATCCAAACCAACAGAAATTTTGGTTATGTTCTTATGGAAAAACTCCCTTTAGGTACGTGTATGAAAATGAGTATGAAGAATGTAAAATAAAGCAGTAACATATTTCAACAGTTTTAATGAGAGGGATGCACCTGAGACCCAACAGCGGGTCATGCTGCACTCCCCTTACAAAATTTCATGCCCCCCAGGGGGCCTGCCTCACACTTTGCACACCTCTGCTCTAAAGACAGTGCAGAAATAAGCGTGATGATACCAAGACCCCCTCCTCCCAATACACTTGTGACCTCCCAGTGAATCTCTTTAGGGTTTGGACCTAAAGAAAATGGAGAAATGGGTCTGTATAGTACAGGGTAAAGGTACAAAGAAGACTAAATTTCACAGGAGAGACCAGATTTCATGGTTCCTGTGATACATTTTTCATGGCCATGAATTTGATAGGGCTCTATCTAGGAACAGTAACACAAGGATTTAAGCTCCCTACACTAACTGCCCCGCTGTGCTAGCAAGCCCACAGTTCAGCAATAATCTCCTTAGTGAAGCTGGTGCAATTATTTCTGTATCAGACATTTTCCTTTTGCTGCAGGAAGCCTCTTAGATGTGACAGGATGATTTAATTCTGTACAAACCTCACCTCCCTGAATTCTTAGAATGTAGCTATACACCACTACCGGTATTCTTAGAGTTAGTGCTCTACAACCTCACCGAACAAATATAGTACAATGGAACTCACAGTTTCACTGGAATCCCTAAGTTTTAACTATTACGTACTTTTCTTAGAGAGAGGCAGGAAACCAAATGTATCAGACACAGATCTATAGACGTCTCTGCATTTGTCAATAAAATGTTTTCATGGTTTAACAACACAACATGGAACCTGTTTATAGTGCATTCAGTAAAGGTGAAATGCTGCTTTTAGTGAAAGTCCCTAGATGCTTCAGTGAATTCAATGTACTATAACTATTATCTTCACTCAGTTTGGTTCCACTGTGCTAGTCCCTTTGGGGATATCCACCATGAAAGTGTTAAAACGCTGGATGCACTCACAGGAGATTACCATATGGAAACCGATGCTGCCTTGTGCGGTGAAGAGTAAGGAGGAATTCCTGGCCCCTAACCTCGCTACCGCTGTTTGCGGCAAGGAGAGAAGAGAAGCCAGACTTACTACACCAGTAGCTGTTTCCCATCAGAAGTGAAAATAGCCGTCCCCAGAAACCCTCCTGTAAATGCTTGTGCCCTTGCAGGAGGTGAGGTGGGGACAGGTTCCCCTGGTGAAGGAGAAGGGCTCCTTTGCACTTGTCACAGTGAAACTCCATTTATAATAGAAAGATGTTTTCCTGAGAGTGAAATAACAAGCTTTGCTGCAAGAAAGATCTTTGTGGCAAGACTGCTGATGCCTGACACTCTTCCCCTTTAGATATGCAGAATATGTGGAGAATGAAGAGGTAGCACAGCTTGCAAACCACTCCACTACCACATCTGTAAAGCAGCAACTGCTCAGGGAGGAGCAGCTGCTTCTCTTACATGTATAAAAAAAACAAGCAGCATTCCCCATGGTGCTGTTGTGGTTTCTGGTTTTATCTCAATATATATTACATTTATTTTCTGCCCATCAGGTGTCAGAACCAGCTTTTAAACTGAAATCATGACTTCAACAGGACAAAGAACACCCATCTCCATTAGTGAATCACTCCAGCTGCCATGAGGTACTCATACCTGTGTTTTATTTGAATTGCCTTTCACCAATCTTCCTCTCAGATAATAGTAAGAATACCTTATTCTTATGTTGTGGATTTTTTGTCTATAGCTCTCAACATACTTTACAAAAGAGGCAAGCGTCATTATTCATGATTTATAGATTGTGAAACAGCAGTACAGAGAGGGGATCTGATTTCCCCAGGACAGCCCAGTGGCAGAGCTGGGAGTGAGAACCCAGGTCTCTGTTAAGTGTTTCCAAGGGGTTGGACACATTAGAACCCATGTGCCTCTTTTGACTATGAAATTCACAATTTCCTAAACAGAATTGAGTGAAAAGATGAAAAAGAAAAGGAATGTTACTGTCCTAGGAGGAAAGTACTATGTTCATAGTAGGTCTGATCTTGCACCACTTGAGTCTGCGGGAGCAGAATTGAGCCCGCAGCTCTTTAGGCAAGCAGGATGAATGTAAAGGACTGCAGAACTGGGCTCTAATGCTGTAATTCATCCAAGTTCAAGAGGCCAACACAAATTCTTATGCACCAATTACGTCCTTCTCAAGCTCTCAAAATATGAATTAAGTGAAGCGTAGCTTTTGTACTGGGTCTCTATGCAGGGCTGAATTTCACTCGGTATGAAGCAGGGACATCCAGCACTTGACAGCTTTGAGCTCTTGTTGTCAAAGGGTCAGATTCACTCCTGTGCAAAGTGGAGCACATAGATCTTATATACCCTTATATCTCAACTAAGTATTCCCAATAGAGCATATACACACCTTTTGATTTTTTTCAATTCTTCCTTTCATTAATGAAAAAAACCCCTGTAAATTATAACTACAGGACACCCAGAAATTATATCAAAAGAACATTAGTGTTGCAGAGCCAATCACTCAAAAGTTAGTAAATGCAAGAATTCAGAGCGCCCATTTTACCTTACTGAAAGAAGGATGTAATAAGATAAATATTTAAAGAAAGACTAGATTCTCTGGTCTCTTATGGTCAATCTGCACAGCTTAAAAGTGGCTGGAGATAACAAATGGAGAATTTTCTCAACTTATGATGACATGGCAGATCATAACTTTAGCATGCAATAGATTCCATTGGTATTAGGTTCTGGGCAAACCTTATGCCAATGGCAGAAGTTAGGGCTACCCCAGTGCAGCTGAGCAGCTCTGAATCAGTGAACTACAACCAGCTTCTTCAGTCTCCCCAGTCCTATCTGAACTCTGCTTGGGCAATGTAGAAATGCAAGCCAAGAAGGTTATTCCAGTTTTACATCAGTGTAACTCCTCTGATTTCAAAACCTGTATTTCAACATAAAAACTGGATAAAAAATCTTGTACTGATAATCCATCTGGAAACAAGAAAAACTGATTTGTGAAGCAGGTTTTAGACTGTTAGTAAACCAACACAATACATCGTCAATATACGATTCCCCCCACTGTTAAAGATACCAAATGATACTATACAGATGTGGCAGTCACATGTACTTCTATGCTATAAACTGTTCGGATACTCTACTAACACTTAAACAAAAATATTCTGGCAACCCAAACTTGTTTGTCTTAAATCATATGACATCACACAGCATACGTCTTTTATTTCCTTAGTCAAGACTTTACCAAAAATCTAAATTACCAGAGCCACTGGTCTGCAGTTTAAAAGAAAAAAAGAGACAATGTGATGCATTAGGAAAACTTTACATTTTGAACATGAGTAAAAAGAAATTTTCAGCAGGGAAGGTTTTTAAAGGTTTCGTTTATTCTGTGGCTTTGATCAGTGAGTTTATCTTAAGGTTTGTTTATTAGGAAAAACAAAGCCCAAAATGCAAAAGTGCTGGAATTAAAATCCTTGTGCTCTTTCCCAGTTTGGAAGAGAAGCTGCACTCCTGACCTACGCAGAACTCCAAACAGCCCACACTTTTGAAGAAGGGCATGTGACTAGTCAATATATAGATTTGTGCTGCAATTTTTACTTTCTTTTACCATAAACAGCCTGTGTTCATGCTCTCAAATGGAAAGTGCAACTGAGGACCTTATTTACAGACTTAAAAGTATAGTCTGATCCCTTGTCCTTGCAGTCAGTTTCAGACAACTTTCGTTTTTTCTTGGCAAATGCTCAACCGCAAGGCTGGTATCATAGGCTTACTACTGCTTTAGTCAATATGATTTCTGTTAAAGTTACCTGCGGTGTGAATTGGGCAAATGTTTAGCTTTATTACCACCAAACAGTTATTCTGAACTGTATCCCACAGCTGATAAACTGACAGAAAAGGCCTTGGCTTAGATATGCACCAGGAAGAGACCATTTTCTTAGAAACGCACAGTTCTCAGTAAACCACAGAACTACTGAGTTCAGACTGTTGTACACATTAAACCACAAAAAAAACTATGTTTGAATATTTTTTCAGGGGCTTCAACTCCGCACAACTAAGGATTCTCACAGGCTGAAGTCTGGAACTTAATCTCTTAACTCAGCCCACTGGGCCTCTGTGTCTCAGCTCTGCTCACATGGGGATGTGAAGTCTTTCTCCACGTAGCTCTTTAACTGAAGGAATCTGCAGTGTCCCCACCATTTATTATTGTGGGATTCTGGGTTAGAATGCTGCCTAGAGGCCTTATTGTACAAACTCATAGCAAGGTAAGAATCCTTCCCCCAAAATTATACTCTAAATCAGGGATGGGCAATAAGTGGCCCCCAGTCCAAACATGGTTCACCAGAGTTACTCCCTAGCAGGCTGCCAGCTATTTTTATTTACCTGCATGTCCACAGGTACGGCACCTCGCAGCTCTGGTTGGCCATGGAAGGAAGGGGTAGCCTGGTCCATGCTGCTTCCTGCAGCTCTCAGTGGCTGGGAATGGCAAATGGTGGCCAACAGGAGCTACAAGCAGCTGTACCTGTGGGCACACAGGTAAATAAAACATCTGTCAGCCTGCCAAGGGTTTACCCTGGCAAACCACCTCCAGTCCAAGGGCTGCTTACTGCCCACCTCTGGTCTAAAGAGACAAGCCAAAGGGTGAGAAAAAATAAGTGTTGTGATAACTGGGCCTACAGATTTAATCTAACTGTGAGTTCTTCTGTAAAAACTGAGTGTGTTCATAAGATGTAGTAATATAACAGCAAATGTTAATGGGAATAAGTACAACAGGGAATAGATCACATTAGTCCAAACAAAAAGGCCTACTGACAAGTCCAGGACTGGGTTTAGATCATGCTTGAGAAACAAGAGTGTGGACCCCAAAAAAATCAATAAACCAAAACGGGTGTGTTGGAAATGAAGCCTAACTGATGAACAAAATAATCAGAGGGTGGGCTAAGCCAGGGGTGGCCAATATGCAGATCTGGAGCAGCACGCAGTTCTTTGAGCAGAAGCTGCATTTTATTGCTCAGAGTCATGCGCCAGAAGTACTTAGTGCCGTTCTGTGCACACGCCCCATCCCAGTGCATGAAGGGAGAAGCACATGGCAGTGGATCCGGTGAGTTCCAGGGACTGGATTAGAGCTGGGGGTTTGGGGAGAGGGAGCAGCTGGAAGTGGCTGGCTCTGGGGGAAGGGTGGGGGATTGGGCTAGAGCAGGGAGGCTGGGAGTTCCTAGCTCTGGAGGAGGGGGAGGGCATTGAACCACATATTATATATTTATTTTTCTCTCTCTAGTGCGGCCCTCTGCACTGCCATGCTAAAATGTTGAGACTTAATTTAATTGGTTTAATGGCTGTATCCCTCCTACCAGCTGTTAAACCAATTAAATTGAGTTTTACTCTTTCAGCACATCAGGGCAGGGAGACAGAGAAGAAGTGAGTGGCAGCAGCAGCAAATGGCTCCTTAAAGAGCCACATGCGGCTCAGAGCTGCCCAGCCAGCTTTCAAAATGGCACCGCTGCTGATTCTGTGGGCTGGATTCTGGCCCACGGCCTTGTGTTGGACACCCCTCCTCTAATCTGTTGAGGCCATCTCAAAATCAGCTAACTTTTTTCAGTGGAGAAACGTGAGCGAAGAAGGGTCTGAAACTGGGTCCAGTCAGTCTGTTTTGTTTAGCTATTTTACTGACTAGGATAGTTCCATTCATACTGAGGTTAGGGACTTTGATAGCAAAGAACTTGAATTAAGTATCTTCTATAGCAGGGAAGATGTAAACATTTAGAGTTTTTTTCTTATGCTTAATGGAATGAATTAACCTTAACTTTGATCCTTGTTTTCCTGAGGTGGGTTTAGACTCAAAAACATACTACCAATGTACTGGAGAGATCCAGCCATCCAAATATCTTTATTTTTGACATCTAGAGAACACTGCCAGGCAAATTTTTAGCACTGTGCTTTGAAGTGGTATAACTCAAATTTACACAGAATTCCATAGTGGAGGGTCCTCAGTTAAAAATGCTCTGACTCCATATCCTAAGAGATTCACCATCAGCAATAACTCACCTGTTGAGTACAGCCTTTTAAATAGGGCTTAGTATACACAACAGTGCACTAAACTGAAAGCATACAAGGCTGTAGTCCTGACCAGTCTCCTGTATGGCTGTGAAATCTGGACCTTGTACAGAAAACACATACAACTACTGGAGCGCTTCCACACATGCAGCCTGAGGTCAATACTGCACATTCGACGGCAGGACAGAGTTAACAAACGTGGAAGTCCTGGACAGAGCAGGAACCACAAGCATTGAAGCCATGATTCTGAAAACCCAGCTTCACTGGACAGGGCACATCATACGAATGGAGGAGTCAAGAAGCTCTAAGCAGCTCCTCTACAGTGAGCTCTCCCAGGGCTAAAGGAATCAAGTTAGGCCTCGCAAGAGGTATAAAGACTGCATGAAGGCCAACATTGCTCATGCTGGTTTAAAACCAGATCAGCTAAAGCAGCATGCAAAAGACTGAACAGGCTGGCGTGCTCTCGCATGATACGCGTATGACAACTTTGAAAAGCAGCGACACATATGCCTCATTGATGCTCATGAGAGGAAGAATGCAACAGCAGCAGCCACACCAACAGAGACAGGACAATTCCCTTGCCCCCACTGTGAACACCCATGCCGTTCAAAGCTTGAACTCCTCAGCCACATGCAAGTCCACAACCAATGAGCCTGTGCAAGCTCAAGACATCATCGTTGGACACGATGCACTACCTACTACTAGTATGCACTAGGAAATGAGGTCAGTAGAACTTTGTCACTCGGGGTGAAATATCCATAACCCTGAGCAACACAGTGACGCTGACCTAAAGCCCAGCACAGACAGCATTGTGCTGAGTGAGTCATCCCCTTTCAAGCTACGTACTGCCTCTTGGAGATGGAGATTACCTATGCTGATGAGAGAGCCCGTCCTACCTGCGCAGGCAGCTTCATCACTGAAACATTCCAGCAGTGCTGCTGCAGTATTTTAGATGCACACAAGCCCTAGGAGTGCAGTGAGGTTGTTATGGAGATTAAATGCATTGAGTATGGCATGGGGGGCAGCACAGGATGCAGAGCCAAACATTTTTTGCCTTTGGTGACTCTAAGAAACATTTTCTGCTGCCTGTTGTAATGGAGGAAACTTCTGAGTGCCTTCCCAGTCAATCCAAGGTTGCAGTAGTTACCTCAGAGATGACCAAACCACAGGCTACCATGACACATTCACACCTGAAACAAAAAGGTCTTGCTGAAGGTGGGGGAAAGGTGTTCCTGGTCCCTATTGTGATGTAGCTGTCAGGATTTAGTCTTGAGCCCTGCAGAATTGCACAGACGACTTCCTATCTCGAAAATTAAAAAAAAAAAAAAATAAAAAAAATTATGCTTTAGGGTGGTGATCAATTCAGCCAAAAATGATGCCTCTGAATTCACACATTTCATTGTGGTATTTGCAACATTGGGAAACATTTGCTTTAAAGAACCATGACTAAACAGAAATGTGACCATGTCAAAATGGCACTAACTCATCGTATCATGTGTTTGCGTTATATCAGCCAACTATACTGACAAAAATAAATGTAGGCACTGCCTACCCACATAGCTATGAGAAGCAAGTCAGATTCTCTCTTTTTCATATATCATCCACAGAAGTGACAACTAACTTTTAATTATTAAACATATAATCCTGGCCCCAGGGAAGTCAATGGCAAAACTCTCATTGACTTCCATGAGACCAGGATTGCACCCGAAATCTTTATGGCTGATCATAATCTAAGGGTGAAGCAGAAAGAAGTCAGTTTTAGTACTCAGACTCCAGGGCTAGTAGGAAGAAAAATCATCCTTTGGCTCATAAATTGAGCAAACCTGATATTTATTCTCTTAGTGAGCTCCATATCTGTTAGCTCAGTTTACAAGTTAAAGGAAGATTTTCTTCCTGTCATCACTGCTAATTCAGTCTGGTATTTGACTATCAAGCTAAGCCAGGCCAAATGGATTTTGAAAGGAGAAATAAGGATGATCCAGATCACATAAGACATGGTTCCAAATATCAGAATGACATTCTTTCCTCAGAAAAGGAGAGACCACAGATAAAATGACTGTTGTGTTCAAAGATTTTAAAGCAGTAGCAAATTAAACTAGCATAGAAATGAAGGGTATACCAATTCTAGCATCTCATTACCACATGGGCAGAGAGGATACCACCAATCAGGTGGTGGGAGGTGTAAATTAACCCCCACATCCTATATTTAAGAGACAGCCTCAAGAAAGTAATGCTGTTCTTGCAGTACAAATACTGCATAAACAAGTCCAGCTGCATTTAAAGGACATTCTGTAAAAGTTTTAAATAAGACGACAACAATGAGAGAGTATTTATGTACCATTAAGTCATGTGCTTTAAAATTCCCCAATCCAGTCATATGGTTAAAATTTGCCCCTTACTTTGCGTGCTTAGCTTCCACTGAAGAGAATTTTGCCCATAGTGTTTAAATATAATTAAAAGTCATATACATACACATATTTAGAAATTTAGTTGGGGTAGGTCCTACTTCAAGCAAGGAGGTGAACTAGATGACCTTCTGAGGTATTAGGATTATTGAAAAATGTATTAAGGAATCACTCCAAGGCCTAAATATAAAACAGGGAACTTGGAAGACAAAGACTAGAATCTTCAGCTTTAGATGGGCAGAACTGTGCTTAGAGTTTCAGATTAAATAGCTTGCATGGCGAAAAAACAAAAGCAAGTACATTTATCTCTTATTTATCACAATTCTACTGGGAAAGCAGACAAATGAGATGGTCCATATCCTTAGCTGGTATAGTTTGGTATGATGCCATTTAAATAAATTTAGCTATAGTGATTTACCCCAGATGAAGCTCTAGCCTGACATGTTTTAAAAGTACTACTATGAAGGTGTGTGGATTTATAATTTATCAGAGTTTAAGTAAAGTGTTAAAGTAATCATAAAAATTACTTCTGTTTGTGCTGAGTGTTTCAGGGAATCCGCTGGTTCAGTTAATTCAGTATAAACAATTAAGGAAAAGGTAGAGGAAAATCATTATCAGAACTGATAATGTGTTGAACGGTGCATGTTGGAGGAGTAGAAGAGGAGTCTGAGATCTACATTCTGGATTTGTCATTTGGTGCTTACTATGCTGATTATCTGGCACCTGGGAGGAAGACAAGGATTTTTTTTGTTGTTGTTGTTGCAGTCATCAGAATAATGATATTTTACTGGTGTTTTTATTACTTCCAATGAACCAAATATAGGTTTATAAATGTATGATCAAGCCAAAGTTTTGAGTTTAAGCAATAACTGGAGATTACTTAAATTTGTAAATATTTCATGTGTCAATGCCACAGAAGGAAAGGAATTACTAAACCATAAGAAAAGGGATGAAATTAAAGTGGAATGAAATTAAGAAATGAAAAACACCAATGAAATATCATGAAAAAATTTTCCTGGAAAAAGACAGAATTCGCTGTAATTTGGCAAATCTAAAATGTTACTGAAGTGGTGTACAGGTGGACTTAAGATGACCTAATACAACAGCTCCCAACATTTCTTATTGAATCCACCTTTATAACAGATGGGTAGATGTAATGGTTTGGAAAATCAAGTTCAAGCACTTTATACCGATGGAAAGACAGGACTTAGGAATAACATGACAGCAAAACTTTTACTACTCAAGAGCTTTAGTACAAGACCCAGATCTTAACATTCTGCACCTTTTCAATAAACTGTATCATCTCTTTGGTTCTTAAATACCTTTACTTCTTTTTCAGGTACCAGAAGAGAGGAGTATCATGTGGGAAATTTTAAAGGCAGCATCAAATTCTGAGATAGATTCAGCCCACTATTAGAATACTCAAGTTTCTCATGCTGCTAGGTATTCAGAGAAAAATTACATATCAAAACTCTTGCAAATGAAAATCCCTTATCTGGATTTTTGTTGAAAACTCCACTTTGCACAGAGAATACATGGCTTCAAGTGTGTATTCATGATGGTTTGTATTTTTCCCTCCTCCCCTGGCTTACACAGTGAATGGCAAAGCTCCGAGTCTGAATAAACAGTGTGGGTGGTGACTGTTCTGTGAGGCCCATGTAAAGGATGCAGTCATTTTCTCTCTCTGCTCAGCATTAAATCATGTGAAACTAGTTCAATTACAACAAACAACATTTACTCCAAAATGGTATAACATACTGAATATTCTTTCCTAACGTTGTAGGGAAAAATAATAATTAATTCCCCTAGCTTTAAGTATTTAGCTGTGTATAAAGTTTATTGACCTCACTGGTTGCTGTCAGATGATCTTGCTAAAGCCTGTGAAAAACATCCCAGGAATGCAGTGATGTGGGCAGAAACAAAAGTGAGTTCATGCCACAAAATGCTTTAAATGGAACAAAATCAGCAAGCACCCAGAGAGAATGGACTGAAAAGAGAACTGTAGAACAATCACTGGGTTTAACCTCACCTCAGCACAATTAGCCCTTCAAAATAATAAGTGATTATTACTCAATCACATTTAAAAAAAAAACCTGTAAGAATTTGTCCCATGACTACATAAAGTAACTGCTTAGTGGTAACATCTGCATCTGAGAAGGAGCATGCTGACTGAAGAGGCTCTGATAGCTTGGACATCAGACTGTGAATGAGGAGACCTGGGGTCTGTTCCCAGATGCCAATGCTCTAAATCAAAATGAGATCAAATGTGATTTTTGGGGAGGTCCTTTATTTCCATTTTTCAGACGTGGAAATTGAGTCACAAGATATTAATCATACTCCTGCATTTTTCAGTGCTCTCAGATCTTAGTAACCACCGCATATGTGTATTTTATCCACCACACCACAATCAGTACAAGTAATCTGCGTAATAGGGCAATAAGCTTCTACAGACTAGCTTCAAAGTTTGCTTCATTTCCTTCTTGGTCCATGTCCCCTGTGGAGTCCCACAATCCAGTTGGCAAAGCATGACGTGCTACTACTTGGCATGCCTCTTTCAGTGCATTTTGTCACAGCCATTGCTGCATGTTGATTTGTGAGAACAAAGGGGTACAGCTGATAAACAAGAGCAAGGTGATGCAAAAACTGGTCTGAAAGTATGATCTAAGAAAATGGCCTGAATCACATGGCAATCTATGTCCTCACTGGTACTCCTTGAGCTATTCTGTGTACTCCAGTCATGATTATCCAAATCCTTTTTAATAATTCTTCTGACATTTTAAAGGTCTTATGACAATGGCATCAGGTATGCTCTTGAACAAATAATTGGTTATGCTACTTTCTATTCAGTTACTTGGTATACTTTCGGCATCATAACAGGCTTGGATTATATCTCCCACCATCTGGAATGTAATCTTCTTCACAGACAGATAAAACCAGATCACCATATTAAATTTTGGATTACACTTATGATCGCTCTTCATATCAAGTAGTAAAGCCTTACCACAAAAGAGTATAAAGCTTAAGACAATCTATATTGTTAAATGTATCAGAAAATATGTACTTCATTGTTAGTAGTGGATATTTTCTGAGATAAAGATAACAGAGCACAGGAATTAAGTGCAGAAAGAGCAATGCAACTTAATATTTGTGAGAAACATAGGTTGAAGTATTCTGAGAGCAACAGACCTACAAAATCAAATCAGTACCAGGGTCTATGTCAGACATCATGCATTTCACAGATTTTTTTTTGTTTACAAAAACAAGAACAAATAAAGGCTTCTAGATCTGCAAATATATAAGCAAAATATGCCTGAAGTACCTAAAAATTGTAAAATATCAAGCAAACTGTAGGTCTTAAAGAAATATGTACTACTCAAAAGAGATACATTTCTGATTTTACAGAACTGAAGCAACGTGTGAGTAGATTTAAAACTGAATGGCTATCTGAGCCAGGTCCTGGGTTCATTACAATATCTATCAAAGTTAATGATAAATATTCTAAAACTGGAGACTAGGAAATCAATGCAATTCCACTGATTTCCATAAAGTGTAATTGGTAAGAGTTTCACCATGAGTTCAGAAGATTAGTTACTTAAATACAACTGCGAAAAGATAGAACTTGTGGGAAAACTATTGAAAAAACAATCTTACCTAACATGACTTACTGCACAATACACTGGGAGAAAGATGCTTTGCTCATATGAAAGGATCCTCTTTTGTTATGTCCTTAAAAGAATACAAGACAGGTTGAACCTCTCTAGTCCAGAACACTCCGCCAGGCAACATTCATAATCCTGCATGATTTTAGTTGGCCAGACGACCACTTATTATGGGTGTGGCCAAGTTTCCTGTGGTCCCATAAAGTTTGTTTACAGCCACCAGTCCTGGCTCTTAACATTCTGTGATGTTATCTAGCTGTAATTTACCCCCTAAATGTCTTCTAAAAGCCGAGTAAGCAGTGAAAGTGTTAGTAATGCTGCTAGACAATATTGACCTTCTGTGGTCAGCAAATTCTCTCGTTCGGCACCAGTTAGGTTCCAAGGGTGCCAGACTAGAGAGGTGCAACCTGTGGTAAGAATCTAAACGTAGTCACTGAAAACTAAAGATGTGTAGAAACATGTCTCTATATCAGTTTAGGGATTCACAATTCATTTTTGTTTAAACAATGTTGTAGGAAACTAAACTACAGATTGTACCTCTGAAAACCAGCACTCTCTGGTCTGCCAACATCCGTGGTCTGACAGGAGCACACATGCTCCTGACCAAAGAGCCCAGGAGCCTAAGAGCAGGCTGCCCATTACAACAAGGTAGGAATCCTGGAGCCTGAGCCCTGCAGTAGCCCATGGCAGCAACGGGCCAGGGCCGGAGCCCTGTGACAACAGTGGGGGGGCCAAAGCCCCCACAGGGGTTGAGGCTGGAAGCCGGAGTCTGGTGGGGGCTAGGGCCAGTGGCTGGAATTGGGGCCCTACGGCAGCATGGGGCCAGGCCAGAGCTCCACTGTGGCTCCAGGGAGGGCCCCACGGTAGGAGTATGGGGGCTGGGGCCAGGGTCAGAGCCAGTGGGACTCCCATGGGAGCTGGGCCTAAGCTGGAGCTCAGCAGTGCTGGAGCCGGAGCCCTAGCAGCAGTAGCATGGGACTGGGTCAGCGTCCCATGGCAGCCACGTGGTTGTGCAGGGCTGGGACAGTGTGGAGCCAGGGCCCTAGATGGAGCCCGGCAGCAGCAGCCAATGCCTGGGCCACCCAGGACACAGCAGGTGGGCAAAGAGGTGGGGGAAGGGCACCAAAGCAAGTGATTGGAGGCCAGTGGATCAGGATCGTTCAGTTCCCACCCATGTCCGACCAGGGAAGTGCAACCTGTATTCCTGAAGTCCTTGTTATTGCCAAAAACAATGAGCATTAGTCACATCTTATACTGAAATCAGATCTTGGACCATCACTATTGAAGGCTAGCATGATTTTAGCAGCCAAGGTTCTTTAGACTATGGAGACATTCCTTTGTGCCACTTGAAAGCTAGGGATGCAAACTTTCAGAAAATAAAAAGAACTAGATGCTATATTTAGCCGCTCCTGACACAGAGATCCTCAAAATCATGTTGCAATCTGAATTAACAATCCTTACCCACATGTATCAATTATATAATTTAAAAGTTCAGTATACCATGTGATACCGCAGAGCTAGAAACAAATGCCTTGCAGTGCTGAAACACAACTAACTCTGTATTCCCACAATGTAATACATTTGTTTCTAGCCTTGGTGCTTTATGAGAGATATTAAATCTTAAAACTGTCATTTGTTTGCTCTAGAATTGCTTTGTTGGCATGGGTCCAGGTCTGAATTTAGCAAGTCCAAGAGCTCAGACTACTAAAATCTTCAGTCCCTGTCCATTTTGAGCTAAGGACTGCAAAAGGCTCCATTACATGATGATACCGCACAATGGTTCTTTGGAAACATAAAGCTAGATCCACAACTATCCTACAGTGATGTATAACCACAGCCAGAACTTTAAAATTCTTGAAGCATAGTATTTAAACACAGAATATGAAATCACACGTACACACGCATACACACAAACCTACTGTCACTTCAAGGAGAGAGGATTAAAAGGAGCTCACAAGATAAGGCCTGGATTTTTTTTTTGTCTAGCATTCATTTTAATTCATTTTCCGCTACTATGTTAAATGAGTTATGAGATCTGAATAGTATTCAAGGGCATAAATCTGTTCTGCAACATAGTCACATTAAAAACATACACAATTCAACACCCTTCATATCTGAAAAAGACTGGAAGTAAATTTTGAAGGGGAAGAAGAGCAACTACCCATTTCAGCCAGCAATTAAAGATGAAATGGGCCAACTGGACAGCCAGCTGGAACTATTATACTAAAAGCCCACCTCTGAATACGTGTATTACATCATACATGGACTGGAACTGGTTTCATCTTTCCTGACTGTTGCAGTGGAAAGTTAGATAAGACAGCACTAGCCCGCAGTGGAAAATCTTATTATTTTTCTTCCAAAGATGTTAAATCATATGAAAAATACACAATTGTAATTGTTTTCCACACACTCACCTGGTTATACTTCCAAGTCATAGATCCTAATTCTTAGCATTTATTTAGAATTTTCCCCTAAGGACCTAAAAGTGCTTTAGGAATCAGTGAATTACACCACAAAATGATTTTTAAAGATAGTATATATAATTAGACCCATTTTATAGGTGAGTACATGCAGAGGTTAATAGACTGACCCAAAGTCACAAGGCACAGTCAGCTGTAGAGTTTTCACTCCCTCCTTCTTACTTCCAGCTACTAGACCACTAGTGCAGTGAGTCTCATCACTCACAGAAAGAGTCTGAAGAATCACAAAACGAAGTGTAGAAATTGAATTATCCCAGCTACCAAACCAGGAGGACCCTTTATTTCAGTTCTGTCTCATAGGGACTGTCTGGCTATGCTGAACAAATGAGAAGTGACATTTGATACAGGTTTAATCAGGTTGCACGTTTATTATTAGATCCCTTGGACTACTGGGCAGATAGCACGTACAGTACAGGACACCCCCTTCTGCCTTTTTTTGCCTCCCATAATTAAGCGAGGCAGGGGAGTGCTTTTACTAGTTTCTCTCCTAACCTCTTTTTCACCTATGTCTCTCTCCAGCAGATTAATAGCAGCGACCTTACAAACCCAAGGGGGATTCAACCAACTCCCCCCATTTCCACCCAGGTCCCCCCCCAGCAAATCCATTGCCAGGACCTTACCCACCACCACCCCTCCCATATGAGGAATAAGGTAGACTACAATAATGGGGAATTGGTTCCCTGCTGTACCAATTATAGTAGTCCTAAACTACCCACAGCTCATACAGTTAGCGAGCACCTCACCTTAAGTGCCTTCCCCAAGCCATATAGCCATTACTGTATGCCTTCCGTTATGGAGTACTTGCACTTAAGATCCACTACACACGTAAATAATGAACTACGAGATACGGCCTACCACCGGTCATGTTCTGCATGAAGAGGGCCCATCTGAACCTGTTGTGAGGAAAGCCAAAAAAAAAAAACAAACACCAACTGCACCTGAACCAAATATGGTGGAAAGGGAAAAATTCCTTCTCCAACCCCTCAACAGGGTGGCTCACGTAATGCCCACAGCAGATACAGACAATAACCTGGTATGTTTCCACTTGAACAGGAAAGAATGGAGGGTGCTAGTGAGCCTGCCCTGTGATAAAAGGGTTGAGGCCCCAGCACAAACTGACCTTTTTAAACCCCTCATTCCTGCGTGTGGAGTGCGCCATCATACTGGTCCCTTTTCCAGCAGTTTTTTGTCGGCCCACCTCCCGCATACCATCATGCATCACTCTATTCTCCCAGTCAGCTTGACAAATACCCCCCAGCTCAGTAGGCAGGGTGGTGACTGCATTGTAAAGTTCTGTACTGCATTTGATGTCCACAGATTAACAGCAACATTCAAATTTTAAGCCCTAATTTTACATAATCTTAAATATTCGCCTCAAAAGAAACTCAAAAACAGACACTAGACGTTAAGAGAAAACTAGAAAAAAATTAAACTTTACTTTATTGTATACAGTATACAGGAATTTAAATTTAAACTGAGTTCATCCCTAAACCAATAGGAAGTGGGGGTGGAATGGGGGGCAGACAAACAATCTAATAATACAGCAGAAACCAGAATTCTTCTGTAGTTCTAGTTATCTGAAACGTGTACTTTCCCTTTTTTTTTGGGTTGGGGGAATTGGTGAATGCTTGAATTTACATACTGTAGACAGCTGTGAAGAGGACTCTTTCTTAACCATGAGCTGCTACAAGATTTGATTCTGCCTACATCAATCCTGGTAAGTTCTTTATATGAGCAACCAAACTGAAGGTAGGACAAGAAGGTAGGGGTTTAACCTGTAGCAGTGGAGATTTAGGGATGTTATTAGAAAAAAATTTTCTGCAAGGGTAGTTGAGCCGTGGAACAGGCTTCCCAGGGAGGTTGTGGAATGGTCTATGTTTATTGGGCCCTGCCTCTGCGAGAAGCTCGACTTAATGACCAACTTTCCTTTCAGAAATACATTTGCATAATTCTGTGAGAGGCTGGCCATCTACTTATAAAATACTTGAAGGTTTTATCTATATGGGACATTTAGACCTTCCTGAAACTGGATCTGATGTTGTAAATCCCTGCACCAGTGTGACTATATTGATTACAAAGAAGCTCCACCCAGATCTAACAGTAAAGAAGGGGCTTTACAAGCACTGACACCGTGTGCCATTTGGAAAGGTTCCTGGAGATGTTACCCTGTAGTCTCTGCCACTCGAAACTGAGGAGTAAAGGGACTTCGAAGTAGCCCAGGCACTTTGCAGTACCTGCGGGTTAGCCGCGGCTACACGCAAACTGACACTTCGAAGTTGCTGCAGGGGAGAATTAGTTTAATGAAGTGTTGCATATGCACTGCGGCATTTCATTAATGATCTCCCGACACCCTACTTACCATGCTCCCTTCGAAATTGGGAGCTAGTGTAGACACAGCCTCTGCTTTTAATACCAAATAGTTGACAATAGTTGGTAGAAATGTTCTGAATACCTTGGAGAGTCTTTAAGAATCATAAAGTCAGATAAGAGTCTATGTTAGTGAAAAGCAATTACTAAAACTAAAAGCAAAGGCATTCTATGCTATGACATTGTTTGTCTTAATTTCAAGTAGAACATTTTAGATTTTAGGATTAGCATAAAGGTCAGCAACCCCAACACACGTACCCAGAATGGCAAGTGAACTAATTTTCATTGGCAAGCAAGGCAGGAGTTCAGCCCCACCCTGCCTCCCTCATGTAGCCGGGAGCCTGTGCGAAGCCATGCTGCCTGCGGATTAACGAAAGACCAGCTAATGCTACCAATCACCACCTAACCACCAATCTGTGCTTCCTTGTTAGTTCTGCACGTTATTTATTAATGAAGCTGAGCTATTCGTGACTTTAAAAAGTATGAACAGCACTTGTACTGTACATAGAGGTCAAAAGGACAACTTTTGGCGCTACACAGTGGCAAGGTTGCTAACCCCTGGATTAGCAGCTGGTAAATGAAAATTAATTTTGTACTGTAAATGACAAATTGTATACACTTTGTATCAATCTGTGCTTCTTTGTTAGTTCTTTGATTTTACAAACAAAAGGAACTGGGCTTTTTCCCCAATATATATTTAAAAAAAAAACTTTAAAACATCTGTGTAAAATATATAATCAGAAGTTAAACTGAACAGGAATGTAGTGGTTTTCCACAGCTGCTCTTCTCTGTCTCAAATTTAAAGATTTCATTGTTTTAAAAATTATATTTCTAAACTTCAGGATTATAAAGCAAATCTCTGGCTATGTCCTGATTTGATACTAATCTAGAGCCAGACAAAGACAGCTCCTGTGCAAATCTGATGATTATTTAAACAACATATAATTACTTCATTGCAATCTTTTAAATCATAGTGTGGAGTTAGTAATTGTGTATGACCAGTTTGCCCCGACATCAATAATTTTATCCCTGTATGGAGGGAATTAATATTTGGAGGCTCCTAAATCTTTATCTAGTTAAACACTAAGCTTCAAGGAAAACATTATGTTATGTAGACAGTAATTATTTTTCTTTGTGATGTAATTATTTTATTATATGAACTTAATGTATGGTTTATGAAATATACTGCAATAATTAGAATAAGATGACATAAAAATTTTAAAATGTGAATAATCATGAAAGTAAATATTTCACATAAGACATTAGGATAACCTGGATGATGAAAAGTTCAAAAATTACAAAGTCTTGTATATTCTTTTCAAATATGAACAACAGTGAATATAACACTGATAAAACATGGTGAGAGAATTTGGAATTAACTTCTGCATTGGAAAGCTGATTCTCAGTACTCTGTGGGCAAAAAGGAAATAATACACATTTTTGTGGCTATGAACACTAACCCAAAAAAAAAAATTGGTCTGGGCTTATTGCTGCTTAAAAACATGAAGCAATTGTACTAGTCATGTCTTCTACTTAGTTTCTTGGGACTAACTTCCCATTTCGTTTTCTCTTTCTCTTTCTTTCTTGCACAGGAAAAATCAGAGGGCTGTTGTTGTTGTTGCTGTTGTTTTTTAAAGACCAAGATTTCTACAAATACTTAAGCCTTCTATATCTTCTTTATTTAGGCTACATCTACACCAGCCCTATTCTGGTAGGGACATGCAAACTCAGCCTCTCAGTGGTCAGTGTCTACCACTGTACTCCTTGCGAGATGGAAGCAGCAAGGGAGGTTGACAGGAGAAACTTTCCTGTCAACCTTCTTCAGTGGGGATGGCCAGGTAAGTTGATTGCAGATACATCCATTTTGGCTAAGCAATTGCCATAGTTAGAATTGCATATCTGCACTCGACTTTCTTTCACTAGTGTAGATATAGCCTTAGTCACAGTGGCCATTAAAAATATCTTTTTTTACTAAATAATGTCTATGCAGGTTAGTTTACAACAGCCTACTTTTCCTCTTTTACCTCAAACAACACTTTTCTTTTTCTGTATCATATAGAGAATGTGAAATAACTTCTATAACCTCTTATTGAGCATCCTCGGTCTCTTCTATAAATGATTCACAAACCAGGGTCAGAACAAGGCACAGCACAGAGAAAGCTCTAGTGATATTAAAAGATAAGATCCTTGCAGCCATTTATACAGATAAGATCTTTATGCTAGATCTCTCTGCAGTCGTTGACACAGTGGACCACAAGGTAATACTACCACCATTGCCTACTCAACATAACAGAAAACAAAGTAGACCTACAGCAGCCCCCCTCATTCATCTACATATGAGAGTGATGGCGGCTAACTGTTCCTTTTCTCTGAAGGAACTCATCTGTGGGGTCCCATAAGGATCCATACTATACCCACTTCTCTTCAACATCTACATGTGACTATGGGGGGCGGGGGGGGGAGAGCGCGCATGGCCTCAGCTTCCAACAATAGGCTGATTACACTCCAATACACATCTCATTGTTTCTGAAACCAATGATGAAATTGAGGCATAGCCTCCACCTGCTACAGCATGTGGCTGCCCCACTTCTCCCTGGCTTAGGGCATTGTGAACACATCAGGCCTGTCGCTCTGCTGGCTCCCAGTCAACTTCTGATACCTGTTTCAAGTCTTGATTTTAATTTTCAAAGAAATCAATAAATCAAGCCCCAGCTACATCAAAGACTGAATTTCAGTTCGTCAACCCTGATGACAGCTGTGCTCCCCTGGAACAAGCCCAGGAGAAAGCATGCAAGAGCTTGAGAAAAAACAATTCCTCATTGAAGAGATTTGGCGACGAAATAATCTTCCCATGGAGATCAGGTGAATCTAGAGACTAACCAGCAACAGGAAATATTGCAGTGCCATCATAAACGATTCTTACATATAGAAAATCCCTTTTATTTCTAAACTCCTACCAATCCTTCTGCTCTTCCTCCAAAAAATCCTCTCCTCTAATCAGAGTTCTGCCCCTGAAAAGGGAGTGTACCTCACTCCCAGAAGTCCACTAGGGAGTTCATTATTGCTATTAATTTGATGTCAAAGGGACTAAGACAGTATGTGATGGTCATCAATATAAAAACACTTAAACGAGACAAAAAGTTCAGAGACCCAGTCCCAGTTTAATACATCAGGACATTATGCGCAGAACACCCTTCAGTGTTAATAGGAATTTTCTATCCAATTCTCCCACAAACTGTAAAGCAGTCAAGAGTTATACACTTCCATCATTGCATGACTGAAGGTAGGTAAGTCCAGCAGAATTAGGTGAGGGCCGTAGCCTTGACAGATACTTAGTCCCAAATTTTCAAATGTGGTCTCATTTTGGGTGCCCAACTTGAGAGTCCCCGAGCCTGAATTTTAGAAGGGCTGAGGCCCCACACCTCATGGGGAATGGATGGTCTTGAGTTGGATTTTGCCTCAACCTCTCTGCCTGCATACCTCCATCTGTAAAACTTACAGACACCAACGTCCCCAAGAATAAACCAACAGAGATAGACACACACACATTGGGCTTGCTTCTCCACTGTCTCATCTCTTCTGTAACCATTACACAAGTGTAAAAGTGAGGGTGAAGTTACTTGCAGCCAGATAGTTAAGTATGTGCCTGTTCACATGCGTAAAGTTAAGCATAAGCTTAAGAGGCTTGTGGAACTGCACAATAGGTGGGAATTAATGTTCATTATCCATCTTGTCATCTTAGCTTGATACGGTCCGGCAATGGCTGCACTCCCAAGCAGGACATTTTTAGAAAACACAATTTATTAACTTTTCATTGGTACCTTTAGACTGAAGCTATTAAAATAAAAAGGTCAGAATTTTCTAAAGAACAGAAGGATAATCTTATCATTCAAATGCAAAGAAAAGTGATCTGAGTTCTAGCCCAGGCTAAATTAACAGGTCAAAATTATTAACATGTCCACTAAATTGGAGTGCCTCAGTGTTTGGCTGCCCCAGACAAGGCACCTATGAAAGCGGTACTGAGCACTTGCTGGTCTGAGAAAAAGGAGTGCCAGGATGCACAGAGAAGTCAGGACTCAGATATCTCAAACTGAGCAATCAAAACTAGTGGAGGTTTTTGAAAATGTTGGTCTCATCTTCTCTGTCTCTTATTTTCCCCACCTGGAAAGGGGATGGAGAACATCTCACAGGTTCATTGAGTGGTGGGGAGCAATTTTGAGACCCTCCTTCACAAGATTATACAAATAATCGTCTTTCCATCAGGCTCCTGCCTCCCACTGGAAAAAAAATTATAGAACATGGCCTTCATACACTTAAAAATTATTCATTAACATCACAATTTATTAATGAACAATTATATAGATCTGAAAATGTATATAGTGCTCCACAAAACATAGGACACACAGAGCTACTGTCCTAAAAAATTGACCGTTTTTTCTAAGTCAGAATTAGAGTTCATTAAATACCACTATTGCATTGCATGTTTTTGGAACAATTAAAATCTTATGTTTGAGGTAGAGTCATAAAAGTGCCTTATATGAATTGCGTTGTGTCTCATCAAGTACACTCACCCTGTCGTATTTAAAAATGTGCACATTCTGAACTAATTCGCAATGAGGTTTCCTTGACTTATCTACGATTTGCAACTTGCACATCCTTAATTAGCCTGGTTCCTACTGAATACTTAAGGAATAATAACCACATTGATTAGAAGTGGCCAGAAATGTTCTGTGGCAAAATGTTGTTGTCCTCTACTGTGTGTCTGAGAAGGGGCTTATTGATGAATGAGTAAGACTATAACGTGAAAGAACAAGCAAACACTACAGAGGGCTCATCAGGACAATGCGTCAGTGTTCCCAATATATCCTAGAAAAGAGAGCACGGTTTAAATGAAAAGACCATTTGTATGCATTCAATGAAATCTTATTTGTACACACAGAAGATTAAGCTACCCTAAGGCAGACAGGCAGCAGTGTTTGGCATCAGGGAGGTGTGGTCTATCCCTAAAAACTTAGATTGACTTAACTACACTGTTCAAGGCTGTGAAAAATCCACACCCTGTACAGCCCAATTATGTGGGCCTAACCCCTAATTCAGACCTAGCTAAACGGACCAAATAGTTCTTCAGATCAACCTATCTGCTGCCCATCAAGGGGATGGATTTACTATGGCAATGTAAAAACCTTCTGCCCCTGTATAAAATGTTTAGGCTGCAGTGCTTCAGCTGTGCCCCTACACTGCAAGTGGAGTAGCTGTACCTGAAAAACAGCTAGAATAGAATTAAATGGAGTGCAGCTTGCACAACAGAATGAATGTGACGCAAACAAAAGGTCTGATTATTTTACTCCACAACAGAAATTGTGTGGAGTAAATGAATTCAATATACAGTCATCTGATCTACAGCAGTGGAAAAGAGAAAGATTAAATTTTCATTCAACTCTACCCGTTTCCTAGAGCAATATGCTTAGCGCAATGGAGTGATTGCACCATTTAGCTATTTGGTTATCTGAAGTCTAGACTGAGCAAGTATTTTTTTCTATTCAAAACTTACAGATTTCCAAAGATCATTTGCCTTCCTGAACTCCTTGCCTGTTAAAAATCTTTCTCCCAGTACACTTTTGTATGGTGCTCATGTCAAGCCACATCAAAGTTCACAGGAATCCTGCATATGTGAATCCAAGTTTAACCAAGGAAAAAAAAAAGACTCAGATTTTTATTATGTGACTTTTATTGGAACATTCCCTTCATGTCCCTACATACAGAAAAGTGTCTGGATTCACTTACAGCTGCACCGACTCCCACACATCTGCCTTCTCATTGTAGTAATTACCTTTGCTCACCGGATACCTTTTCTTTTTCCATCCCCCTCTCCGTCTTTCACCTTTAAATGCATGATGAAGATCAAAAGCTCAGCCTTCAGATGTTCCAGAACAAAGATATCAGGTATCAGTTATGCTTTGAAGTTGCTTAGATATTTTCCCTTATCTGACTTTATTCTAAAATCAACAATGCCACTGAAATTCTCTGGATTTTAAAGTATCTAGAGCAGAAACTACACACAGTTTTGCTCACAATTACACTTATGAAACAGTTGTGGTGTTGTGTGAGGTGTAACCAATGGTGGGCTCTTATTTTCATGCTCATGTGTGTATGCTTACAGCACACCATTTGTCCAAGAGCCATGTTGCACTTTAACAGACATAACGTAAGGTACAGCCTAGTTTCCTAGCAACATAACCAGGACATTAAAATAAACTTTGGATCTGCAAGGTTCAAGTTTATTACATAAACTGCTTAACAGGCTGCATGACTGAAAACAGTACCTGTCAGACCCTAAAGGTACTCAGTGTTTCCAGCAAGCACTGACTACCCTTAACTCCAGCTGAAGTCAGTGGGATTAAGGGTTTTCAGCAGGTAGCAGCAGAAGGGTTTAACAGTGTCAAAATCTTAATTTTAATAAAGAAGGCTCTTCCAGCCACACTATGAAGTGAGGCATATTTGGACTGAGCAGCCTGTAAGTTCAACCATTCTGCAAAGCTTTCAAGAGTACATCTTATTATGATTTTTATGGTGGAGGCCTAACCCTGCTCCAGTTGAAGATAGTGATGAAGCTTCCGTTGACTTCAATGGAAACTGAACTGGGAATAATATACATAGAGTCATGAACCACAAAGACTGCAAAAGATGATTATATGCCTTGGTAAAGCTTTCCCTTCTGCAGGGAAAACTATTTTGGGTGATGCAGGTTCGGGTATTTCTAAAAAGGAGTGTGGCACAAAAGGAAGGAAATAAAACACATAGCTGACATATCGCCTACGAGCTTGTCACGACTAAGGTTAACATACAAAACTAGGCCTGCGGAAAGGACCAAAGGGGGAATTATCCTTGAGCCTGGCATTTCAGAGGCTCAGAGCTCTGGCCGCCACTATTTTGGCAGGCCCAGGCCCCTTTGAATTTCTGACACTGCACACAGCTGTGATGGAGGATGGCACAGTGGGCTAAATGCCATAACACGACTAATTAGGACGTATTTGTTTCAGGGTCTTAGGCACTTCACACAGATGCTGCAATGGACATTGGCAGGATTTCCAGGGCAGAATCTCAACCATTTTTTTTAGTCTGACTGATAGCAGGTATCAGGAAAGTCAGTAAAGAAAAGTATAGATGCACATGAGGAAGCAGGGCCAAACTTCAACACAAAAAGCTTGGACACAATGGGCATTAGGATTAATATAAGACATGGGAGAAAGAAACAAGTGATCAGAAATATTTTCCAAGGTACGTAATAGTCAAACCATTGGGATTTAAAAGTATGCGGGATGAATCCAATGCACTAGAAATGAACAAAGGAACATTAAGGCCCAGGGCAGTGGAACTGCATTTTCATTCAAGATATTTCCCATACCAAATTACTGATCAACCAAAAAAAGATACTACAGGTTGCACCTCCCTCATCCAGCACCCTCAGGACATGACCAGTCCCAAATGAAGGAATTTGCTAGGTGACAAGAGGTCCCCTCCCTCCAGCCCCTCAGCCTGCTGCTGTTTCCTGCCACCAGCTCCACTTCCTCACCGCTGCCCCCCTCAGCCCATCTCCAGTCCCGGCAGTCCCTTACCTCTGGCCTGCCCCTTGACCCTGAATGCTGCCAGGCTGCTGGATGAGGCCCCAGCCCTGGCTGCAGCTGCAACCAGGTTGCTGGATGTGACCCCAGCTGTGGCCAGGCTACTGGACACAGCTCTGGTCCTGGCCCAGGCTTCAGACATGGCTGGGCTGACGATCCAGCCCTGGCCCCAGCTCCAGCCCTGGCCAAGCTGCCAACCTGGCTCTAAAGACACAAGCCCCATCAGGTTTCCTTTCATGGGGGCTACCGGCCCCCTTGTTGCAGAGTACCTGCCCAGTAGGGCTTCCAGGCCTCATCCTAACAGACTCCAGGCCCAGCACTTTCTGGTACAGTAACATTCCTGGTCATGCCAGATCACAATGTTGCCTTACCAGAGAATCTCCATTTTGGGAGGTGCAATCCATTCTGTAATTAGTTCAGGCCAGAGCTTGCTCATTAGCATTCCAGTTGTCCTGATGGTACAGAAGCAGCCCTAAGTGAAATCTGAATAGGAAAAGTAGCATATCCCTCTGCTTGTATTTTGTATATTGTATTATTTTAAGTTCTGAATAGTAACAGAGAGAAAGCCGCGCTAGTCTATATACTATCAAAACAAAAATGCACTCAAGTAGCACTTTAAAGATGAGTCTTTAAAGTGCTACTTGACTGCTTTTTTGTTTTAATTTCTGAGAGCACTTACAGAGTTAGGCTGAGGCTAGTGATGGCTGAGTGGACTTAGATACAGCACATTATTCTCTGGAGAGATGTACTAACTATTTCTACTTTTATCTCCTTGGATGGGGCCAGAGAGGAAAATGGTGATGCACGTGGCCTGTGCCATTCATTTTGAAACTGCACTTCCCAACGTACCTCATCATTTAATAATCAAACCATTGGGAGAACTATAGTCAGATGCGACTTTGCATAACTGCAAACAATGTAGTACACCTATGGGCTGAAGCTCTGAAATACAAATGCTAGTCTGTTCCTGTCAAAAAGCATTGCCAAGATATATAATCATTTTCTACTGAGCACTGATTGATAGAAGATTAAAAAAGAAATTAAATTAGGTTCTGTAAATAACCTAATTTAACCACTGAAATTAGGCATCACTACAGAGAAACTGATATTGACCTCTGGGAGAATTTTAAGATTCATATAATTTCTCTCTCTTAACCATGACAAAAGCCCCTTTTTAAAAATCACTACTCTCTGAAACCACAGGTTGTTTACTATGATGCACAAAAGAGTTTCTTAAAAATGAATGATTGATTATCTTAAATTTGAGTCTTTTCCAATAAGCCACGTAATCTCATTGCCAAACACAGGGCCCCTTTAACCTTCAACACACAAACTTTTTGCATAGCTCTGATCTTGAACTAGGGACAAAAAGAGCCCACAAGTGTTACATGGCCCCTCTCCCAATCCCAAGAATGATGATGGGATCCAACTTTTGGCTATAACTTTTCCTGTTTTCATCCAGAGGAGTGAGAGAAAAAGGGGAGGTAGTACAGCATTATCCGCATAGAGAAAATGATAAGACATGATAACTGCACGATCAGCCTGGATTCTGCATGTGAAACAACTGTTAAACATGACTGTAGGATCAATTCTCTCATGACTTATTTAGTCTGTCTCCCAATGACTGGCAAATTCATATCTGCACTTTTGGAAAAATGCAAAGTAATCCCTCACACAAACATGTATTCACTATATGTTAAACTAGCTGTATCTTTCCCGAGATGAAGTTCTGACTAAAAATGTTTGACTTGGGAAGCCTGACGTAGGGGATGAAAACATGGTGATGCCCTACTTAAATTCCACCAGGTACCCATTACTGATAACATGATCAGCAGTGAAATGATGATGTAAACATTTTAAATTATTACTACAATGCCTCACAGTTTTGCTTGCCCCATTTGTTACTTATAGAAAAGGACAGGAAGCCTAGCCCAGGGGTTGGGGGTGATAGCCTGTGATTGAGGAGTCATCCAGAGTTCTGCTAAAAATTTACTGGGTGACCTTGGGCAAGTTCCTTAGTGAGTTAGGTGCCCAAATACCTTTGAAGATCTTTGAGGATTCCTTACATCACAATACTATTGTAAGGATAAGCACATTAAAGTCTGCGAGGCATGCAGATTCTGGAGTCATGGTGAATTCTAAGTAGCTAAGATTGATAGATGGGTCTTGCTTCTTGAACTCTCAGGTTTTTTTTTAATGGGAGAAGCCAAACACAGACTTAATTACACAATGGCTTGGCAGTGTTCTTGTAAGCAATGACCCTATCAGGAACAGTGGCTGGAAAAGGAGAGATGGAGTCTTGATACTCATGTGCAGTAGGCTAAGGGATCAAGGGAAAGGGATCAAGATCTACACACTAAAATTACAATCCTCGCTTGCCACTGCAGGATTTTTCCCTATACTACATTTACTATAGTTTTAAAAGTCCAATCTATGATTTATTTATTTGTATTAACTAGAAGCCCCAGTCATGGACCAAGATGTTTGTATCTAGTGTTTATCACAAATGCTGTGCTATACATCATTTCCCTTGGGAGACAATTTCACAGACTAAGAGATCTCAGCCACAGAGTGAAGATTTTCCTGTTTTCAGTCTAAATTTGACAGTGTTAATTTCATCCCATCACTCCCAGCTGAATTCCTTTGCTTTACATATTTCTAATACTGAAGTGCCAAAAAGTGAATGATTTTTTTTTCTGAGTGCAATTGCGCTAGTACAGTTTATAAGAAGAGATTATTGCTTTTTGTGCCTCCAGATAAGCAGTCCAAAACTACATTGGCCATTTTTTAAAGACATCATATGATGACAAGCTCATTTCTAGTTTCATGTTTAAATACTGTAGATAGTAAAATACTCATTTATACTGCGTGTGGATAAAGTACTGCTTTAGTGCTACAACCAGGAGTGTGTATTACTCTATACCGTCTACGCTATAGAAATAAAGCTATTGATATAACAGCTCCTACATGCTCCTCTTCTTGGCAAAAGGACAGTGCAATGCTGTGAAAAGACTCCATTTTAGAATGGTGTAGGGTTTTTCTGAGATAGAGGTTCTCAAACAGTGGTCCATGAGCTCCATTCAGGTGGTCTGTGGGTAGTTCCCTCTAAGGTACACACGTGGGCTGATGCACATGAGAGAAAGAAGAGTTGCTCACCCATTTAGTAGCTTGTAGGCATGGTTGGATCCTCACATGTAAGGTGAGGTGGTGGCCTAGGGGTGAAATGGAAGGTAGGTGGGAGGAGGCAGTAGGATAATGTGGGGGAAATGGGAGATATGTGAGGGGCAATGGTCTGAGAATGGGATGGGGTCGGGGGAATTTGGGACATACAGGGCTCGTGTGGCCACAGAAAGTGGTGACTTTCCCCAGCTCCGGGGTTGCAGATGCTGGGGAAGATGGCCCTCCTCCCAGGTTCCGCGCTATGGTTTCTGTGGCAGGGAGAGTCTCCTACCGAAATTAAAATATGAGCTGTGTTTTCTTTGCAGAACAAAACTTTATTAAGGTTTGTTTTTATATAGCGCTTTTATCCAAAACATTTTACAACAGTCAGCTACCAGTATAAGCAACACTTGGAAAAATCATAAAAGTGGTGCCTAGGCCCTCAGCAATTTTCAGGTGGTCTATGAAAAGAAAATGTTTGAGAACCACACCTTTCTGAAGAGATAAGAGATCCTCAAAACAGAACCATCACCACAGTTCGTGAAGATGCCAAGGGCTGAATATGGATACCAAAATAAATGTTCAATAAACCCCAGAAACAGTCCTTTTAAATCCAGGTTCAGAACCAGAGGAAGTGATCATTGCCTGTGCTGTATATGCTTTATGCATAAATTTATTTTGAAAAGGTATGAATCCAATAACTTTCGCCAATGTAAATGTCACTAAAGCCACTCACATCTAAACCACCTTTTATGACTCAAATGCTTTTTTTCCAGTAAGTAGTCTTATTGAAGGCAGAGGAACAAACCATCCCACTGCATAGTGAGAAATTCAAGTATGGTAGGCAACCAGCTTGGCTTAACAGGGAAATCCTTGGTCATCTTAAATGCCAAAAGGATGCATATAAGAAATGGAAACGTGGGCAACTGACTAAGGAAGAGTATGGCTGGAGACTGCCAGGCAGTAATCAGGAAATCGAAAACACAATTGGAACTGCAGTTGGCGAGGGATGTGAAGGGTAACAAGAAGGGTTTCTATAGGCATGTTAATAAGAGGGTTATCAGGGAAGGTGTGGGGCCATTACTGGATGAAAGAGGTAACCTAGTGGCAGATGATGCAAGAAAAGCTGAAGTACTCAATGCTTTTTTAGCCTCAGTCTTCGCGGACGAGGACAGCTCCTACATCACAGTGCTAGACTATGCAGTATGGGAAGGCTGAGGGCAGCCTTCAGTGGGGAAGGAACAAGTTAAGAGCTACCTAGAAAAACTAGATGTACATGCTCCATGGGTCTAGATTTAATGCAAACCAAGGGTACTGAGGGAATTGGCAGATGTCATTGCTGAGCCTTTGGCCATTATCTCTGAAGACTCTTGGAGATCAGGAGAGATCCCACATGAAAGGAAAAAGGCAAATGCAGTGCCCATCTTTAAAAAAGAAAAGAAGGACAATCCAGGGAACTATAGACCAGTCAGACTTACCTCAATCCTGGGAAAAATAAAGGAGGGTATCCTCAAGGTATCCATTTTGGAGCACTTGGAAGAGGGGAAAGTGATCAAGAGCTGTCAACATAGATTCAACAAGGGCATTTCGTGCCTGCCCAATCTGATTAACTTCTATGACAAGGTAACAGGCTCTGTGGATATGGTGAAGTCAGTGGACGTGATATACCTTAACTTCAGCAAAGCTTTTGATACAGTCTCTCACAACATTCTTGGCCATAAGTTGAGGAAGTATGGATTGGATCCATGAACTGTAAGATGGATAGAAAGCTGGCTCAATGGTCAGGCCCAATGGGTAGTGGTCAATGGCTCAATACCTGAATGGCTTTTGGTTTCAAGCGGAGTGCCGCAAGGCTCATTTCTGGGGCCAATGTTGTTCAACATCTTTACTAATGACCTGGATGATGGACTGGATTGCACCCGCAGCAAGTTTGCAGATGACACTAAGCTAGGGGGGGAAAGGCAGATACGTTGGAGGGTAGAGATAGGATCCAGAGTGACCTGGATGAATTGGATGATTGGGCCCAAAGAAATCTGATGCAGTTCAACAAGAAGCGTAGAGTCCTGCACTTGGAACAGAAGAATCCCAAGCATTGTTATAGGCTGGGGACTGACTGGCTAAGCAGCAGAACAGCGGAAAGGGGTTATGGTGGATGAACGGCTGGATATGAGTAAACCGTGTGCCCCTGTAGCCAAGAAGGCTAATGGCATATTAGGGTACATTAGGAGGAGCATTGTGAGCAGATCTAGAGAATTGGTTGCCCCCCTCTATTCAGCACTAGTGAGGCCATATCTGGAATAGTGTGTCCAGTTTTGGACCCCCCCAGTATAAAAGGGATGTGGATGTGCTGGAGCAGGTTCAGCAGTGGGCAACAAAACTGATCAAGGGGCTGGAGCACATGACCTATGAGGAGAGGCTGAGGGATTTGGGCTTATTTAGTTTACAGAAGAGAAGACTGAGGGGTGATTTAATAGCAGCCTTCAAATTCCTGAAGGTGAGTTCTAAAGAGGATGGAGAGAAACTTTTCTCTGTGGTTACAGATGGAAGAAAAGGGGCAATGGTCTGAAGTTACAGAAGTAGAGGAGTAGGCTGGATATTAGGAAAAACTGCTTCGCCAGGAGGGTGGTGAAGCACTGGAATGTGTTGCCTAGAGACGTGGTGGAATCTCCATCCCTACAGCTTTTTAAGTCCCAGCTTGACAAGGTCCTGGCTGGGAAGATTTAGTTGGGGTTGATCCTGCTTGAAGCAGGGGGCTGGACTAGATGACCTCCTGAGGTCCCTTCCAGCCCTATGATTCTATGATTGGGGTTAATACATTTCAGTCAAACACAAGGATTTAGTAACTCCACGATTTTTAGAAATAAAAGCATCAAAATGTCGAGCTTACAGTAAGGATGGGATGAGAAAAATCAATTAACAGCTATAATTCCATTCACTGAAGTTTCCATATGAGATGGAATGCCCATTTTCAGTTCTTGATAGACTGATACAGAACAAATTTTCATAAAGTCACATCTTGTTCCAAAGAACAATTAGCTTGTTATTTAAGACCATGAGATATCTCCCAATCTGCTCAAAAATTAAAATTGTACATCTAAGACACAGCCTTGTACCAGTATGTTGAGAGGCCTGGATACCATATTCTTGCAAGTCCTTTCCCATGTAGGCAGCTGGTTCTAAAGCATGAAGAAGATAGTGCATGCGTAAAAAATGCAGGGTGAGTACAGCTTTAACAAAACAGATCCAGTATTATATCAGACATTTTCAAAATCACTTTTCCTTTGAATACGTCAGAGATCTAGTTCTTTTTATTCTTTCTGTTTACATATAACAGTTTTCCTCAAAGTCTCACCCAAGCAAATATGCTAAACAGTTTCTTCTAATCTATTGAATCAAATCTATTGTGAAAGATCACAGGCTTTTAACCTCTGTCATTCTTGTTATATTAATAACCCTTTCTCCTTCTCCAATAATTATGCATGCAGAACACGGACCACTATGAAAGTCCCCTCAATAAATGAGTAACTCCCTAAGAATTAGAATGGTTCCACAGCCAGTGGAAGCAGAGAGGGTGGAAATGGAGATTCATGACTGATACTTTCTTCAAGTACATTGTCTATAAGGTTCTTAGGTTAGCTGATCAGAGTTAATGAAATGCTAAAAGAATTCCCAAATCCAGGTCTCCTTGACTTACTTGACAAGACTATTTTGCGTAAACAATCATTAAAGTCTTTAGACTGGTCACATTGGGCTTATCCTTGTTAACAAACTGTAGTGTGAATCTCCAATTACATAACATTACTTTGGTCCTTGTCTAAATTTTAGCTCAGGGAATTATTATTTCAACGAATACTCTTATAAAGTGCGAAGTGATTTCCTCCCCGCAATGGCCTCAGAGGTAAAAGCAATGAATACCATATCAGAAATATTCAACATAATGCAGGATTGGACCTTATGTAAGAGAGATTAATTACAAAACTTCCACTGGCTTAATAATTGAGTAAAAAATGCTTTTCTTGCTTCCATTCCTCTTTTACTCACAGTATTGGCATACTCTGTAAACATCTTCAATCCTCTGCAATTCTTTTTGTATAGCTATAAATATTTTAATGTATGACATCAGTACAGCACATTTTCCCTTTGCTTCGATCACTTCAGTTAGGATGGGGCCTGTGTTTTTTCTCACTGCCTTTAGTACTTGATACTTGGCAACCAATTTCATTGTCTCAACATATTCCTCTTTCTTCCAGTGGGGAAGAAAGCAATATGCAATTATTTTTATTTATTGTTCTTGATAATTGGCTTTATTTTCAGTCACAATGGATCTGATTATCCTGGAAAATGAAATAAAACACATAAAAAAACCATTAAGCAATTTTTATCTCCAAGTTAGAAGGGCAGTGAAAATAACCAGAAGGATGAGATAAGTAGTAATTTTAATTTGAAGGCTAAAATCCTTATTTAAATGTCTCTTGAAAATGATACTGCTCACAATCACAACAATTTATTTCGCTGTATTCCTGGGCTTTTCACTTACTAAAGAGGCTAATCTACACCAAGTAAAGGAATAATTTACAGTATCTCCAACAGCTTAGAAGCCCAATCCTACTGCCAACAAAGACAGTGACAAAACACCCATTCAGTTTAATGGGAGCAGGATGTGGCTCCAAATTCCAATTCAGGCAAGGCTGAACTATGTCTCTCAACATGGACTTGAGCAAAAGGTGGTGCATATGTTGCACCCACTGAACAGTACCACCAGACAGCATTCTGCTAGCTGAGAAACCAGTGTTCCCTCTAATTGGTTCCATCCACGTGTAGAATAAATTTTGTTATGGGCACCAAAGTGCAGCAATAGACACACATGATACCAGCTTTTAGGGCTCTGCTGATCACTGCAGTGACACCTGAATCTTTCCTGGGTGGCCAGACAAGTGCTCAGCTTACAGGGAACATTGGACACAACTCTTTTCCTGCTTTCCTATGCTCAAGGTGAGAGAGAGTAATAGAGGGCGGTAATTTTGCTACTGGGCTATGCTAACAACTCAGCTCCTGCTATTTTAGATATACTGGCAAGCATGACAAATGCAGAATTTTTGCCTCTTCCCCATCCTGCCTTGTCTGCTCCTCAAATCCTTATTCTGGAGAGATGGGTAGTAGTACCCATTAACTCCCATGTACCCAAAACCTAGTTCCCACTCCCCTACGCAGGCATGTAGCTCAAGTCCCCATTTAGCCCCTTGTTAATCGAGTTTCTCAATCAAGTAGGAGTTTAAGCAATCACACTGTTCTTTAGTAATCATGTGAAGAACTAGCAATAGGTACTTTCCAGTGCTTTCTGTAACAGTAATCACATATGCGTATATAAATTACAAATGTAACTGACTAGATACTAAGCCAAATTTACTTGGGGTGAAATGATAGAACAGCAATCACTTAATATATATATTTCAGGCCTGGAAATTCATACTTATTCATTCCAACTACAAGTATTGGTCTGCAGCTTTTATTGCTCATTTGTGGTGAACAGATATTGAAGTGCTAATCCATATTATTAGTCAAAGCAGACACAGAAATGACCAACCTAATGACATACAGAGATATCTTAACTAGAATGAGAATGCAGACTATCAAGGTTGTGTAGAATAAAAATGCAAATCCCTTTCTGAATGAATAAATCAAGAGCAGCTTGTTCTGAAGCAAACTAATTAAAGGAACATAAATTAGTCCTCAGTCCTCTCTCTAGCCAAGGGTGTTTAAATAGAGATAAACATGTTAATTAATGTAGCAAGATGTTTTATGAGAGGAGTCCTAGAAACAGAATTATATAGATTGACAGTAAATTCAAAGAGTTACATGGGATGTTAACTAGGACAGAAACTGTCATAGAGGACACAAGACAAACACACAAAAAAGGTTGATGGTCCATGGGGGGGGAGTTTGGGGGGCAAGAGGATTAAACATAGGATAGATTTATGGCTAAGGCACTGGTCTAGCTCTTACAAGATGTGGACTGAGTTCCGAATCTGTCACCCACTTGCTGTGTGATCTTGGGCAAGCCACTTAAAGATTTATACATGGGAATTGTTCCACTAAAGTCAAGTTAAGCATGATGTGCAAGGACTGGGGCCTTAAATTTTTCTGTACCTCCGTTTTCCATGCCAAGTCCTCAAATGCACAATGTTTGCATACAGAGCAGCTAAGCAGAGTGTTACATGGATCCTGGGCTCACCACAGGCCTAAATGGTCCCCAAAGTAATGTAGAGAAGCTTAAGGGATTACTCAAAATAACACTGAGTACGCTATGTCTCAACCCCTCCCATCTGAAATGAAAGGCACAGCGAAGTCGGGAAGCAGCACAGCTTCACTCTGACCTGTTTGAGGACTCCCCTCTACCATAGTAAATGGTCAGGTACTCTTTAAGACTGCTTTACAGGGCTTTGTGCAGCTGAGATAGCAACCAGTAGCTAAAGCTGAAGCTAACGAGCTAACCCTCCACATCTAAAGAGGAGATAAAAGTATTTCTTTTATATTCCCTAGCTCACAGATGTGTTGCGAGGCTAAATTCTCTGTTTATGGCGTTCACCAATATCTGCACTGAAATCTCCAACAGAATCAATGATACTTCTTCCAATAAAAGTATCAAAGTTTACTTGGGGTTAAAACTTCTATATTTTTATAACATAATATTAAATGTACCAATACATTATATCCTGCTAGTGCATTAGTATAAAAAGAGAATTGAATATAAAACCCAAAGCTGCCTTCAACTATTATGTATCTACACATACAGAGAAAGGAAGAATACAATACAACACAATACAATACATATAGAGAAAGAAAGAAAAACCATCGCCCAAAAGGACAGCATAGAAAGTTTAACAGAAAGAATATGACAATTAAGATCTCCAATGATACTATGACTTACATAACAGTTCACATCTTTAAAGTATGGTTCAAACCTGACCCTCACATAGCACCTCTGCGAAGTATTATCCCTGTTATACACAGTGAGATGGAAGCTCAAACTATTTTAAAATGGCATCAAATTTTAATTGCTTTAGGTATTTTTTTAGACCGCTTAGGATGGCATTGACCTGTAATGCAGGCCAAACTCAATGGAAGCTGCAGGTAAAAAGACCTCTCACTATCAGCCCACTTCTAATTAGGGGACTCTCTATGAATTGAGGAACCTAAAAGGCATTGTGGGTAAAATACTGGCACCACTGAAGTCAATAGGAAAACTGGTATTGACTTTGATTAAGACAGCAATTACCTGCAGTTAGGCAGGATTGGTCCTGCCAAACAGAAATCCAAAATTAGAGGTTTTTAAAGTTCAAAAAAAGCATTAGAAAAAAGCAGACAGACAGCTAGGCAGATGAGTTACATTGATAAAATGTAATTCTTTTATCCTGAAACTTAAAAGGATTAAATGGCTTTTTCTGTCTGGTGCTTTGATTAACATTTATCATAAATAAGCCTAGAACAGTGCATAAAGGGAATAGGCTGTTTGGAAAAAACATACAGAGCAGTGCCTTTATTATTACTACTATTATTACGTTCAGTTAGAGTGCTCAGATCCTAGCTCGATTCCTTTATCTTTCAGAGACAGATGAGCCTTCTGATTGGGGATTTTTTAAAGTATAAAAACCAATTACTCTCCTTTACTGAAGGTAAATTCAATTTCTTTTTGATGCTCTGTTGTGCATCTCGGACTAGAGCCTTCAAATTATGACTAGTGCAGAGTATCCTTACTCCCTCAAACAAAACAGATGATATATTTGTCAACCTGTGACTTCTAGAATTATAGCGTGAGCACAGTCTGAATAATTCACTCATGCAGTGGCAAGTGAAAAAATTTCCCTGGTTAATGGGGAGAACTAAATCTGAACCATCAATTTCTGGAGCATTTAAGCATCAATATTTTTAAAGTTTCCAGCACTGATGCTGTCTTGATAATGTGAACCAGTGAAGTGTTGTTTTCCTGGGTCTTCAAACAAATGGCACTAGTGGGGCTGCCACGAGCAGACTGCAATCGCTAAGAGCGGCCGTTTTCCCACTTCCACTAAAAACTTGGACAAGAGACAGATCAGTTTCACTCTCCTTGGAAAAAACTATAAGCCTTAGAAGAAATGAACGCTAGAACTATTAGTAAGAGAGGATGGTATACAATATGGTTATGTCCACAGTTCAAATCAACGAGCACTTTGCTGGCAGTTGTAGCAGAAAATATAAATATCAGCAACATGAAATCTGAATTACCCTCAGTTCCATCAAGGAGTAAGGTCCATTAGTGGGACAGTATACAGAAATGTGTGATGCTACTGCCCTGCTGTACACATTCTGTGGATAACAAACAGACAGCTTCGTCCCTAGCGATATCTGCCATATTTCGTAAGGCCTAACAAATTACTACACTCTTTAAAGCCAAACCCCCAAAACACTGACATATAGTTTGTCATTTTTAAAAAAAACGAATCAGATTGCTTGTTGGGCATGGGCAGCCCCTGGATTATTCCCATTTTCTTTTCGTCGGGCTCAGTCATCACACCATCTTCTCTGGTATCTTATAAAAATCAATGGCAGGACATGCGTGCTCAAGCTCAGTAGACAGATGGAAAGACTGCACACAGATGGCCACCTGTGTATCGAAGAGAAGAACTGAGACCTAAAATGAAGTACAGTTATGTGCTCTATACTATACCATTCCACTTAAGCACAGCAAGCTGCTTAGGTTAAATGCTGTATAGAAAAAAAATGCAACGCTGAGTATAGCTATTAATTTAATTTCATTATTGTTAAAAACAAAAAGAAAAATATACTTAAGTTTCATATGCAAAAAACAAGCATCCCATTTTGGAGAGATTCATGCACCACGTACAGTACAATATGTTTTCTTATTATTGTTTGTAGTTTCCAGTTTAGGATTTATCCAATTATATATCTATTGTGCGACAGGCCTGGCATGAGAGATTCCATTTACAGGAAATATTTCTGAGATCACAGGCCCTGCAGGCTAAATGCAAACACTGGAGCAGATGGTAACTGATCCAATAAAGCTGTACCTTGGGGTGCTGGAAGGGGGGAAAGACTTGGAAAGTAAAGTCTGCTAACAAAATAACTTCATACAATTACAAAACACAACTTCATCAGTCCAGCAAGCAGCTAGGGACCTAATTACAAAATGACTCCTACTGCTTCTGTGGACTCTTTCTCCAGCAGAAAGTAGGGAATGGGCAGAAGCTGGTTGTATTGTAAAACAATTCTTCACCCGTCTGCTAAATATAATATCATGGAGAGAATTTTAATTAGAATTAATTATGGAGAGACATACTAAGTAGGGGCATCAATCTATGTTTAAAAACTGACATACCTTCTCACATAATCATTCCCAGTCCCTCCTTTTAGTACTATTTCAGGCTTTTCAGACTAGCACTCTAAATTCCCTCTCCATCTTAACAATAAGCCTCTGTGCTGGGACCTGGTACACCAATGCTACTATTCAACAGCATGCCCTCTAATCTGTAATGTATCTTGTGTTTTTAGCAGCCCAGTCTGAGGCCAGCTCCACATCAGAAAAAGTTTGCCGGTAGAGCAATACCAGCAAACCTTCCTTGAATGGATGCAGCAGGTTTTGTGCTTTTTCTGATATAGTGTATACTACCAGTTTCCCCACGTGAAAACAACTAAATGGTACACAAAAGCATTTTCCCAGCATCTACACTAGTACGTTTGCCGATATAGAACTGTGCTAAAAAGAACAAAAAAAAACATCCCTGAGTGATATTACTATGCCTGCAAAAATTTCTAGCATAGGCATAACCTTAAGTTCTCCAGGGTAGGGACTGTCTCTAACTGTATGCTTATTGTACTGAACAGGTTCTAATCTTGACGTAGACCTGCATGCACACCTACAGCAGCAATACGCCATTTTTTTTCCTGTTGTTATGCTCCTTCTTATCAGTAATCCAGTGTCTCCCTCCCAACTCCATTAGTACACAGTTGGCTCAACAGAGGCATTTGGGCTGACTGTGGAGTAGGGGGCACAACAGAGGATGGGGAGGAGCTGGGGCCTAAGGTGGAGCTGACCTGGTGGTGGAGAAGGAATGAGGGCAGAGCTGGGCTGGGATGAGTGATGCTCTCACTCTCACTCTGCCCTCCAGAATATTCTTCTACAGACTCTTGGAGGGCACGCTCCACAGTTGGGGCCCTCTTCACTAGAGCAATGTAAATAACAAGCAACAATAATGGTGAGATAGGGTATACACAAGTGAGGGGCATATAGGAAGAACTTGGTGAAAAGCAGAAAGGCTAAATTCATGACCAGTTGAAGACCATTACTATGACTCTCCACTATTATTATTATTAGCATTACAGAAGTGAGCAGAAACCCTAGCGGAGATTAGCGTGCCATTGCACTAATACAGGAGCAGACAAAATCCATGGGACAGATCCAGCCTGCCAAGATTTTTAATCCAGTCCACGGTTTGCCCCACTGGGACCTCAGGCACAGAACAGCTCCACGCCACTCAAAGCAGTTAGCCAGCCCGTGTGGCCCTCTGCCTTGCATGGGGGAAAGGGGGAAGAGGATGCTTCACGTGGTCGTCACTCCAGAGATTGTACTAGGGGCAGGGGCATTGTGCAAAGCTTCCCTCCTCACTGTGCACGGCACAGAGAGCCACAGGGAGCAGACAGCCTTTGAGGCTGGGGAGCTGGGAGTCCACTTGAGCATCATGCTGGGCTGCTGGACCGAAGCTGCCCACATAAGTGCCTCCTGGCCAGAGTCTGCCTCTGGCATCCCCCCCGACCTCCATGCACTCCAACTTCCTGCATCAGGTCACCAGCCAAACCCTCTGCCCTTCCCTTCCTCAAATCACAACTCCCTCCCAGACCCCAGGTCAAAATCATCTCCTGCACTCATACCCCTCCCCCGCCCTGCACCCCAATCCACAGCCCCAGGTTACAACCTTCTCCATCACCCAAACTCCCTCTCAGACCTCACACCCTCTCATTCCCCCCAGGTCCCTAACCCCAGCTACCCTATGCACCCAACCTTCATTCCAGACCCCACACCCCCACCATTGGTTAGCCCCCTGACCACTCACCAAAATCTTGGCAGGCAACCCCCATCAAAAATTACTGCCCACCCCCGCACTAGGTGCTCTGTATACACCAGCAATGAATTCGGCCCGAACAGTACTCTTTTTTATTCTTCTAACATTCCAATGTACCTCCCTGTACATTCTGCATGATTAATTTTGATAAAAATCCATTCATTTCAAAGGAATTGTATTTATTTCATGCTTTTAAGCCAAACTCCACGGGAAATTACCATTTACTAAAAACACTTTATTTTCCATCAGTTCAAATGTCTCAGAGTACATTTGATATAAGTTAGGGCTGTCAATGCACATTAACACCTGCGATTAATGCAGGGCAGAATGAATGCGTTAAAAAATTAATGTGTTAATTGATAGCCTTACT